>NC_135719.1:109680941-109987554 GCF_964656455.1 Halichoerus grypus | reverse complement strand
GGTGACTGAGTCCTGGGGGAACTGGGTAAGTAGACAAGGTGGGAAGATGGAGTCTCAGATAGAGAATAATGAAGAGTCTGGCTGAAATTGGACTATAAGATAAAAGAATAGTCACAGTGTACAAATAAGAGCCCAGATTCTGGATTTTCTTTAAATATTTATTCAATTCTTACCGTATGCTAGGCACTTCAGCAAGTACATTACATAAATTATAGAGTAGTGGCTGGGACTGTGGATTTTGAGCTTCCCTGCCTGGGTTTGGACTGCCCTCCACCAGTGAAATGTATTGATGCATATACAATGCTTACAATACTGCCTGATGCATAATAAACACTCAAAAAACGTTAGCTGTGAAACATGATCTCATTTTACATTCCCAGCAACCTGTGAGCTAGAAACCATTTATATTCCCATTTTACAGATGAGGAAAGGGCGTTATGGAGAGGTTAGGTAACTTGCCCACATCACACAACCAGCAAGTGGTGGAGCAAGAGTTCAGACCCCCACATTTCATCTCAGGGCCCCCACTTTAACCACAATGGGAATCTTGTCTGTACCCCTTGATTTGACACTGAATCCTTGAGTTAATTTTTGAAGTGCCCTTGTCTTGGGCTAGTGTTGGCCCAGGAGCTTGAGTGGATGTGTGAGGGGTAGGGGTGGGGTGAGAGGGGCTGGGTTCATCCTGGTAGGAGACTTCACCCACTGGGATTAGTCAGCTGCAGGGACAGGAACCCAAGCAGTAGGGACAGTGTGGGGCTCCCAGTGGAGGAGGGAGCCGAGGACACAGGAGGAGCAGAGGTGTGTGTTTAAGGCCACAGAGGCAAAGGAGTGTGCCATGAAATCCCGGAGCAGGGAGCAGGAAGGTAATGGCGGAAACCAGGTAAAATTGAGAGACATGTTTTTAAGCAGGGTGAGAAAAGAGGTGGGTTAAAGAAAGGCCAAATGTGGCCAGCTTTCTAACGAGGCATTCCTTAAACCCACGGATCATCAGAAACATGTGACAGAACTTTTTAAAAATGTGGATTCCTGAGCCCACACCTGGAGATTCTAATTAACAGTTCCAGGTAGAGAATGGATAGCTGCACGTTTTCAAAGTTCCCCAGATGATCCTGTTGATTAGCGTGCTCTGGGGCTCACTGATCTAAAGTTACAACTCCTCATTTGACTGAGAGAGAAGCAGACACCTGGAAGGTTAAGGGTCTCACCTGAGCCACACAACTGGTTGACGGCAGAACTGGAACTTGGCTTTATAATTCAATGTTCTTCCACAATATTCTATTCCTGCCATGATGCTGAAAGGGTAAAACGCTTTAGGGGGAAATACTCCCAAATAGTGCATTTGTATTGGTATGAGATTATCAAATAGTGTTCATCATCATAAACTGTAACTATAATTATGCACAATAAATTCTATTTAACAGTCTCTTTTTACAGTTCCTAGGTGTGTGGTTCTATCCCCAGGTGGCATGAGAGAAGCTCATTGGAGCCACCGAGGTTGTGGTTTTGTTTTTTCACTTTTATATCTCCAACTTCTCCTATGGCACATTTAATAAATTTCAGTTAAGTAATCGCAGTGATTTTTAAAAGCCAACATATTATGGCATGGTCGGTGGTGAAAACTCAATATTGTGGTAGGAAAATATTTATTTTTGTGCAACTCTCAGAATTCTCTTTCTCTTTTCAAGTCTGGCAAACCTTTGTTCCTTTGAAATTACAGCTTGTCCTGTAAGTAAGAGAAACCCAAGAAGGAGTAACAGATGACTTCCTTTTTAAAGGCATTTCGGACGAATGTGATCCAGTGAGCCACCATGTGCAGATGAGCTGATCAGTTACGTGCCCAGCTGACCCCATTCTCTGCTTGAAGCAGTAGCACCGAGTTGCACTTTTGGGGTAGCAGTATACCACGCTAAGCCTTGTTCCCATTGCACCTCTCCGGTATAAAACGGAAACTGAGGCTTAGGAAGTTGGAGCAAACTCCTTCAGTCACACAACTGACAAGCTGAAGGATTTGGGGAAAGAGCACAGGCTCTTTCCATACACAGGATCATGCTGTTGTCCAAGTGAGAAGTACATTGCTGGGTTTCTATCGTTTTTAACTGACCAAAGATTGTCTGCAAGTCATACAAACACGGAGGCCGAAGGAACTTCAAGAGAGCAAGAGAAGAGTCAGGGTCGGCTTGGAGGCTTTGTTATCACACGATACATCTCCATGAATGTCCTTAGAAGCCTGTGGGGTGTCCAAAAGTGGCATCTAGGGGGCTCCTGGTCCTGGTAGAATCTTGGGATCAGTAGCAGGACAGACAGCCCTCATTTGCCACAGGAGGCTTAGAGTCCAGGAGGGACTGGCTACCCTGGGTTTCTGGGAAGGGAGTCTGCAGGACTCACTGCCCAGGAGCCACATCAGAGGAAAGATGGCTCCTGGACGTCCAATCCATATGGATGGGGCTCTGGATGGAAGCTGGAGAGGCCTCTCATGACACGACTTGGCTTAAAGTTGTACTTACGTAGCAAGTGCACTATTTTTATTTAGATTCTGCTTTTATTTGGAGTGGCTTTGAAAGGGGCTAGGTGGACATTAGTGTGCACAGGGGTAGGAGGTGTCCCTGAAATCTCCCAAGCTACCTCCTTCTGTCCCTGTTGTACAAGAGAAACCTTCAACTGAAGAGAAGCACCACCACTGCCACGTTGAAAAGGGTTCTGGGATGCTATCTGTTCCCAGGCTAAATTGGGTTCATACGGAGAAGGGAGCACAAAGTCCCACACAGGTGCTGGGGTCCCTCCACGCCCATCCGGGGGCAAAGGAAGCCGGGCACACTGGGCCCCCTCAAATGGCTCCCTGGGCTGTGGTCCCTCTAGGGCCAATCTGCTTCAGGGTGGCCTCCAGAGCTGGACCTGAGCTGAACCTCCATCCGTCCAGGCAGACCCGGGGACATACTTCTGTGAAAGTGGTCTTGGGCTACCTTCTGGTCAGAGCTGGTGGTCACTGAAGCCTGAGCAGTGAGTCTTAGACATCTCAGGGAGACGAGTGGTCCCAGCTACAAGGACCTCGCACTCTGCTGGAGCAACCGTGGCCGACCCCAGGAGAAGGAAGTGACATTGGGTCTGAAGTTACTGAAGGGACCAAGAGCAAAAGAACTGTGGGTCACTGGGAACTGAGGGGCCACAGTGCCTGAAGAGAGTCCCAGTCATCTGCTTTCCCCAGGGGGTGGGGGGGTGGTGAAGTAAAGCAAAAGATGGTGCTGAAGGACGGGGAGGTGCTGCTAACAGGTGCTGGAAGCACACTGAGGAGCACGACCAGCCTCCAGCGCGGACACCCACGGAGACTGTGCTTTCATCACCACCCTGCAGCCAAGGTTCTGCCAGGGGCTTCTGCCGGGGACTTGCGACAAGGGCCACTGTCACTCAGGAATCCCTTCTTCCCAGGTCACCCTAGCGTACATCCAGGCCCTGGGGCCACAGCGACACTATTTTATAAATAAGGTGAAAGAGTTACTGCCTGAAGACAGAGCTCATGGATGGAGGGGAAATACTATTTCTTACCACCACCCCACTGGAACTAAGTGGAGCTAATTCAAATCCGAAAATGAACTCTCGCCGAATACTGTCATGTGTCAGTATTGAAGGTAAAGCCTTCAGTTCTACCTTAATCAAATCCATGAACATAATCCAGTCTTACCAAGACACTTAAAGGGACACTTCTGTGGTTAGATGGAAAGAATTTTTCGAAGCCTTTTCAACCATGTACCTTGCCGACCCGCGGAAGAAAACCTTCTGAATCTTACGGCACCAGAGCACACTCTAGTGGTGGTGAGCTAAGCAGCCACTTCCAAACCGCTCAATTCATCCTTGCACAGGGAGCCCTAGATAAATATTCCTTGTTTGGGCAAAAGGTTAGGTAGGCTTGCCTGAAGGCAGCAAAGGAAATGAATAGAACATTATACGAGGACTCCAAGCCTTATAATTCTCCACTGAGAATAAGGCAAGTTCTGTGTCATTGAATGTTCAATGCCAAGGGCAAACAAACAAGAATTATTAAAAATCTTAAAACAATCTAAAATAACATCCTACTCAGTGAGGTTTTAGGAAAGCTTTTGATTTATCGTTTCTTTTTAAATCCATGCCACATGCAGACTTTCTCCTTGGAGATTCTGTTTAAAGAAGGGAGAGGAAGCAGATAATAGATATAATACCTAAAACAAACTCCCTTCAGCCATGACAGTGTTATTACAAACTTGAGGGAGTGCCATTATTGCATATAAATAAAAACAATGGACCAGAACCAATTTTGCATAAGGAAATATCGTTCAATTTTGTTGTGAGCCTTGGTTTAGACTTTCCTCTGGTTTAACAAGTGACGGTTAATATAAATAAGAATGTCTGTCTTTGCTTAAAGATAGCACTCTTGTGAAAGCACATGTATCTATTTAACCAAGTAAAAATGTTGCCATCTTTTGTGTATGTGTCTCCAAACTGAAGGAAATATATTCGTTTGGTTTGAAGTGTAAATTATACTCTTAAAATCTAACTAACACAAACTGGAAGGAAAAAAAAAATCCAACAACACACATGAAAAAAAAAATAAACTTTTTTTAAAAGCTAGAAGCTTTGTGTTCTATTGTGTTTAGACTTAAAATATGGAACTATTTAGAAAGAATTAAAGAGATTATGTTTATTTGATTTCAAGTTATCTCAGCAAGAAACACATTTTTCATACCTCTTTGGAAGAACAGCAGGTCAAATGACACATTTGTGAGTGACTGTTTGAAATATTTCAGCCACGCTGCAGGGTCCACCTGACCTGAGCACCATAGATTGAGGGAACAAAGACTTGTGTTTTAAATGTCCCTTTAAGAGCCTTTCTGGGGAGCTGGGGGGGGGGGTTGCAGGAAGCTGTCACAGGCCTTGCTTTTTATTTTTATCCTATGACACTAATCAGTTTAATTATATTTCTGACCGATGACTTAGGATTATGATTAATTTTCCCAAATGCAAACATTATATTGCATCATTCTGCAACTTTGCAGGAATAATACAATTTGTTTCAAAGTCACCCACAATCCTGAACCTCCAAAGTTTCCCAATATCTGTAAATTCATTCCTCTCTTTGAGTAGATTTTGTTTTTTAATCTGTTCAGTAGCGAAGGTAGGTCTTTATTTGTGATGCTAAAACGAGGAGCACAGGTTTGTAAAAGAGGCGATCTAGGACCTAAGAAAGTGATTCGCTTTATTACTTGACTAGATGAAAATCATACATCCATGAAAGGTTAAATGGGGTTGTGGTTTGCTTATTAAATGGAACAATTAATATTACAAGTGCCTGAAGACTGTGCTTGAGAGGACCTCACTGACCATTTCCGAGAGTAATTAAACATAGAGCAGAACACAATCCCTGTTGAGGGTGTAACTCAATATAAGGACTTTGAGTCAAATGTGGAGCCTCTTAGAACTACAAACCTTTGTCTGTGGCCTTATTAAAGAAATTCTCCCATCTGCATTTAAAGGGATAGATTGCCCAGGCCTCAAGAAAACGCCAGGACCTAAGATGGAAATGGTCTGACCTTGCTGCCGCACCTGATACTTCCAATACTGATTTCCTCCAAGCTCCCCTTCCTTCACCTCCTTTGCCCCAGGCTTTCATAAGCCAGAGACAGAAAAATGAATTTCACTTCCCAAATGCTAGAATTGCTGGTGCAGAACGTCACTAAATATCAGCAGCTGTGCCAGGGCACCTGGGGCCATCGAGAGAAACCTGACAAAAGACTTCGTTATGAACAGGATCCCCGTTCCCTGTTCATCTTGGTTTCATGTACTTTAAGAAGGGCAGGGAGAATTGCAACAATGCTCAAAAAAAAAAAAAAAAAAAAAAGCATGTGTGAGCACGGGGGAGATTCGTAGGAGAAAGGAAATAAAACAGATATTCCTAAAGCAACAACATGGGACATAAGTAATGCCAATATTGTTCATGACCACTGCTTCCAAACATTACTATATAAATGTATCACTTGGGGATGGTTTAAGATGCAGATTCCGAATCACTAGATCTGGGTTGGGGGCCTGAGAGTCTGCATTTCTGACACGCTCCCATAGGCTGTGGGTGCCATTGGTTCGCGGACCACATTTATTTTTTTATTTTTTTATTTTTTTTAAAGATTTATTTATTTATTTGGTGGGGAGGGGCAGAAGGAGAGGGAGAGAGAGGACCTTAAGCAGGCTCCACACCCAGCGTGGAGTCCAACCTGGGGCTTGACCTCATGACCCTGAGATCACGACCTGAGCCAAAACCAGGAGTCAGATGCCTAACCAACTGAGCCACCCAGGCGCCCCAGAGGACCACCAATTGCTAGAGCAATTCTCTGCCTTTCAAATAATCCCCCTTACCCCAGGTTACTAGTCCAAAGTGGTTTCATTGAATAGTTGTTGCTCAGCTCAACAAAAGATTTCCCGAAGACAGGCACTGGGTATCCTGTCTCTCTGACACACCCCCTAGCACCTGGCATGACACTGTTATCAGAACGAGAACGGTGAAGTCCTAACAGGCACAGAGGCAAACAGTTTTCAGAGGTCACGGCAGCTCCGCTGGGAGGAAGGACCCAGGCTCAAGGGCAATCACGCGGCACCGGCGGAAGAGGTGTCAGGGGTCTCTCTTGGTGTGTTTATGATCTCTCGTGAAGAGTGTTCACAAAGATAATCTCTGGTGTCTTTCCACCTCTCTTGTCAGAGTTCGCAGTGGCGGTGCTATCCTGCCAGGACATAGAGCAGGAAAGGATTGGGCTTGGGGGCAGGCAGATGGGATAGAGCCTCTGTGACCTCGATTTAGCTGCATGCGAGGCTTAGTTTACTCACTTCTCAAAATGAGAGGAGCATACCTCCCGGCAAGTTGATTTTAAGCATCAGAAAGGATCCACATAAAGCACCCAGCACAGTGCCTGGGAATAGTAGCTGCTCAATAAATATTAGGTGCGATCAACTCTCCTTCATCTGGGCTTGCCCTAACCCAGGGGTTTTCAACCGAGACAACTGCACATTAAAATCACCTGGGGGATCTCTGTGCCTCCTGGATTTTGATGCCTGTTTCCTTCCCCAAATTAGGGCATGGAGCACTGGGTATTATACACAAACAATGAATCATGGAACACTACATCAAAAACTAAGGATGTAATGTGTGGTGATTAACATAACAATAAAAAACTTTTTAAAAATCACCTGGGGGGGCTTTGAAAAACCCTGATCCGCCCCTCCAGGCCACACCTCAGCCCAGTGAATGATAATCTCTGAGCCAGTAAGTGCGGCCGTTTTTAAAGCCCCCAGGTGGGTCCAGCATTCAGCGTAGGTTGAGAACCACTGGTCTAAGTGTAAGGAGCAGTCACTTCTTTTTGGCCTAGGAACTGGCACTGGCTAATTAGCCTCCTCCAGGGGTGGTGGGGAGGGAAGGGGGGAGGGGATGAGGCTTCCCGCTTCCCTCCCATGCACACCCCCAAGGCTTGCTCCTCTTCAGGCTCCTGCAGGGACAACAATCTGCCAGCCCTCAGTACTAGTGGGTTTCTTCCTAGCTAGTGATCTGCCCTGGGGACATGAGCACAGCACAGTGCCCTCCATCCCATCCCAGACCAGCCCTCCGGGTATTTGAGCCCAGACTACTTTGTTTATCTGTAATTCCTGGTTATCTACCTCCTCCTTCAGCCGGTATGATTATTGTATTATTGTCACCCACATTTTCTGGGGTTTCACTAACAGTGACATCAAATGGGGTCACATGAATAAAATAGCCACCAGAAAAACTCACCCCAATATTCAGCCCCTGGAGAGCTCACCCCACAAGCATGTCTGATGTTTCCTGGGCGGTGCCTCACATGTGTTCTTGAACAAAACCAGTCACCTACCATCCTGGTTCTGTCACATCATATCCATGAGATCAAACTACCTCAAAGGACTGTGAAGAGTAAATAAATAATATACATAAAGTACCTTAGCCTAGTGTTTGCAACAAGTTGTGTTTTCAGTAAATGTTAGGGTTTTTTGTTTTTTTTAATTTATTTATTTGAGAAAGAGAGCACAGAGGGAGAGGGAGAGAGAGAAGTAGAATCCCCACTGAGCAAGGAGCCCGATGCGAGACTCAGTCCCAGGACCCTGAGCTGAAGGCAGACGCTTAACTGACTGAGCCACCCAGGCGCCCCTAAAAGTTAGGGTTTTTATAATGAGGAGGTGGCATCCTTGCCAGGCACCACTCTCCTTTCTGATGCTATTCTTTCCCCATCACATTGCTCTCTCATGGAGCTCCTACCATTGTCTGGAGACCACACAGGGATTTATGGCAAAGTTGGGCAGAGTCCTACCCTTCGGAAGACACATTCTGTTACCCAGGTTCCAGACAGTATTGCTTGGGCCTCAAGGTCTCACTAAAATTTGCCTGACCTTTCTTTTCCCCTTCTGACTCTGGCATAAGTCCCCATCTTGCACTTCAGCAGCCTTCTGCCCTTTATTCCTGGAATGTCGCTACTAGGTGAGCTGCCCGGCTTGGTGGCTCTTCCCCCAGTGGGCTAGCTGCACTGGGTCATGAGACGAAGCTGAGTCTCTGCAGGAAGCACAGTTTGGGCCCAGCTGGGACACTGATGTGCTTCCCTACCATGAGAGGAACCAGGGGGTCCCTGGTTTAGGGGGATGGTGGTTTGCACAAAGCCATCCACATCCTCTTTGCTACCTGCTGATAAAACAATTACTGCGCATCTATCATTTGGTGGGTAATGGATACCAGATCCAGCCCTGTCCTCATTATGTTAAGTCTGAGAAGATACAGGATGTGCAGGAAGGAGTAATTCACACACTCCGGATTGCATTTAAATAACGGCTAATTAAGAGAAACGGATTGTAATGGCTGGAGAAGATCATGGAAGAAACAGGTATTAGGAGCCAGCTTGATATAGGTTGGTTAAAAAGACTCTATAGATGAGATGAATCTAAGAAAATGAAGGAAGAACAGTGGTGTCCCCAAGGGTAGGGGATGATCAGGGTGGTCAGCTCAGGGTACAGGCAAAATGGCGGTGCACTGTCTGAAGAGAGTCTGAAAACAATAAAATCAACTAAAATCGAGTCCACTTTTTATTATCACAGTGCAAGAGGAATTCTAGACAATAAAAGACTATTCTGGTAGTAGTCCTTTATTGCCTTAGTAATTCTTACAAAACACTGAGCTGGGTGCTTTCTATATACTCTCAGAGATAGCAATAGTCTTTTTGTCTTAAGCGTTTGAACTTCCATTTCTTCTGTCAGATTAAGATTTGTATTTTAAATCTCCCACTTTATACCATTCCTAAGAGTCTGATACTTTGGGGGTCCTTTCTGGAAAGTGCAGTGTTCAATAAAAGTCAGGTCATTATCCACTTTAGAATGAAAATGGGACATCAGAGAGGGGATTATAGACATAAACAATATTTGGGGAATGGACAATGGGTCTAGAATCTTAGACTTCTGCCTTCAGCCTTTATGTTTATGACTCCCCTATATAAACCTGCTGTTCCATATCCAAAATCAGTCAGGCTGTGGGGCACCTGGGTGGCTCAGTCGTTAAGCGTCTGCCTTCGGCTCAGGTCATGATCCCAGGGTCCTGGGATCGAGCCCCGCATCGGGCTCCCGCTTCTCCCTCTCCCGCTCCCCCTGCTTGTGTTCCCTTTCTCGCTGTGTCTCTCTCTGTCAAATAAAAAAATAAAAAAATAAAAAAAAAATCAGTCAGGCTGTGGTTTGGTGGATAGTTGGAATGTGGACCCCATGAGGGCAGGGGTCTTTTCACTGAGTACCCGAAGCGATGAGATTAGTGCTGGGCCAGAGGAAATGCTCCCTAAATATTTGTTGTGTCAGAGAAAAAGAAATAGTTCAAGTATTTCTAACAGAGGTTAAAGGCTTTATTCAGCCGATGCAAATCTGGATCTGAAGACACATTGACTATCCAAGATGATGCAGTCTGGGATCTTATCGACTGAGAAGGGAGGGATGTGGGATCTTGTGGTCTGCTAGGTTACAATTTCTTTATCTCTAACTGCTGCAATATTTGCAGATAGTTGGAGATGGCTCTGGGTTTTCGTGACTCTTAGTGGAAATCACTGGATCAATCTCATCCCAGGAACTGTCAGAACAGTTCTTCCAAAAGCTGTTTTTGTAAGCTTGGAGGTTGTCCGTTAATCAAGGTTCATGGGAGGGGAGGTAGGAAAAAAAGGGGGTGTGGAGAGAAAATAATAGGGAAAAAGAGAAAGGAGGCAAGGGTTGAAGCAAGGAGAATGAGGTCTAGTTTCACCTTTTTATAGTTGAATGAATGAATGGATAAATGAATGTGCAAATTACATTTTCTCCCCCTCCCCCCAGTCATACATCTGCACTTGGAAAATGGCCAGAAATACTTAAGTCATGTTAATTTTTTTGGATACACACACATATCCAAGGAAGCTGCCACAAAATGTCCCCCTTAGAGCTCTGATCTCACACAGGAGATTTGCTACTCCTTTCGTTTCCAAAGCTCCTGTTCTAGCAGTCAGGGTGAATTAAAGTCAGAATCACCAGAGGCATTTTAACATTTCTTAAGCGATGAGATCAGGACTTGGGGTCCCCACTGAACACTTCAAACGTATAGCTGAGAGAGCAAATCAGCCAAATTCTACCAAGTTTTAAATCCCGTAATTCTGTGCTTGTATGTAACTTTGATCTGTTTTGGGAACACAGCCCCTGCTTCTAATCTGGGCCCATCATCTTGGAAATGCGTGTCCTGTTCATGAGAGATGCTGAGAAAGAAAGGGTACATAGATCAGGGTGAGACCATCACCACCCCTGGGACAGCACCTCCAAGGCACTGCTGGTGTTAGATCACTATTGTCACCTTTAATAGGAAAGGTCCTGAACGTAGTTTTCAAAAGTAACCGATTCATGATTAGGACTGAGCTTGAATTTGGGATTGACGAGGGGGTGGGGGCGGGCGGGGTGGGGAGAGATAAGGCAAAAATGCTATCTTGCTTCTAGGAAGACCTAAAACCATGCCATCCTCTCTTTTTCTTCAAAGCACTTGTTGAACTGAATGAATCTTCATCACTTAAAAATCTCCCGTTCAGTGGTGTTGGAGTCAGATTACACTGGCTCACAAGAGCCAATTGTGAGCGTCTCTCTCCCATTTCATGATCCATGATGTTAGCTCAGTAGCTTTAAATCAGCCACGGTGGAAGTACTTTGGGAAATTGCAAAAACTACAAATCAAGCACCCGCAGCCCAAGAACTGGGGGGTTTTAGCACTCTATGGCCCCTATCCATCTTTCAGGAGCCAGGTTAATACCCATTTCTTTTTTTTTTTTTAAGATTTTATTTATTTATTTGAGAGAGAGAATAAGATAGAGAGAGTACAAGGGGGGAGAGGGAGAAGCAGACTCCCTGCTGAGCAGGGAGCCCGACGCGGGACTCGATCCCGGGACTCTAGGATCATGACCTGAGCCGAAGGCAGTCACTTAACCAACTGAGCCACCCAGGCGCCCGATACCCATTTCCTCATAAAGCTTCAGCTGACTACTCCAGCCTAACAATGATTTCCTGCCCGCCACAGCAGAGGGCCCTTATATGATTGATTCTACTTAAGCAATATATTGTGGCTTCGAGCAGTGATCTTGTGTTATTTAAATATGCCACCATTTAACCTTTAATGATTCTTCATGTAGATTTTAAGTTCCATGAGAGCAGGAACAATATACTATGCATCTGTATGCCCCATGGGTTTTGTCAGAATGAAAACAAATGGCAGGAGATCAAAATAAAATGCGTTAAAGAAATGAGTGATAATTAGGTGTTGGAAAAACCTAGGCAATTGGATAGAAATGAGATACATTTTGCAATATGTAAAATTGTATTTTCAGAAAATAATTTAAATTAACCACGTCTGTAGCTGTATGTAATGCCACTTCCAATTTGTTGATAATTGTACTGTTTATGGTTTTTGAAGACTTTGACATGCCTTTTGTTCTAATGACAGCAGTTTAGTTGTGAGATCTGAACACTGATGTGTCGTTTGCTCATGGCAGATGTCCTTCAACACTGAGGTTGGACAAAGGCAGAGAAGCAAAATATGTCACAGAGTATCTTCTTTTTATTTATTTATTTATTTTTTAAAAGATTTATTTTAGAGAGGGGGGAGGGGCAGAGGAGGAGAATCTTCAAGAAGACTCCCAACTGAGCATGGAGCCCATCACGGGGCTCCATCTCATGACTCGTGAGATCATGACCTGAGCCGAAACCAAGAGCGGGGTGCTCAACTGACTGAGCCACCCAGGTGCCCCAAGGTGCCATCTTTTTCATCTGCTGCCTCACTAATCAGTTCTTCAACGGCCATCATTCTTGACTCAAAAAAGTGATGTAAGTCATAATCTGTATTCCCAACCCAACTTCACATATAGTCATGATTTCTACAAAATATTTTTGGGGTCAAGATATATCTTAATACCAAGAAATAAAGCCCCATACCTAATGTTCCAGTAATGGATACATTGTTTTTAAATATTTGTTTTAATACTAATGTCAGATTAGTTAGGGCCTAATCCATCCTGTTGACGGGACCTAGTATAAGTAGAAGGATAAAGATTTCTATCCCACATTAATACATTTTATGGGATGCAAAGCCACTTTTTCTCCACTAAAACATAAGGTCACGAACTAATAGAATCCTCACTTTCTGAGCATTTCATTTGGCTTAAAACAAAACAAAACAAAACAAAAACCAGTTTTAGAAAAGATGAATCCACAGCATAGGCTTGTAGAAGTACTGGGGGAAATAAGACATCAGAGTTTTGTGAAATGTTGCTCTCAAACCAGTATCTGCTCTTCAAAACATTTATGTTAAATGGACTAGAAGTAAATGTTAAGAAGCGCTCTGCGCAAAGCTATTTATATAAGTGTGCTGTCACAGATTAAAATTAAGTGACCTGTGGCAATCTCCCAAAAAACAAAAAGACTAAAAGGAAAGACTTTTTGGTCTCTTCTTATCCTTTCTCCCCCTTTAACTTACGGCCATTAATAGTTGTAATGCTCTATGACTTACTGCAACTGGATTTCATCCTTTGGTTCATTTTCCCCCCTATCACTTGAGTCTTCTCTGTGCATCTATTTTTATATCAGTAAATGACAATTTTATGGATTAAAAAAAAGCAGGACAATATGATTAGCACTCTGTTTTTAAAAAATAAGATGGTCTCCTCTCCTTTATGTTCACTGACTGCCAATCTCCTGCCTTACCCTAAAGAAAATTTTTTTTTCTTTTTGTTCTCCTAATTTCCAGGGTTCTGCTGTATTCTACTGATTTCTTGCTTTCCCAGAATAGCCCATTTACTCTTTTTTGCCCATTGGGACAGAATGGGATGAGGAGAGGGTGGAGACTGTCTGAACCAGGTGACCTGACCCTATTTTCCCCACCTGTCCTTCCTATTTGCTGCTCAGGCTCCTGGCAGCTGATTCAGGACTCATGGCCTTGAACCAATAGATGGAGTCCATCTCCCCTCAAAAAACACCTGGGACCAGCAGTCTCTTTGTTATATTTGCTCTGACTGTACCAGGATGAATATACTGCAAACTTAGCATCCTGAGTAAGAAAAGCCTACTACAGGGACATTACCAGAGCTGTGACAAGTTTCACGTGCCTAAGAAATTGTATTTGCCCAGCAGGAACACAGTAAACACTGGATTTTAGTTTTCAAAGAAAAGGAAACTTCAAAATTTCATGGTTTTCCCCAGTGAAACACTGGAGATAAGGCATGCTTGATTTGTCTAAGTAGCTTGGTATCGTCACTTGTTTTTGAATTATTATGTAGCCCAAGTTTCCCCTGTCTGCCCCTATGGCATCTCTTAGCTGTCCATTCCTCTCCATTCTCATTCCTGGGGCATTTTCTTGCCTCTGCTGCTACTGACCCATCTGTATCCAGTCTCGCCACCTTCAAAACCATCCTCCACATAGCCACGCAAGGGGTCTCCCCCAAACAGAAATTGTGTTATGTCAGTCCACTTTGTAAAACTCTTCAACATTGAAGTCCTAGCTCCTTAAAAGGCAATCAAGGGCCTGGACCCTTGAAAAGGAAAAATCATCCCTGGCAGCTAGCCTGTGAGGTTCCCAACTGAACACGAACTGTGCTCACAGAACAAGGATGAGACAACTTTGCTCTGCAACCATGTCTGAAACAGAGACAAAGATACACTGCAACCACAAAATGGCTAACTATCCCCCTTTCCCAGTTAACATGGAAGACCTCACAGTGGATGATGCTAGCCGCACTGCGATCCTTCTATCTCCTGGATAAAATGATTAAACACCCAATTACTGAATTAACCCTGCTCTTAATGGCCCTAAATACAGAACACATTCTCAGAACGCTGTCTCCACTTTCTCAGACACTCCTCCCGAATCCTGTAATGAGCCCCTCCCAACTCTCTGTTACGGAGCTGTTCCACAGACCTTCTGCTGATGGTTCTCTCTTGATACAACAAGTTAAATAAAATTGCCTTTCTGGCCTAGGAGAGGTTATGGATGGTTTTGGGCCATTGATTTTAACATACCTCTGCCCTCTACAGTGTGTCCTGTAGTCAGAGCAAGACCACATGCAGTTTCCCACACACGTGTCTTTTAGCACATTGGCTTTTAGGACCTTTTCTCTTTCTCCACATAGAAAACTATCTTAGTTTCAGAATCCAACTCACCTGACAACTCATGTGTGAACACTTCTAAAACCCTAACATTTTCTTGGGCCAAGTTCCCATTGTCTTGGATTAATTCTGAGCCAGATCCTATGAAGGAGAGGCTCACCTCTGGGGACTGAAATGAGAGAAGACCAGATTCAAGTTCTGGCTTTGGCAATGTATGACCTTGAGAAATTTACTTCGGACTCAAATCAGGGCTAAGCTGGCAGATGCAATTCCCCCAACTAATTCTATTTAATCATTAGGACTCACTGACACTTATGAAATGACCCTGAAACCAACTGTGCACATATTAACATCCTGGGACTTAGAACAATACATCTTTTCCTTATTTGGAGCTTAATAAGACAATGTCCAAGACTGCCAAATAAATCACGTTCATTTCCTTCGCTTCTTTGCTTCCCTAGTTTGCAAAGTAGGACGTCTCAATTTGATTTATTCTAGAGTACGGTTGTAATAGATTTATGAGGCATTGTCCCTTAAGACCTGGCAGCAGAGGGTCTGAGGATTGGATCCAGGTCCTGACCACTTGAACAAGCCAGAGGGTCTCTATATGGAAATTTATGATAATACCATCTTTCTCTTAGGGTTAATGGAGTGGGAGGCATAGACTTTCTAAAGCAGCAGTTCTCAACCTGTGATGCACGTTAGAATCACCTAAAGAGCTTTTAAAACATACTCATGCCTAGATCCCACCCCCTTAAAATTCTGGAGGGGGCCTGGGTGTTGGTAATTTTTTTAAGTTTTTTTTTTTTTTAAAGATTTTATTTATTTATTTGACAGAGAGAGAGAGCACAAGCAGGGGGAGTGGCAGAGGGAGAGGGAGAAGTAGAATCCCCGAGGAGCAGGGAGCCGGATGTAGGGCTCTATCCCAGGACCCTGGATCATGACCTGAGCTGAAGGCAGTCACTTAACCAACTGAGCCACCCAGGCGCCCAATTTTTTAAAGTTCTGTAGGTCTAATTGACAGTCTAGGCTGAGCATCGCTGATCTAGATCTGGGCAGAAAAGTTCCTCTAAAAACATAAAGCCTTTCCCAGCACCAGGGAATAGAAAGCATGGAAATCTAAAACTACTAAGTGATGATTGACAAATGATCAAATTCTATGAAGTTCCCAAGCAAACCTTCACGAGGCCAAGACTCCTCCAACCAAAAAGGAAGCAAGTGATGGATAAATTCAGGCTGTAGAAATTTAAAACATTAACAAATTTGGAAATGTATACTGTTGCACAGATCAAGGAATATTGAAATGAAATGGGGCCAGAAGCTAATTATATGGAAATATTTCTATTTGCACATTTCTCCAGAAGGCAAAGTAGAGATTGCAACCAATATATCTATACAAGTGACAAGAATATTAAGTTTTCTTTCATTCCTCTAGTACGCTACCTTTCTCAGCATGTATTCTGTCCTAGTTCTTGTGAAGGTGAGAATAATATCAAACTCATTAATTGTCTACATTTTAGATACGATAAGACTTTAGTGAATGGTGTTAATTAAACTACAAAACAACTCCTCTTGCAGTGGTGTGCATTCCAAGTTAAAGCAATTAATTCACTCACTTAAACTGATCAAGATTTAATTACCATCACTCTGTGCAATTACTCCATAATTAAAGTAATTTGGTTCATTCCACTTGCTGACAGTGTCATTGAACAGCCATTCACAGAACCAAAAGAAGTGATAATTAACTTAAAGAATAGCTCAGGGCAGTTTTACACAGACAAGTTCACTGTTAGTTATTCCTAAAATACCTAGAATGAAGGAAGGTGCAGGGAGAAAATCCTGGCAGAATTTTAAAACAAAAATAATGACAAATAAACAACACTTTAGGGTTTTTTTTTCTCTCCCCCAAATAAGGTCTCTAGCAATTTAAATGGTAGCCATTGTTATAACCTACCCATGAATTAGAGTCATGGGCAAAACAAACAGAACTAGAAAAAAATTAAGCACTTAAATATTGGTTAGGGCTAATCACTGTGGGGGGTTAGTGCTTGCTTGAGGGTTGGTAGGTATCATACCAAATATACTGGTACAAAAAGAACTCTCAGAAGTCTCCAGAGAAGAACCAAAAAGGTGTTTAAGGATTACAAAACTCAAGTCTGGAAGAAGTTTTGGGAAATACACACACACACGCAGAGGCCACAGACAGGAATGGTTGTCTCTTTACCTGTAGAATCGTGTTATAGAGCAGTTAACCGACTAGTTCTCCAATCACAAAAACACGGTAAGATTAGCTTAGGAATTGGGATAGAGCATTACTGGGAAGTGCTAGGACAGATTACAGGGAATGGGGCTTGTCTAAGATCACAGGTCTAGAACAGAGTGGGAGAGCTGGGGCCAGACCTCTCCTCCCTCAGAAGGCACACCCAGAGGTGGATTATATTGAACTGAACAGAACCGAATTAAAGTGAATTTCTGGGAAAGGACCAGATGGAATCTAAAGTGGCCTCCTCACCAAAGGGCCAAGTGAATCAAAATACACGTGTAATAGGGGCTATGCAAGGATTTAGTGAAAATTGAGAATTATTTCTGAGAGCCCTGCTTCTGAGGTAACTAGTCACAGAGACAATAGCCTTCTATTACACTCTGAAGAAAACATGAGCTTTGGATGGTGGTCCTTTAGAGTCTACCTACTGGGTATGACACGTGGGGCAGCTTCTGGATCCCACGCTCTGAGCCGGGGAGAAGGAAAGGGGCACTCATCCTTCTGTTTTTTCTCAAATTATTTTGACACAACTTTGAAATTCCCACCTTTAACCATATATCCAATGGAGCCTGTGAGAGATGCCAAGAGTGAGACTTCCTTTCGGGTGCAGTTGCCTTAGGTGGTCCACACTAGGAGCATGGCCCCAGAACTGAGCCCTCCGGGGAGGCCTCGCCCATGTCTTCACCACTGTACCCACAAGGAAATTAGTTGAACTAAACAGCTCCCTTTAAATACTGAGATCCGGGAAGCAAGGAGACAACCAAGATCACAGGTGTAGGTGGTGCCAGACCTAGAGCTGGATTCCCTGTCTCAAGTCTTCCTAGACCATGTTCTTTTGCTGGACAATGGCTAATGCAAACTATGCACAAGGGACTCTCTATTAATGAAACCGTTGTGCATTTCCCCATTCATGACATGTCCATGTATATTTAGAACATTTACCTTAATGCACGTCTCAGCCTTGTGTCCTAAAAAAAAATTCCTTCAGAAATCCTTTTTCTTTCCTGATCCCATTTGAAAATACTAGAAGGTGCATGGTGTTAAAATATCATTCAAAGGATAAGACATATACCCTCTGAAGATTTTTACTCACAAATTAGCAAGTCATCTATATATTATTAAAGGTATTTCCTGAGTTTAACTAAAAAGATTACAATAAGAATCTATATAATGATAGTCTTAAAGTATAACCTCAGAGCGATTAGGATCCTAGAACTTCATAGCTAGATGTGATTGTCAGAATTCACCCAGCAACATAATTCGTATATGAGGAAATGGATGCCTAGAAGTGAGGGTGTGACTTGCCAAAGGCAGGAGGCTAATTAGTGACAGAGCTAGGACTAACGCAGATTTCCTCGTCCTCATTCAGGAAGCAGTATTAGGAGGTCAGAAGATTTCTCGGCACATATACTTGAATAGAACCTACGACTTTATGAGTTTCCAGAGGAAATGTTCAGGCTTCTACACGTGAGGGGTGGTGTGGTGTTAAGGGCACCGACTCTGGAGCTGGACACCTGAGCTGGATCCCAGACCCTCCACTTTCTAACCTCCCTCTACCTCAGTATCACCGTGTGCAGAAAGGGTATGATAATGACAGCAACTCTTCATAGAGTTCCTGTTGGATTATGTGAGCTAACTCAAGAGAAGATTTAGAAGAGTGCCCGGCCCATTGCACTCAATAAATACTGGCTACTGCTGTTCCCATTCCATCTTGGCAACAAGAGGCTGTCTCGGTGGCTGTGTTCTGGGACCTCCAGCTCACTCTAGCTGAGCGTGACCCCTAGCTTCTCAAGGTTCTGATACTTCTGGGTTGGAATGCACTGTAGCAAGAAATGTGCCAAACAGAAACCTCAAATCTCAATTTGCTTATTCATGAAATCATCGACCCAGATCTGCAGGCAGAGCCAAAACCCCGGACAGCTTTTTCCATCCTTACTGAAAAGCTTTGTCTGTCATCTCTTCAAACTTCTTACTGCCAACCTCATTTGTACCCCCAGCTAATGAATTCTATCCATGTAACCCTGATGGACTTCTCACCATGATTTACTTGAGTTCCATATCCTTCCCTGTTGGATACAAAAACAGAATTCTCATTTAAGTAGGCCATTTTTTTTTTAAAAAGTGTGTGTGTGTGCATGCATGCACATGTGCACACCAGTGGTACTGTGCATGTGGTACAGTGTGCAAGAGCACTAACATAGGAATTCAAGGACTTATTTCTGGTCCTGATCCATTCCCAACTTCCTGTGTGACCTTAAGCAGTCACTAAACTCTCTGGTCCTTTGTTGATTCAACTCTAAAATGAAGAGGTTGGATGAAAAGCTTTCTGTATTAGTCAGGGTTCCCCAGAGAAAAAGAACCAACAGGAGGGGTGTGTGTGTGTGTACACACAAATAAATTTATTATAGAGGACTGGCTTACATGATCATGGAGGCTGGCAAGTCCCAAGATCTGCAGGGTGAGTCAGTGAGTTGGAGAGCAGATGGTGTGATTCCATTCTGAAGACCATCAGGCTTGAGACCCAGGAAGAGCTAATGTTTTAGTTCAAGTCTGAGGCAGAAAAAAAGCTGATGTCCCCATCAAAAGTGTTCAGGCAGGATGAATTCTCTCTTGCTCAGGGGAGGGTCAGCCTTTTGTTTCATGCAGGCCTTCAACTGATTAGATGAGGCCCACCCACATTATGGAGAGCAATCTGGTTTACTCAACCTCCCAATTTAAATGTTAATCTCATCCAAAAATTCCCTCACAGGAGCACCCACAGTAATGTTTGACCAAGTATCTGGGTACCCTGTGGCCCAGTCAAGTTGTCACATAAAGTTAAGCATTGAACCTTCTGAGGTCTCTTCCAATTCAAATTCCTATGATATACAATCCTATTTATCATTAATACACAGACAAAACCACTCTGTAAGTGGACACCGTTTTCTGTCTCTTTAGCCCTTCCCTAGGTGCAGGAAGCCTAACAACTGCTATAAGGGAAGTGCATATAAAACACAGTGGGGGGGCACCTGGGTGGTTTAGTCATTAGGGTCTGCCTTTGGCTCAGGTCATGATCCCAGGGTCCTGGGATCGAGCCCCACGTCGGGCTCCTTGCTCAGCGGGAAGCCTGCTTCTCCCTCTCCCACTCCCCCTGCTTGTGTTCCCTCTCTCGCTGTGTCTCTGTCAAATAAATAAAATCTTAAAAACAAAAAAACCCCAAAAACACAGTGGGAATAGCAAAGAAGGAGTCCTTAGCTCTGAGCAGAGCTCCCTTCACCAGACATGTAAGCAGCTCAAAGGCAGGAAATATTTTGTTTTTTATAGTAGGCACTAAATAACAAATACTCATCAAAATGAAAGATATAAAATGAATGAAAATTTGATAAATTGGAGAAGAAAGCATTTCAAAACATTGAGCATGATATGGAATTAACTAGGTCAATTGGATGAGAAGTTAGATTGGGAAAGAGAAAGTCATTCTGAATTGAGATGAGCTACAGTATAAAATACATACTGAGACAAAGACTTAAAATGAAAAAAAAGTAGGTAAAATATCTCAATAATTTTTTATATTTATTTTGTGTCAAAATAATACTGGATATTTGGGGTTCAACATGTCATTAACATTAATTTCATGTTTCTTTTGACTTTTCAAATGTAGCTACCAGTGAATTTAAAACTATGTATGTGGTTTACATTATATTTCTATGGGACAGCATTTCTATAGAATGTTGGCAAAAGGCTTTAATAAAGTGGAAAATGGTGGAGATTTTAAGTGAGAAGATGCAGGAGGAATCCAGGAGGGGAATGATATGGTTACTTGAGTACATATATGTACATTTTCCGAGAAAGTCTGTAAGACTTACTAAAGGTGTGGGTGTACAGAATATTTTTGTTACACATTGAGAACATATAGATTGAATATATCTCATTAGCGCAATAAGTAGTTATTGAGTACCAGGTATTGAACCTGGGTTCAAAAGCTTTATTCTGCTTACATCTCAGTGGCCAGAACCGGGTCACTAATCATCACAAAGGATAACGGGATTACCATAGATGGTGGGGCGGGGGGGGGGGGGGGGGGGGGAGGAGGGGAAGTCGACCTTTCCTGAAATCAAGGCATCTCTGCCTATTATCTGAACAAAGTCTGAGTTTTTAAAACAGGGACTAAATGTGACAATTGCTGTGACAATATCCAGGTTAAAAAAATGAACAGGTTCACAGCATCTGACATTATAGATTCCTTAAATTAATCATGAAAAACCATCAATTAAGACAATCATTCAGGCTCATTCACACTTGATCATCATCTATCCGAGATCTTCAACCACACACATCGTGTTTAGTTTTGCTGACCTAGGACTCTAACAGCATACATTTCTTTTTTTTTTTTTTTTAAGATTTTATTTATCTATTTGACAGAGTGAGAGCACGTGCTGGGAGACCAAGGGAGAGGGAGAAGTAGGCTCCCCGCTGAGCAGGGAGCCCGATGCGGGGCTCGATCCCAGGACCCTGGGATCATGACCTGAGCCAAAGGCAGCCATTTAACAGACTGAGCTGCTCAGGCGTCCGGAGCATACATTTCATCTAGACTTAAGTTAGGGGGAAAAAATGGTTTCAAACTGAAAAAGATACACAGAAGCATATGGCTGTTTTTTTCTTTTTCTTTTTTAATACCAAGGAAATGGGTATACCTTAGCACGGATTATTTTATCAGAAGGGGGAAGGGCGGGCAGGGAGGCTCAAAGTTTTTTAAAAGATAGGATTCTCTCAGGTGGAGTATACTTAGAATTACATTTGTAAGGATGTATAAGTCACCACAAAGTCATATCTTCCTCTGTTGACTGACTCAATTATGTAGCCCCTTTCAGCCTGGAATGAAGTACAGATTTATATCATTAAACACGTGTCCATAGGTATACAAGCCCATCTCTTTAAGGCTTCTAAGAAGGCATTTTCAAACATGGAAATGGGAGGGGATTCCACTGAATTGATTCAATAAGCTTTCTCACGCAAGAATGAGGCATATTTAGTAATAGGTGGATGTGGACATAATTCATACTCACCTTGCACATCTAATACCATTAATTTGTCAAACCTAATAATATTAATTCATTCAAAAATGAGATTAAGCGCAGACACCCCTTGCAGCCATAATCCGTGACTGATGGCTCTGTGACTTGGGCCACACAGCGCCTCCAGCAGAGCGAGCCACGCACGTGTGGTCCATTGCAATGGAAGCCGTCTAGTATCTTCTGCCTTCGGTTGAAAGCATCTGAAAAAAAAAAAAAATTGCTGGTCTCTCTGCACTCCTTGAGTGTTAATATTTTAGCAGCCAAACCAATGATTTCTATTTAATGACAACAGGGCAGGGTCACACAATTATTTTTCTAAACGGCATTTAATGGAAATCAGCAGGTACGAAGAATCCAACCAGGCTTGCAAAATGATGGTCACGGTGGCGGACTTTCTTTCTGACTATGGGCATCATTAAATGTAGCTGACCAAGAATAGCACAACCATGTTACAGGGTGTCACTGTGAATTATGAAGGACACCCTCTCGTCCCTTCTCTTATTTCCTGCACTCGCTTCTTGGCAATATAGTAACACTCCATGCCTACTTTGCTCCAGTCTTTTCTCTACTTTTATTTATTCTATAAGCATTTCCTGAGCACCTACTATGAGTGAGGGGTTCTCCTAGAGCCGGGCATTAATAGGAAATGGTAGTCTTTCCCCTGGAGGTCTTTGCCTGTTGAGAGCTACTGTGGTACATGGAACTGAGCATACAGATATACTGCAGTCAGGCAGATCCAGCGTCTAGTTCTAGCTGGAATTAAAGTAACTCACTGTGTGACCTTGGACAAATTACTTAGCCTCTCTGAGCTTCTATCTCCTCCTCTGTAAAACGGAGCTACCTACCTAAAAGCTGACAACATTGTCATGAGAATAAACTGAAAAAAATGTAAGGCAATTAGTATAAGGCATGGCAAAAGATAGCTAATGTTTTTATTATTATGTAATTCACCCAGCAAAGCACCTGTGTGAGGTAGACACTCCATAAATATTGAATTCCTTCCTCCTTGCCAGTTAAGATGATAATTTCTTGGCACTGGCCTCGGGTGGTAGCGAAGTGGGAGAAATCTAGTTTGGGCACATTCTCTCCTCCGTGTCCCCCCTTCCTCCCTGGCAAGCTTCATCTTCCTACACGCCTGCATCTTTTTTTTTTTTTTTTTTTTTAATTTTTTATTTATTTATTTATTTATTTTAAAAATATTTTTATTTATGTATTTGACAGAGAGAGAGAGACACAGCGAGAGAGGGAACACAAGCAGGGGGAGTGGGAGAGGAAGAAGCAGGCCTCCCGCCGAGCAGGGAGCCCGATGCGGGGCTCGATCCCAGGACCCTGGGATCATGACCTGAGCCGAAGGCAGACGCCCAACGACTGAGCCACCCAGGCGCCCCTACGCCTGCATCTTTTGTTCAAAGCACCAGTTTTTTGGGAAAAAATCTGAAATTTCTCCAGGCTGAAAGATGTGGGTAAATAACTGATAAGGGTGATGAAACTCCAAGAGAAGTTTTGTCACCTGCCCATGGTTAGGGGAGCCTGCTGCTTTCATTCAGTGCCAGGCACTGGAGATACCAAGATATCGCTCCCCTCTGGTTCT
Source organism: Halichoerus grypus (assembly GCF_964656455.1). Lineage (NCBI taxonomy): Eukaryota > Metazoa > Chordata > Mammalia > Carnivora > Phocidae > Halichoerus > Halichoerus grypus. The sequence goes on along the minus strand of NC_135719.1, from coordinate 109,963,997 downwards.
CATTACCAGCAGGGTTGGTGTAAATAGCGTATTCGTGGGATATAAAAAACAAAAACAAAACAAAAAAACAAGCAACCCCTCCAAACAAACAAACAAACAAAACCTTTGGGGTCCCTTATTCTACAGCAGGCTTTAACTGAAGTGTTTTTCCCATCAGAGAGAGTTTTCTAAGATTAATTACTATGATAAATGTAAGAATTGAAAATAAGCCTGTGATAGTCCTACTACTAGTACTATTTGTATGTGCTGTGTAAGTACATAATGTAGATTTTCTCCTCTAGGAGGTAGGTAACTTATTATCTGCATTTTATAGGTAGAAAACAAGCCGGGGAAGCTAAACACCTGAGCTAATTGATAGAGCCAGGATTTGCGGCTCCTTCTCAATGAAGGCAGTGACGGTGTTCTTCACCCTGTTCTGCTCTAGGAGCCGTCCTCACAAAGCTGAGCCTTGATAAACTATAATGAAGTGAAATACAGTTTTTATTTTATTATGTGTTTATAGATACACTTTCTTTACAGCTACTTCTCCTGATAAAGCGAATCACACAAATAAATCTGTTGGGGGCAGCTGATGACTCAGGCTGTCTTCGTGTCTAGCGTGGTTGACAGAGTAGTCTGTGCTTGACTTAAGAGGGAGGACTTGTGTTCTACAAGGCAGTGTCCTGAACTGCAATGTGTGGTTTTCCTTTAATACGTTCACTCCAATCTCTCTCTCTCTCTCTTTTTTTTTTTAAGGTAGGAATTAGCGACAAGCCAAGCCAAATGGAGAGCAGCTTCCATAAAGATTCCATAGCATGAAGGTGCTGGGTTTTTCTGGAAATAATTTGGAGTAGGGATAAATGAGAAATGGTGGCTGAAGGTTAAAATGAAAAGGTAGGGGCACGTGGGTGGCTCAGTCGATTAAGTGTCTGACTTTGGCTCAGGTCACAATCTTGGGGTCCTGGGATCCAGCCCTGCGTCAGGCTCCCCGCCTAGCAGGGAGCCTACTTGCCTCTCTTCCTCTGCCCCTCCCCCTGCTCATGCTCACTCTCTCTAAATAAATAAATAAATAAAATCTTAAAAAAAAAAAAAACAAATGAAAAGATAGACTGGGGCCTGATTTTTAACAGTCTTGATTATCAGGTTAAGGGATTTGGGTTGTTACCTGGAAGCAGTGAAGAGAAGTTGGAGGTATTTAAGACAAAAAGTCATAAATGAACTCTGAGTTTTGGACCACCTGGGCTGCAGATTGGAGGATGGAGGGAAGGTAGAGGGCCTGGAGACAGGGAAACCCATTGGAACACAGCCTGATGGCTCCCCTTAGACACACTGGAGACCTGGATGAAAGCGTGTGTGATGTGCATGAAGAAGGGATATATATTCAAAAGATGCTTTGGAAGTAGTATGTTGGGGGAAGGGGCGGCAGCCCATTGATTGCTGTATATAGATTAGGGATCATGAAGAAGGCTCAAGGATAGCTCAGGGTTTCTAGATCAGAGAAGACAATAAGATTTCATCTCCGACGTCAAGAGGATTCTGAGGTGGACAGCTGGCTTAGTGATCTTGCCACAGGCGCGGGAAGAGCTGGGGCAGTATTCTTGCCAGGAATTTGTCATCCTTTTCAGACTAAATGAGTGTTTTGCCATGGAGTAGGCCTTTATCTTTGAAGTAAATTCATGTTATTGTCTAACAATGATGATTTTATCGGTCCGCTTCAGCACGAATTCTAAAGATCAGAACATGCAACAAAATAATACAGAACCAAGCATAACCAGCTACAAAGCTGAGCTAAAAGATTAGCACCATGGAATACCAAAAATATTAACAAAATAAGAAAATGTATTCCAAAGTTACAACTAAGGTTTTTCCAACAATGTAAATGTAGGAAAGCTAAGAGATGAGTCCAGATTCCTCTAGATATTTTTGAAAAATTGACTCTAAAGCTCTCTTAAAAAGTATAGACTCGTGCTGTTGTTTTGCTCACCTGCTCTTCACCTCATGGGTGCAGGAGAGAGCCCTGCCCTAAGGTTCTAGGGAGAGCTGAATACACGACACTGGACAGAACAGGAGATCGACAGCAGTTTATTATTCCCATATACTCACAGCTGGGGGGAGGGAGACACCACACGCCATGCAGAGCCACATAGAGATGGCATCAGGGAGCAAAGGGAAGCAGCAGGGGCCGTGGGATGCTGGCTTTGTAGTAACAAGAGGGTTAGGTGACTTCCGGTTTCCAGAGGAGGATGTGATTGGCTTGTTTGAATAATTCCACAGGCTTGCAGAGAGGTGAAGCTCATTTGGTTGAGGACCAGGTGGGACACAGCTGGTCTGGCTGCTAGGGAAACTAGCTGGGTAGGGAGCCTTTCCCACTGGGTGGCAAGAGCAGGGGAACTCACAGTTAGAATGCGGGGGCCCCCATGAGGCCTCAGGATGTTAAGGCAGCACATGAAATGACAGGCCTTACGGTATAGCTGTCAGATACGTTAGCCACCGGCCACATGTGCCTATTGAACACCTGGAATGTGGCCCGTCTGAACTGAGATGTGCTGTAAGTGTAAAATACACCGCAGATTGTAAGGATCTCATACAAAGAAAGAATGTAAAAATATCTCATTGATTTTTGTTATTGAGCGTATGTTGGAATGATGGTATTTTGGATATATTTGGGGGTTAAGTAAAATATACTACTGAAATTCATTTTACCTGGGTCTTTTTACTTTTATTTCAATGTGACTACTAAAAAACTTAAAATTACATATGTGTTTCATGTTAGTGGTTCACATTATGCTTCTGTTGGAGAACGCTGGCATAGAGCTTCCTCTAGACAACCGAGAAACTTGACATACCTAGGAGTAGTTGACTGAGATCTCTGTGGTACAGAAAACTCCTACTTAACAGACCATGAGATTCATTTTGGCCATTTTTTCTGGTTATCACTCTTCAAATGGACCTCCTAGCAAACAGGTATTTTTTGTTTGGTTTGGTCTGGCCCTAACAAAATCTCAGCCACCATTGACTAGCATTCTAAATTTGCTTCACTGATGTGATTGAGCCAAATTGTAGCAAAGCAATGCAAGGGCCTGGGAGAGCACTGAAGGCCAGGGTCTTGATGCTGGGATGTACATCACAGAGGATGCTCTAAATCGTCCCCCAGGATTTATTTTTAAGCCCCGTGTATTGATTGTGCTGGACTAATAGATCAACAGACTTCAAGTAAAACTAATTTATACAGCCTTCAAAAAAGAGCAACAACTGATCATTTTGGCCACAAAATCGAAACCAGGAAGCCAAATGCATATCCCACTAAGTAAGTCAGAATTAGGGCAATTTCACATACTCAGGAAATAAAAAAAGAAGTGCTATCTTTGGAGGCAAAAACCTGTGGTGCCCAAAGAATGTTTTTCTGGTTTTTCATTGAAATGAGCTATTAGATGCTAATTTTGCAGTTTGCTGGTGTGATTGCTGCTCAGGAATGAAATACAGCCAAGGGATTTGGTTTCACTATAAAGAAATCAACAGTTTGCTCTCCAAGTGTTAAAAATAGCTAGTATGCATTAGCAATAAGCCAAAAAAATCTTCTAAACTAAGGACAGAGGGACACAGTCTTTGGATATTGGCTATTTATTGGCCATCCTACGAAGTAAGGTAAGGGTCCTTATAAAGCTGATTTCAGTCAGCTGGTTCCACCCCAAAATGACCTCAGCACCTTGCCCAGAAGATAGTCCTCATCTCAGGGAAAGCTTGACTCTGCTCCTTCAAGTTTTGCCAAAGAAAAAGAAATAACTTTAATCTTATTAATAAATAATAATAATGATGGCATCCAGTTATTACTGTGAGCCAGGCATTGCGCTAGGAATTATATAGCTATCAACTAGGCTTTACAGCAAATCTTGACAGTTGGTGAAGGTTCCACCCCCTTTTTGCAGATAAGGAAATGAAACCCAGAGACAGTTTATCATTCAGAGGTGTGTTGGCTGGAAATAGTAGAGTATCTGACAGCTGGTGGCTTAAGCAAGTTGGATTCATTTGGCTCATGAAACAAGATGTCATGCGGAGGCAGTCTAAGCACTGCATTGGCTCAATATTCCCAGGGACCCAGGCTCTTTGTCTTTCCACTCTGCCATTCAGTGTGTTGACTTTTGTCCTTGGATTCATCATTGCTGTGTGGCTGCTGGAACTCTAGCAGGAAGAAGGGAGAAGGCCGGGGAGGCGAAGGACCCTGCCAGCTGAGGCTGCCTTTCCTAATTAAAAGTTTCCCCAGAATTCATACCCATATCCCGTCATCTCATGGCCAGAACATGTTTCATGGCTACTCTGTCTGCACGGAAGTCCAGGAAGCTGCATTTTTTATCGGAACAAAGATCCCGAGGTGGGATTCTTTTAGCAAGGATAAGGGAGAATAATTAGGCAAGTAACTATATTGTCTATCACTTCGAGATTGGATTCTAGGGTGACCCAGTTTCAAAACCCTTGCCACTTCGTTAAGTGGTGTGTGTGTGTGTGTGTGTGTGTGTGTGTGTGTGTGTGTTTAAAGGTTCGGAGAGCATTTACATGAAAAGATGTTCCCAACAGCCAGATATAGAAAACAACCCCAAACTACTCTTGTCTCTTCTGTCTAAGCCTTTCCTAATAGCCCCAAAGACCTGCCTCAAATCCTTTGCATTTAAGTAATAAGCTTTGGGGACTAAGCTTCACGTTTTTGCTAAAACGTTTTCTCCTTAGGAGACATGGGATGCTAAGTAGACGAAATGAGGAATATTTTAGTAATTGGGAAACAAATGAGTGATTTATGCGAGCCTGTATATACACACATGTAGACGTAGAACCCATGGAGGAAAGATTTTTCAGATGGCAGCTGCTGAGATAGACCCTGGATGGCAGAGCTCCCCAGGGAATGGGCGAAGCCATCATAAATATGACTTTCTTCTGGAATAGTGACCCGTCCATCATAGGGAAACCCTCAGGGACGAGTCAGACTTTTTGAGGCAGTCCCACTTTCAAATAATCTCTCCCGTTGCAGGTCACACATGTGATGGCGTGTCCTGATCTGTCATGTGTGAACTATGGCCCCTTAGCCGTGAGCTACTGATGATTATTGGGCTCATTTTCTATTAAATGGCCTGAACTGCTGTAGTTCAGTGTCTGGGAAGGATTCAAACTTTAGCCATTCCCTCTTCTCTGTTCCTTTCTGTTGCTTTTCTTTGTAATAAGTTTCCAGGGGTCCAACTCACATTTTTAGGTTCAGACTACAGAGCTTCGCGTGCTCATGGGGCCAGTTTTTTAAATTGGCAACCTTCTTGGAGTTGCTAATGATTCCCAAACAAACACACGAGATCCATTTTATCTGAAATCAATACATATGGTTAATGATATGCTAATCAAGTGGATGTCATTACAGCGTTTTCCTCAAATAAAATGAGCAAAAAAAAAAAAAATCATTTAACTTTAAATGTTAACCCCTGCAGAAATGTTTGAATTTTATCATACAAATAGCATACTTTTGATTCAATTCTATGGGCTGCTTGGCTGTTAACTAGGAATATCACAGCCATTAGTAGAATATAATTATTATACTAATTCATGCGCACTGATCAACTATATTCAATTTTGATACTTGCTTTCGATTTCCTCCAAACTGTAATATTTTATACAGAAAAGTACCCACATTGTCTTCATACTGGGCATGGGAATGCCATTTTACTTATTTTATAATAAGCTAATAAAATTTTATTCCACAGTTTGAGGGTTGGTTTTCTTTTTTTTCTTTCTTTCTTTTTTTTTTTTTTTTTGCCCTCCCCCCCTTTCTTTTGATGGAAGCTTTCTTTCAAATTTTAATTTGAAAATTGCAATGGACAAGACTACTTAATGGCAGTTAATCTGTGTTTTGCCTTATCTTCTGGCCTGTCAGCCCAAATTTTCAGTCCAACAAATAGCAGCAGGTTCGGGTGTTTCTTTCAGTTGGCATCTGGCTGATGGTTTCTGGAGACTATCTTTCTATAGTCGGGACCACACTGTCTCAACACACCCTCGTCCATAATCCGAGGGTGGGCTCAAATTCGACTAGACTGTGTGAAATGTTTTCATTTCCTATTGACTGGTTGTGTCCTTTCCTTGTGTTAATCCCTTGTTAATGGACACTTTCTTTGAGCCAGCTGAGATCGGAGTTGTGTTGTCTTTGTGATTCTAGCAGATTTTATTACTTGGATATCTTTGTTTTCATTATTTTGAGATTTTGGGATTTTGTCTGTTTCATTGATATTGATTCTCTCAGTTAGAGATGGCCCGGCCTCCCACTGCTTCTGTTTGTGTTTGATCTACAAGCAGTGGGAGGGAATCCTCAGGCTGCAAATGTTTTGGTTCTGTGCTTCAACTGGGAAAGGCATGGTAAGAGCCATTAGCAGCTTTCTCAACTGAAACCGGATGAATGTGGCTTTAAACCTAGGTGGGGGACTTGTATTTTGTCATTTAAACGACCTCAGGTTATTGCTCTGGGGCACTCGTTTTAGGGGGCAATGTGGAATTTTGAAGAACCCTGGCAATCGCTTTCTGAGAAATCCAAAGAGAAATACGGTTCGTTTCTTTGGTTATTAGCTCTGCCTCTTTCTAGCTGTGTGACTTTGGGCAATTCATTTTACCTTTCTGAGTTTTACTTTTAAAATGAAGATACTGGGGCCCCTGGGTGGTTCAGTCGATTGAGTGCCCAACTCTTGGTTTTGGTTCAGGTCTTGGTCTCAGGGTTATGAGATTGAGCCCGGCGTTGGGCTCTGCACTCATCGCAGAGTCTGCTTAAAACTCTCTCTCCCTCTGCCCCTCCCCCCCTAAAACAAATAAATAAATCTTTAAAAAAATTAAAATAGAATGAAGCTACGAGTCCTGGTGATCTTTAAGTTCTCTATCCCCTTGATGAATAGATGGAAAAGAAATAACATTTCCTGAGCTGTTACTGTATGCTCAGGGCTTAAATATTTTATTCAAATGGCATAGAGTTATTTCACTTAGCAACAACCCTGTGGGTAAGTATTATTATTCCATCTTGTGGGTGAACTGAGTTAAAATATAGGTACATGTTCTATCATCTATGTTGAGATACAGTTTGGTATCTAACTGCTTAGTATGGGAAAATGTCTTCTCTTCCCATGAGGATTGTAAGTTCCTGGAGGGGTGAGACCACACCTACCAAACACCTACTCCAGGGCTTGGTTTAAAGTGCCTGTTAAATTCAGTTACTTAATAGTTTATGATATGTGAGGATAAGACACCCCTTTGGCAGCCGCCCAAGTACATGGGTCATGACATTGAAAATGCACTAGCTGTGTGGTTGCATCCAGGTACTGGGCTGACTTCAGATGGCGGTTAGTTACAAGCTCTCTGATGCCCCTCCACCGGGGAATTTAGCTCTGTCTTGTCATTGGACTACTTGCCAAAAAGATGCTTCTTTCCACTCAAGATTCCTTCTTAGGTAACCTATGCTTCACTTATGTATCTGTTAAGAAAGTTTAAGAATTAACTAAAAAAAAGGACCAAAATTTTAAAAATGCTTAAGTATCAGCATCAGTAAGGATTTAAAAAAAAAAACAACTGAGACATGTTGGCAAAAATATTTTATAACTGCACAATTTAAAAAATCTAATCTAAATTGGCTAGAGGTTTTACAATAGCTGTAATAAAAATGCTGTCTCAGAAGAAAGCAAGGCTTTTGAGCTTCCCCCTTCATTACCAGATGGCAGTCTGGGCTGGACACCCCTGTCTTTGCAGACAGAGGACCTGGACGAGAGGTTTTTTACAGGGAGGCAGGTACAAGAGTGAGACAAGAGGACTTCATAACTTGGATCTCATTCAAACTGATATTCTTCACAATGTTGTTCAATATGTAGAAACGCCTAAGGCTTAAGGTGGGAAGGTTTGGTAACACCAGGTGCTGATGTCAACTGTTCAGCGCTGGTCCCAAATTTCTCTTTCTTTTCTTTTTTTCTTCTGGCTCCAAAGTTCTAATGCCCAACCAGCAAAACAAAACTCCTATCGTTAACTGAGCTCATTCTTCTTAGAAGACAGTTTGGTAACCATGGATTGCCCCTCAGAGCATGCCTTTTGGGGTTTTAATCTTTATACTATCAGAGAATTCCTTCCAACCTGTTGCAATTCTGTCCCTGAAAAGTGTCCTAGTAAGTATAGTTTTCTCCATCTCCTTCCATTTCTGGAGACAAATTAGCAGGGTCTTGAGCATGTGTTTTGTTGAGCCACCTATAATTCAGCTCAAGGCCAGGGCAATATGGTTTGATGCCCCCTGCCCCCAACTACCCTTGTATGGACTGACTTGGCTAGATGCTTGAAGACTCTACCATTAGAATTTCTCAAATGATGATGTTGCTGGAGCAGTTGTTCTCAACTCTAATGCACATCAGAATCCCTTGAGAAGCTTCTAGAAATCCCCAAAACTCATGATGTACTCCAGAGCACTACCTCAGAATCTCTGGATGTGAGACCAGGCAGTTCTTTTTAAAGCTCCCCAGGTGATTCCAAGATGCAGCTGAGGTCAAAAACCATGGCTTTGGAAGGGCCATGTTTACTAGTCTGTCATCTGGAATTTGCAATATATTCATTTGGATATATTCACCTGGAACTTGTGATATATTCATCTATTGCCTGTTAAAAATTTTGGCTGATTTATCTGTTGGTCTGGGGAGGTCTGAAGAAATAAATTTTTCCCTTTTTTAAAAGAGCAGGGGGGAGCATGAGGAAGCAGGGTGTAGCTAACCACAGCAAACCTTGAACCTGTAGCCAGGGAGGCTCTACGCCCTCAGGAGCCACAGAGGTGAAGGGGTGGCTAACCCCGCCCTGGAGAAGCCTTTGGGGAGAAGCTCTGTGGTGGAGAACAAGAGCAGGGGAAGGAGATGGGGACAAGCAGCAGAAGAGGTCTCTGAGTCAAGGATTCCACTTAGTCTGCATTGGAGAGAAGACTCACAATGGCCCTCGTACCCCTGTCCCTCCCCCACCAGAGGACCTCAGTCCTCTTTTTAATGGAAGCAGCTGCCCATTGTCCTACAGAGGGCCTTTCCATTCCTCTGCCCTGCCCTGTCTATACCACATTCCCCTCCTAGAGACCCACCTCGTCTTTCATGTCCAGAAGGTTTATTGAGTATAAACAATACGCTAGGCTCTCTACAAGGCCCTACGGCAGTGGTTCTCCTACTATAACACGCCTCAGAATTAACCAGGGAATATGTTTTAACAGTGTATTTCTACCTCAGCCCTTTTTCTTATTACAAATGAAGATTTCCAGCTCTCATCCCAGTGCATTTGATTCCATAGAGTTGGGTGGGGGGTGGAAATCTGCATTTAAAAAAATATTTTAATGGAGGTATAATTGACATATAACATAGTAGTTTCAATGTACATGATTCAATATTTATACGCACTATGGAACAATCACCACAATAAGTCTAGTTACCGTCTGTCACCATACAAAGTTACAAAAAAATTTTTTTCTTGTGAAAAGAATTTTTAAGATTTACTCTCTTAGCAACTTTCAAATATGCAATACGATATTATTAACTATAGTCACCATGATGTACATTACCTCCCCAAGACTTACTTATTTCATAACTGGAAGTTTGTACCTGTAGATCCCCTTCTCCCATTTCACTCATCTTCACCCCCCTTCCCTCTGACCACCACCAATCTGTTCTCTGTATCAATGAATTTAGTTTAGCTTTGTTTGTTCATTTGTTTCATTTTTTAGATTCTGCATATCAGTGAAATCATATGGCATTTGTCTTTCTCTGTCTGATGTATTTCACTTAGCATAATACCCTCAAGGTCCATCTATATTGTCACAAATAAGATTTATTTTTTTTTAATTTTTAAATTTATTTATTTTATTTGTTTATTTATTTATTTATTTATTTGATAGCGAGAGCACAAGCCACGGGGAGCGGCAGAGGGAGAGGGAGAAGCAGGCTTCCCACCAAGCAGGGAGCCCGATGCAGGACTCAATCCCAGGACCCCAGGATCATGACCCGAGCTGAAAGCAGACACTTAACTGAGTCACCCAGATGTCCCAGATTTCGTTCTTTTTTAAGACTGAGTAGTATTTCTGTGTGTGTATGTATGCCACATTTTCTTTATCCACTCATCCATCAGTGGACCCTTAGGTTGTTTCCATATCCTGGCTATTGTAAATAATGTTGCAGTGAACATAACCGTGCATATATCTTTTTGGATTAATGTTTTTTTCTTCAGATAAATACCCAGAAGTGGAATTGGACCATTTGGTAGTTCTATTTTTAATTTTTTAAGAAAACCCCATACTGTTTCCCATGATGGCTGCACCAGTTTACTTTCCCAGCAACTGTGCATGAGGGTTCCCTTTTCATCACATCCTCACCAACACTTGTTATTTCTTGTCTTTTTGATAATAGCCATTCTGACAGGTGGGAGATGATATCTCAGTGTGGTTTTGATTTATTTGTATTTTCCTGATGATGAGTGATGTTGAGTATCTTTTCATATGCCTATTGGCCATCTGTATGTCTTCTTTGAAAAATATGTCCATTCAGATCCTCTGCCCATTTTTAAATCAAATTGTTTGGTTTTTGCTATTGAGTTGTATAAGTTCTTTGTGTATTTTTTATATTAACCCCTTATCAGATATATTATTTGAAATATTTTCTCCCATTCATTAAGTTGCCTTTTCATTTTGTTGATAGTTTCCTCCTTTGCTGTTCAGAAGCTTTTGAGTTTGATGTAATCCCACTCATTTATTTTTGCTTTTGTTTTCATTGGTTCTGGAGTCAGATTTTAAAAATCATCACCAAGACTGATGTCAAGGAGCTTAACACCTATGATTTCCTCTAGGAGTTTTATGGTGTCCAGTCTTACCTTCAAGTTTTTAATCCAGATTGAGTTCATTTTTATGTATGATGTAGGATAGTAGTTCAGTTTCATTTTTTTACATGTGGCTGTTCAGTTCATTTATTGAGGAGACCATCCTTTCCCCACTGTATATTCTTGCCTCCTTTGTTGTAAATTAATTGACCATATATGCATGGGTTTATTTCTGGGTTCTCTATTCTGTTTCATTGATCAATGTGTCTGTTTTTATGCCATGGAAGAAGGTAAGTTCAGGATCTTCCTTTGCTGCCATCTTGGACCGCTGGTTGAAATCTGCATTTTTAAATACACTTTTTATATGATTCTGATGCAGGTGGTCTGCGAACGCCAACTCGAGATGCAGTTTCAGAGGATATAGAGAGTGGAGTCCCATGTAGTTCTTAACCACAAGGAGAAAGTCAACAGCCTGTTGTAACAAAGCTGCGGGAGCTAGATTGTAGAACTAAAGCATAGGGAGCGCAGCCTGGGAGCAGTAGGTACTGATCCAGTCTGTGGTCCACTCACCAAGCTTGAACAAGCTCTGTCCTTTTACCTAGAAAGAGGCCATATGGACTAGCCACACCCTTGCCAGAAGGTAAACCCAATACCAGGGTAAGATCCAGAGGGCATGACCTATTCCCCAAACTAGTCACATTCTGGGCATTTTGGTGCTTGATTTCTTCTACCTCATCCCTTCTTGTCTATCTGGAGAATCCTATCAATTCTTTAATATTCAATTAAATATGTCACCTTCTGGATGGAATCTTTCCTGATCCCTCCAAAGCCCAGTTGGTGCATCCCATGGGCTCTCATGGCCTCTTGTGCCTTCCTCTGCAGTGCCTGTCAATTTCAGTATCACCAGCACCTCACCAGGGACTGGCACATGAAAGGTGCTCAAATAAATTTTTTTTGGTAGAGTCTCAAGGGCAGGAACAGGTGACCACTGGCCCCCTTCACACAGACAGGAGCATCCTGAGCAGTAGGGATGGGATGAGAAGATGTTCCTCCTCCCCCAGCATATTTCCCCCACATTCCAAGAATGGTGAGGAATAATGGGATATGAACATACCACTGTGAGGACCACCACAGCATGCAAGCTGAAGGATGCAGTTCCTCCACAGCTCACAGTCCCAAAGACAGCTGGGGCAAAGACAGAGCTACCCAACAACCAAAGAATGCATGTGTTAACAGGTAGAAATAGCTAACACATAGTACTTCCTGTGTGCCAGGCCCTACTCAAAGCACTTACATAAGTAACTCACACGCTGCCTTATTTTACAGATGAGGAAACCAAGGCACATGGTGCTTTGTTGACATACCCAAGGACCTACAGCTTGAAGTGGCAGGACTACAATTCAAACTCAGGTGGTCTGTCTCCTAAGTCCATGTTCTTAACCACTGTTCTCTAGCAATTCTCCATAAATATTGGAAAAGTGTTCCTTTTATGGTAGAAGCGGCAGAGAAGGTCATCATTTGTGCAGGACTCAATGTTTTCATTTTATTAGGTTTTTGTATCACTGAAAATCATTTAATCCCATTTGCCAATCCATTTGCAGCAATGACTCATCATCATCTTCAGGTATTTAATGCCATCTGCAAATCTATATTAATTCACTAAGCTGAGACTTTCAGAATTCAACCATTTTTGCTTACCTCTTCAGCTGCTACATGAGAAAGCAAATTGACCATGCAGAATCCTTTCCACTACTTCGTATGATTTTATAGAATAAATTATTTTAGTTATTTAAGCTTAAATAATTTTCAATGATAATTGCCTAATGCTCTCCACCAAGCTTGCTTTTTTTACTCCTTTCATTGCTTCAAGGTACTCATTGAAAAGGATTTAAAATTACTGCTTAGAATGCTCTTTCCCTCAGCCAAGAATAAAGGGCACTATACATCCAATAGCCTGTTAACTCACCTTTTCCATTTAACTTTTCAGAAAAGTTACCCCATGCTTAATATTTGCAAGCAGTGGAATAAAGAAAAAAGCTTAGATATTGATGATTTTCATGAATCAATGAAGTGAGCTCAGAGGGATCTGGCAGGGGCACAAGGCAGCGGGAAAAAAAACCCTTAGGAAAGGCAGAAGGGAGGTGCTCTCCCCAAAGTACTCTTGGCTGGCAGTGGGATAGGGACAGAGGCATGGGAGGATGCCTGGATGGGAAGCCTGGTGCCAGAGGCTGCAGCAGACAGATGTCTCTTGCTGCCCAAAGCACGGGGCATTCTGCTGTATCAGCAACGCAAGAACCAGAGATTTAGAGATCGAGATTTTGGATTTGTTGGGAATTGTACACCAACTTTGATGAGTCTCTTTTGTGAGGATTTAAGGAAGAAAAAAAATGAAGGGGAAGGAAGAAATGAAGGAAGGAGAGGAGACTACCCCCCAAAAGAGACACCTATACAAACTTCAGAGATGGCAAAAAGAAATGGCAACCCTCCTAAATTCCACATTTTATCTATAGTGACTTTCTTTCAAAACTTTTCAACAAATAGATATAATTTGTATTATTTTGTCTTCTTTTTTAGCGTTGAAAGGTAAGAGATAACTGATTCTTGGCCTAGAAATTTTCTGGGGATAGAGCAAGAGAAGGGAAAGTTTGGGATCACAATAAGATAAAACTTGCCAAAGTGTTCTAAGCTCACCTCCTTGAAATAGACAAAACATTTCACGTCTGGTGGGGGTGCGATAGTGGTAAGGGCGGCATTTAGTACTCTATGAGCAAAGAAACTCAGACTGCACCCCTCCAAGAATCCATCCACCCTTTATCAGTATTCTCATAGTATCAGCAAGGAAATTTTGAAGCACAAAAGTTGCTTTCTCTAAAATTGTCTTCACAGATTATGATGCTCCTTTGAGGGCAAGAATGCGACTTAATTCCAATTTTCATTTTCTTTTCATCCTTCTTATTTTTTTAAAAAAATTTTAAAACAACTTGAGAAGTTTTAGGTTTACAACAAAATTGAGAGGAGGGTAGAGAGATTGCCCCTATATTTCCTGCCCCCCCACACACATCACATCCCCCATTATCACTGACCAGAATGGTACATTTTTTTCCAAGAATGAACTTACATTGACACACCATAATCACCCAAAGTCCATAGCTTACCTTAGGGTTCAGTCTTGATATCATAAATTCTATGGGTTTGGACAAGTATAAAATGACATATATTCATCATTATAATATCATACAGAGTATTTTCACTGTCCTAAAAAATCCTCTGTGCTCTGCCTATTCATCTTTGCCTACCCCTGGCAACCACTGATCTTTTTCTTGTCTTCATAGTTTTGCCTTTTCCAGAATATCATACAGTTGAAATTATATAGTATGTAGCCTTTTCAGATTAGCTTTTTTCACTGAACAATATGCACTTAAGGTTTCTGCCTGTCTTTTTCATGGCTTGGTAGCTCATTTCTCTTTAGTGCCCAGTGATAGTCCATCGTTTGGATGGAGCACGGTTTATTTATCCATGCACTTACTGAAAGACATCTTCGTTGCTTCCAAGTTTTAGCAATTATGAATAAAGTTGCTATAAACATCTGAGTGCAGTTTTTGTGTGGACATAAGTTTTCAGCTCCTTCAGGTAAATACTAAGGAACATGATTGCTGGACCATATGGTAAGAGTACATTTAGTTTTGTAAGAAAACACCAAACTCTTCCAAAGTGGCTGTGCCATTTTGCATTCCCACTAACAGTATGAGAGTTTCTGTTGATCCATAGCGTCACCAACATTTGGTGTCAGTGTCCTTGATTTTGGCTTTTCTAAGACATGTGTAGAGGTATCTTACTGTTTTAATTTGCATTTCCCTGATGATATAGAATGTGGAACATTTTTTATGTGCTTATTTGCCATCGCATATCTTCTTTGGTGAGGTGTCTGTTAAGATCTGTGGGCCATTTTTTAATTGGGTGGTTTGTTTTCTTATTGTTGAGTTTTAGAAGTTCTTTGTATATTTTGAATAATGGTCCTTTCATCAGATGGGTCTTCTGCAAATGTTTTCTCCCAGTCGGTGGTTTGTCTTCTCATTCTCTTGATACTGTCTTTCATGGAGCAAAACTTTTAATTTCAGTAAAAGTTCAGCTTATTAAGTATTTCTTTCATGGAATATGTCTTTGCCATTTTATCTAAAAAGGCATGATCATACCCAAGGTCATCTAGGTTTTCTCCTATGTTATCTTCTAGAAGTTTTATACTTTTACACTCTACATTTAGGTTGGTGATCCAGTTTGAGTTAGTTTTTTGAAGGGTGTAAGGTCTGTGTCTCGATTCGTTTTTTTGCATGTGGATGTCTAGTTGTTCTTGCACCATTTATTGAAGAGACTATCCTTACTCCATTGTATTGCCTTTGCTACTTTGTCAAAGATCAGATGACTACATTTATGTGGCTCTATTTCTAGACTCTCAATTCTGTCTCATTGATTTATTTCATTGTCTTGATTACAGTGTAAGAAGAAAAGTAGCTTTATTGGTAAATATTCAAATTGGGTAGCATTAACCCTCCAACTTTGTTTTTCTCCTTCAATATTATGTTAGCTATTCTGGGTCTTTTGCCTCTTTGTATAAACTTTAGCATTAGTTTGTCCATAAATATCCATAAAATATCTATAAAATAAGTTTCTGGGATTTGGGTTGGGATTGCATCGAATCTATAGATCAAGTTGGTAATAACCGATGTCTTGACAATATTGAGTCTTATTTGAATATGGAATAGCTCTCCATTTATTTAGTTCTTTGGTTTCGCTCATCAAAGTTTTGTAGTTTCCTTCATATAAACCTTGTACATATTTTGTTAGATTCATACCTAAGTATTTCATTTTGAGGGATGCTAATGTGAATGATATTGTTTTAATTTTTCAAATTTTATTGTTTTTTATTTTTTAAATTTTTAAAAAATATTTTATTTATTCACTTGAGAGAGGGAGTGAGAGAGAGAGCGAGAGAGAGAGTGCACAATCTGGGGGGCGGGGAGGAGCAGAGGAAGAGGGAGAAGCAGACTCCTCGCTGAACAGGGAGTCCAACATGGGGCTCAATCCCAGGACCTTGGGATCATGACCCGAGCCAAAGGCAGACGCTCAACCAACTGAGCCACCCAGTGCCCCAAAGATATTGTTTTTAAATATAAGATACATCTCTATATTTAAAGTGGGTTTCTTGTGGACAACATATAGTTGGATCATGTTTTTTTATCCACTCTGACAAACTTTGTCTTTTAATTGGTATATTTAGACCTCTGACATTCAAAGTGGTTATTGATATAGTTGAATTAATATCTGTTATAGTCATTACTGTTTTCTATTGCCCTTTGTTTCTATTAGTTGTTATTATTTCTGTGTTTCACTCTTTTTCTGTCTTTTATTTTAATTGAACATTTTATATTCCATTTTCTCATTTCTCAAAATATCAGTTATATTTCTTTTTTCACTTTTTTTAGTAGTTGTTCTATCTTATTTAGTAACAAAATTCTTTTTTTTTTTTTAGAGAGGGAGGGGGAAGGGACAAAGGGAGAGGGAGAGAATCTTAAGTAGGTTCTACACCCAACACATAGCTCAACACAGGGCTCAATCTCATTAGGTACTCTGACCTGAGCTGAAATGAAGAGTTGGACACTTAACCAACTGAGCCACGCAGGTAACAGAAAATTCTAGTTTTTAGTTATACACATTGCCATCTAGTCAAAAGAATATGCTCCTCAATCTTTCTTGTAGCTGGATGTGGCAAATGATTGAAATATGGCCAATGACATGTAAAAAGAAATGTTATGTGTAATTTGGGAGAAGTGTCCTCAAAGGGAGGAGGTATGCTCTTCTTTGATTCTTCCTTCTGCTTGGAATGTGGACATGATGACTGGAACCTGAGCAGCCATGCTGAAACATGAGATGGCACATGAATGATGGCAGAGCATCAAGCTAGAGAGTGCCTAGTCCTTAATAACCATGGAGCTGCTATGCTAGCCCTGGATTGCCTTCCTTTGACTTTTTTCATGTGAGAAAGAAAAACACCTCTATCTTATTTATCTTGTTTGGTTTTTTTGTTTATTTGGGAAGGTTTTGTTTTTGGCCATGCTCATTAGGTTTCTGTTATCAAGTGATACAATTTTTTTTTCTTTTTTTCTTTCTTTTTTTTTTTTTTTAGCTGGGGAAAGCTGGGACAGATTTTCTCAGAGACCTAGAACTCAGAAACTTGTTGATATACCGAGGTATATCTAATAGCCCCCTTTTGCACAAAATCTATGAAACAATGACAACAACAAGAACAAGAACAAGAACAACAAAAAATACAACTGAATTTGGTGACTAAAGAAATTTTAAAAAAAAAGGCTAAATAAAAGATGTTTTCTGAAGGGGTAAATGATTTGCCAGTTTTAAATTCTCCCTCTTCCTATCAGTAGTTCTTCAAAAGAGGAACCCATTCTAATGTCCTGATGCTTAATAATAAAAATGGCAAACATCAAACTGACCTTCTGGTTCTTAGCAATAGCTGGTGCTAGGATTAATCCTATTATTTCAATACTTTTTTTTGTTTTTAATCAATGCAACTCAGCTGCCATTTCTTCTTGCACTAAGTGAACTGAAGCCCTCAGCTGGTGCACATCACACTTTTCGATGTGTGAAAAACTGATATTCACAACATGAATCACCATTCCTTTCTCTCCTAAAACCACACACGTGACTCCGTATCTACATTAGGACTGTCAGGAACATGCCAGCTCGCTGTTAGGAAAACAATCCAACACCATCTCTCAGACACAAGGTGTCATTCTTCAAAACATTCTTAAAAAGAAGTTTACGTTTTCTTTAAGCAGGTGGATGATTGAAGTATAAGTTAGCTAGCCCCTAAGAATGGGCTTTTCAAAAGAAATCCAACACAATTGTCAATGTTGTTGGTATTTCTTTAGGAAGAAGATTAGCGAATAGGATATTATTCTGCAGTGGAGAGTCCTGGGGTAGGTCAGCAAGATCATGGCACCTCATTTACTCCTCTGGAAGGCAAAGGTATTTCATTCGGATCATGAGTAGGTGGTTCTAGGGTTGAAACAAGAAGAGTGCTTTGGAGGACACATGCCATTTTATGAGAATAAAAGTACACTTGGGCTTGGTTTTGGCAAAGAGTTACAAAAATCACTAGCAGTTAGAAGGTCTGGTTTTTAATTTATGCTCATCTCTCTTTTTCTAGATCAGTCATGGTAAACATGAGGCACTTTTTTCTTTCTGTTTCCCTTTCACGCCCCTGGAAAACATTGTTAATTCTTTATACTCTTGCTTCCTGAGTCCAGAGGTGACTTCAGAATATTTTTTGACACAGCACCTAAGCAGCTACTACCAATCTGTTGGCTTTGTCCTAACAATGACTATTGGTTCCTACTCTGGATGCTTGAAAGTTCAGTGAACGTTATTTTATCCGATGCAGTTGGTTGGGAGCCAAGGCCTTACTGTTGCCTCTGAGTCTGCTGGTTTCTAGTAATGTAGGCCTAGAACACACCCAGGGGGCCTCATCCATGGGTTCTAGTTTGGGTTTCTTTCAAGTGAAATGGAAATATTAAAGGCATCTGTAAAGCAACCTATGTTCCGAATCCTTTTCCATTTTTATAAACCTTACTTCGTTCACACCTAGTACATCTGCAATATTTTTTTAAGATTCACCTTTATCGGGTTTTGCTAAGGCGTTCAACTTGGTTTTCATAGAAACAACAACTGTCCTCTTTGTGAGCTCATATTTCATCAGCTTACATAATGTTTAATTAAGTTGCATAATTAAAAATAACCTGGTGTGAACAGGTGTGGGAACAATCCTAACTGATTCTCAGGAGGAGTACAACAAACCAGTGGGAGCAGAAGGCACACACGTAGCTATAGGAGCTGAGCTTTCAGCTTTTCCTGAGCCTTGGTCAGTATATCTACAGATGCAGCAGAATAGTGTCTGCTAACCCCCATCAGTTAAACAGAGGTCAGTTAGAGACCTCATTGTCAAACACATGCCCCTAACTCTCATTATAGATAACTATGGCATGTTTTCCTTTTTTTAATGCATGTTTTCTTTAAAAAGAGAAACCAATTAGCTCTGAATGTCCTCATTACTTTTTGGGAGGTATAATAATTTTTAATGGGGTGGGTTTGTTTTTGTTATTTAACAAATACACTGGAGAATCATGCAATGTTGCCAGCATTGGACACAATCGTGGGCCACAAGTCTACACACAACTTTGTAACTGGCTCTTTGATGGCAGAAACTTTCATCTCACCTTTTTTGTTTCCTATTGTTGACTGTGGTACCTGAGTAATGGTCTAAATAAAGGAACACACCATCTTTCTCCAGGATGAATTTTGAATTGAATTACTTTTTAATTCAATTGACAACTGAATTACCACTATTGGCTGAACCTTCTTTCCAAGCTCTGGTTTGCCTTTTTTGACTGTGGCCATCACCATGTCACCCATATCAGCAGCCGGAAGTCTATTTGGCCATCCCTTGACCCCACTTCCCAGAGGTGATATATAGAATTTTGGCTCCTGTGTTACCAGCACAGTTGGTCATGGCTCCTACTCAAATACCCAAGGAAATGGGGAATTTTATTTTATTTTATTTTATTTGGAAACGGAATTTTGTATCTGAGGACCTACCACATCCTTGCTTCTACACCTTGAACATAGGGAAAGGCCACATTGCTATTTTTTTTTCATTGTGGTAAACAATAAATACATAAAAATTGACCCCTCTAACCCTTTATGGGTATATAATTCAATGGCATTAAGTAGAGTCTCATGTTGTGCAACCATCACCACTATCTATCTTCAGAACTTTTTCATCTCCCCTAACAGAAACTCTTATATCCATCAAACACTGACTCCCCATTCCCTCTGGAGATTTTCTCAAAGATGGAGATTTGACTACAATACATACCTTATGTAAGTGGAATCACACAATATTTGTCCTTTTGTGCCTGGTTTCTTTCTCTTACCATCATGTCTTCCATGTTCATCCATGTTGTCTCATTGCTTCCTAAATGGCTTCCCATTCAGACCATACATCACAATCTGGAGTCTTCTGTATATTCCCATGAAGACCATTTTGAGGTTGCCTTTCTTTCATCAACCTCCTGGAAAGTGGTAGTCACCTATACCCCTCTCACCCTCCCACCCCCCGTGTGAGTGCCAGCTATGGGCTTTTTATGAAGACCACCTCACAGTCCCCCAGACGTGGTTGCTGGGCCACATTTGTCCTTTCCAAGGTTCTAGGATTTTCAAATGTCTATTAAATCTTCTGCAACGATCAATTCAAATACACAAGTTTGGCTATTCAAATTACTTTTTCCAAAAGTACTTTAAAATGCATTAAGTTATTAATTGCCTGCTGGCACTTTAATCAAATGGGAAAATTGACATAGCAAGAGGCATGTATTTTTGTGGAAAGAAAATTTATTTAAGAAGAAACAGCAGCTCTTACTGCTTAATTTAAACTGAGAAAACTGTGGAAAATCAACTGCTATGGAAAATTAATAAAACATTTCCAGCTGCAAACAGTGACTAATTGTACAAGATGAAGACTGCCCGGAATTAATAACTTGCAGTCTTCTGTGTGAAGAACCCCCCACCACTTCAATTTACTGGGAGATTAAATTACTTCTAAGTTTGCCATATTAAAACAGAACATGAATAAAATGTTAGTGAATGCACATCTACTATTTACTGTCTGTGATATGGATATAATTACTTCCAAACAACTACAATGTGACGTGACCAGTAATATTTAAATGACTCTTTTAGCAAGAGAATCTACTGCGACATTTTTTTGCCCAAAGGGAAGAAAAATCCTTCTCTTACTTCTAAAGTAATAAAATGATGACTAGTGTCCTTCCAGAGATTGTATGTCCCTGCCCCAATGGACTGAAACACGCTCAGTATCCGAGCATATACTTCTTTCTGCATCAGATATTGTGTTGGGGGAGCATGTGCAACAGAAAATCTAAGCAACTCATTTATAAGCTCTGAGCTTAGATAGAAGCTGCTCCCACACCCCAGAGGAAACCAGTGTAGATGCTTCAAGTCTTCTTCTCATGCCTGATGTGACCATGAGCACATGCACCCAACAAAATAGATTTCTTTATTGGGAGGTAAAAGGGAAGGCCAGAACTCTTTCCTGAGGTAATAGGGTTTGTTCATAAGGGACATACATTAGCACAGGCCCCACCAACAGCATGGGCATATCCTCCAAGCTTGCTTAAAACTGCATTCCTGGTAGACCCTGGTGATAAAATGAGGATTAAATCACATAAACAGATTTTGTCCCTTTTTTATCTTTTGTTGCCAGGATTGGATTATTTTCTTGCCTCAGACACCTAGAGGGTCTGTCAATTTTCCTCATGCATTCAAACTCTGAGATCTTGATAAATAAGATAGTGTGCGAGGACGCCATTCGAGGACCAGGGGAGATCTGTTCAAGTGAGAGGGATAAAGAAAAGGAATTTAGAAAACGAAGAATTCTACTTTTATGGAATGATGGGACGTTTTTAGGTTTGTTTAGTTAGTTTGTTTTTAAAATTTTAGAGATTAGGAAATAACTCAAGAAGCCAAGAGGGAATGAGCCAATTTGATATGTGTATGGAGGAGACGTATCAAAGATGGAGATTTTCTCAGCAGAGAGGCATTGCCTTCTTTGGCTGTTTTTCCTTTAAGCTCACACAGAGGGTACATTCAGCCTCTTGCCATTTGATATTGCTGGCAGGAAGGTCCGAGTATTGGCCTGGAGAGAATAAAGGCATGTTGTTTAGAAATGCAGAGGCTTAACCTGAAGCATAACTGGTTTAGGGTTTACCACAGAAGTTATCTGGACATTATCATTTGATTTCCAGGTTTTAAATGTAATTCTAAACAAGATCTGGCCACACAGCTCTCTGCTGTGTGACACAGAGAGACTTTATCTGCCACCAAATGCCATTCAGGCTTAATGCTGTAGCAGTGAATTGCATGGATTGCGGCATTCTTTGAGGCCCGAAAGCATTATGGTCTCTGTGAGGAGGACAGATGAGGCCTGCTTCCTCCTCCCTGTTGCTCAGGCAAGACACTTTAGAGGTTGTTCCTCTCTCCATATTTGGGTTCATTTTGGTTTTCCTTTTTTTAGAAACACTTAAGACTTGCTTTAGCGGACCAAGTATTACCTAGAGGCCCGGTGGGCAGCTGCAGATGGCACTGCATTTGAGGAGCCATAGGGAAGGTTCCTTGGGAAAGCCTACCCTCCCTGCTGGCAAATAGGGGGCAATAAATCGATTTGTACTTCCGCTAGTGACAGCTACCAAGCAGAATTTGAAGGCACAGATCACTCCATCCTGAAGGGGTAAGTATTATTAGGGAAGGCACCAGACAGGAAGAAGGGACACAAAGTCAGACTGCCCGGGGCCTGAATTAGCCAATCCCTTTAGAAGTGGTGGACTGACCTACCTTCTTGCCTCACATATTATTTCATCTATGGTGTTTGCCCCAGCTTTGAACTTAAACAGAATATTTTAAAAACAAATTTCCCCTACAGAGTTGTCTGTACTCAGTGTCTCCAGCTCCCCTCATTTTCCTTGAACCCACTTAAGTCATCCCTGCTGCCCGTTCAGAATTGCCTTTGTCAATGTCACCATGCCCTTCACATTGCCAAATCCAGTGACAATCCCTGGTACTCATGATATTCAGCTAGCAAGATCATCTGATCTAGTTGGTCTTTCTTTCCTCCCTAAAACATTTTTTTAAGATTTATTTTTATTTATTTATTTTAGAGAGAGAGTGTGCGTGCAAGCACATGCACAGTGGGCGGGGGGGTGGGAAGAGGGAGAAGAAGCGAGAGAAACTCAAGCAGACTCTGTGCTGAGTGTGGAGCTTGATGCAGGGCTCCATCCCACCAACCTGAGATCATGACCAAGAGTCGGTCACTTAACCCAGTGCACCACCCACACGCCCCCTCCCTAAAACATTTTTATACTTGGCTACCAGAACGTCACACTCTTCTCATTTTCCTTCTCTCTCCTGACCACTCCTCAGTCTGCTTTTCATGGTTTGTTTCCCTTCCTAAACCATGGCACTTATCACCACCTCATATTCAATATATTCTACTCATTATTTGCTTATCATCTCTTTCTTCACAACTAGGCTGTAACCTCTATTGGGGCAGGGAATTTGTGTTTTGTTCATGTAGTTCCTCAATGTGGTAGGCACTTACTAAATACTAATGTAATGTTGAAGGAATAAAATGGTTTAGAATACTCCTTTTAAATCAATTTAGTGATGCCCTTTTTTGCAGGGTATGTGAAATTAACATGGTAGAATTATATCTTACATAGGGATTAGGCACTAAACTCGGCATTTAAGGAGAAAATCGCACACACTCAAAAATCTATCCTTAAAAAAATCACTTGAGAGGGGCCATGTTGGATCCTCACACACTGATATCTGAATAAGCTCAGCCCAGCCGGTCTCTCCCCTAGAACTGGAACATGAACTATAATTTCCTTGGTTGAGCACCAGATGAAGCTGTTGGTGTGATGTTAGAGCTATGAGGTACAAAAATACATATTTTAAACACTAGCTTCTCGCACTTGGACTGGCAGCGTGCACACACTCTGAGAAGCAGATGGCAATCAAAAGGAAATGGATTCCTGGCTTCAGTCTCCTGGTCACACATGCTCCAGGGCTTATGCACATTGTGCGGCAGAACAAAAGAAACTACCCATACTCTTTACTCATTTCTTTTTTTTTTTCTTAAAGTAGGCTCCACACCCAACATGGAGGCCAATGTGGGGCCTGAACTAACGACCCTGAGATCGAGACCTGAGTGAGACCAAAAGTCAGATGCTTAACCAACTGAGCCACCCAGTTGCCTCCAAACTACCAAGACTTTTAAAAAATTGTTATTTCTTGCTGAGTTCTTAGAGTTGAATTCACCTGTGTTAAGTTGCACATACAGACAACCCCACTATGTAAAGACTTGCCAGGGTTTCTCAACTCTGGCTAGACACTAGAATCATCTCTGGAACTTTAAAAACATTCAAGACCCCACTCTAGACTTACTCTATCAGAATCTCCAGGGATAGAGCCCAAGTCTTTATGTTTATCTTTGAAGTTCCCTAGTAGAGCCTGATGCATAGCCAGGGCTGAGAGCCACTGCTAGGACACTTCATTCTATGTTGCATTATCACAAGTGGGTTTGAAACCATTTAAATTTAATGATTTCTGAATTCACCTATGTCTGAAGGCGTTCTTGCAAAATTATAAAATGAGCATCCTTTCCCTGTTAGCGTCCTTCTCCAGGGGGTCTCCCTCATCCCTATCCCCCTGGTACCTAAAGATTGCCCATAGGCAGGGAGAGTCTACTAGAACAGTGCATATTCCAGAAGTATCCTGTTGGGCAAAAAACTGAACATTTCCTTCCTCTCTCTCCCCTCCAATTCCTACTTGCCTTTAACATTTCCTTTTAGCTAGTTAGAAATTATTCTCGTAAACCAACATTGCTGTTATGGGCTGAATTGTGTCCCTCAAAAATTCATATGTTGAAGCCCTATCCCCTAGCACTTCAGAATGCAGTTAGATTCGGAGATAGAGCCTTTGAAGAGGTGATTAAGTTAAACTGAAGTCCTTATGGTGGGCCCTATTCCAATCTGACTGGTGTCCTTACGAGAAGAGATTTGGACACACAAAGAGACACGGAGGGGGCGGGGTGCACACACCAAAAGAGACTTGTGAGGCCGCATTGAGACAGTGGCCATCTGCAAGCCTAGGAGAGAGGCCTCAAAGGAAACCATACCTGCCAAAACCTTGGTCTTGGACTTCTGGCCTCCAGAACTGTAAGAAATTATTTTCTGCTGTGTAGACCATCCAGTCTGTTGTGTCTTCTTATGGCAGCCCCAGCAAACTGATACACTTGTCAAGATGTTAACTGCCGATAAATTAAGTATTAACCAAGTATTTATCTCTATAAATTATATTAAGATAAAAAATATAAGACAGAAACTTTGGCCTCAAGAATCTTGCCATGTGTTGCCCATGTAGGGGTACTTGCATTTTGGGGATTATTCTGGTTATTCTCCATTTCCCTCTCTAGATTCATCCCACAAAGCCCTGCTCACTGCTCTGGGATGCTGATCCAGTGGATTACATCACCTGGGCTCTCTTGCCCTCTATCTTCCAGGTGGGTTTGGCCAATGGAAACTAATAGCAGAAGGTTGGAGGTAGAAGAGAAAGGGAATTTCTTTATCGAGGGCTAGGTTTTGCCAACGCCTGGGTTCGTCCCTGGCTAGAGCTTTCTCTAGGTTCTGTTATCTCTGTTCCCTCTCCTTGTCCCTTCAGGCCCACACATGATCATGGCTTCCTGCTTCTTCTAGTCCCCAGGTGCTTCCTCCTCTTGTCACTTCCCTTAATCTTGCCCACACTTCCATAAAGAATCCTTTAATTAAGGCCCTTTCCATGATACCTGTTTGAGTGTGATATTTGTTTTCTGTCAGAACTCTGAGTGATACAGAGAGATAGAGTAGTATGATGAGAAAAACTATCACTTTGTGTCAGGCAGCCTTGAATTTGTACACCAGTCCCAACCATAAATAGTTGTGTGACTCTGTGCAAGTTTATCTCATTGACCCTCAGCTTCCCCATTTCTTTTTGTTTGTTTGCTTTTTATGTGGAAATATATCTTTATTTTTTTAATTTAAATTCAATTAGCCAACATATAGTACATCATTAGTTTCAGATGTAGAGTTCAGTAATTCATCAGTTGCATATAACATCCAATGCTCATCGTATCACATGCCCTCCTTAATACCTGTGACCCCATCTCCCCACCCACTCAGCTTCCCCATCTATAAAGTGGGGATAATGACACTTGTCTCATAGAGTTGCTGAAATTAAGTAAGATAATATACAGTGTCTGGCAAATGGCAGGTGCTCAACAGTGGTATTACAGAATATAATAGACGTAGTCATTGGTTTTACTGTACAAGATACTCTTAGAGATACAAAGGAATGATTCTGTCATGAGAAAGTTTTAGGTGCCACAGCAATTTCAAAGAATAGATTGAGGTTCTGACAGGTCCCCTTCAGTGGGCAGAATTCTAAGATGATCCCCATCTTTCAGCCATTGGTGTGTACACTCCTTCTCCCAGGTATTCAATTTAACACTAATATAGGTATTACTCTGAAGGGATTTTGCAGATGTAAATAAGGTTCCACATCAATTGACCCTAAGATAAGGAGATCACCCAAATGGGTCTTATCCAATTATATGA
The DNA here is from genome assembly GCF_964656455.1 of Halichoerus grypus. NCBI lineage: Eukaryota > Metazoa > Chordata > Mammalia > Carnivora > Phocidae > Halichoerus > Halichoerus grypus. The sequence continues at coordinate 109,937,895 of NC_135719.1, read as the reverse complement.
GTCAGAGAGTTTTCTCTGGCTGGTCCCAGAAGGGGAAAGCAGAGAGATGGGCTCTTGCTGGCCCCGGAGGAAAGAAAACCATCTCAGTTGGGAACTGTCAGTGGGGGTCCCAGGCACAAACTGCAGGCAGCCAGTAGGAGCTGAGAGTGGTCCCCAGCCAACAGCTAGCAGGAAAATGGAGACCTCAGTCCTACAACCACAAGGAAATGGATTCTGTGAATAAGAGGACCTCGGGCCAGGTGAGAAAGATAGCCTCAGCTGACACTGATTTTAGCCCAGTAGATCCTGACCTACAGAAATTAGGAGCTAATAAATTTGTGTTGTTTTAAACCACTTAATGTGTGGTAAATTGTCTCACAGCAATAGAAAACAAATTCATTCTCAACCACTCTGCCAGCAAATTCCTCTCCTGACTATAAAGAAAATGCATTCTGGTCCCATCTCAGTCACTGAATCCGTGTGCTCTCCCATCAGCAAATGACACACATTCCCTCTACATTCCCAGCTCACTTATCTTGAATGTTCACCCTCCAGGAGCAAGATTTCAAACAACGTTAAATAATAACAACCACACATCAAGCTTCTACCCATGCTGGGAAATAAAATCATCTGCAGAGCTACTGGCCAAAGGGATAAACAAGTAAGGAGAAACAACACAGAAGAGGAGTTTCTGACTTCAAGGGAAATTTTTAGTAGGCTCACTTGATTTTCAAACTGATGATGAAGGATTTTGGGAAGTTTCACAGTTCAAGACAGGAAAAGGAAGACTTACCAGAAGGTGAACATACTGGCACATACGTTCTTGTCTGTGCCACCTATTTAAGCTACTATGCTCTCTCTTTCTCAGGGGGCCAGAGAGCAAACACCAACAATCTTAAAGAAAACAATCAAGTGAAATAAAGCACATAGAGAACCTTGTTTAGGTAATACAGGCATACCTGAAAAAAACTGAAATTTAAATAACTATCATGGTAAAGCAGAGCAGACATTAGCCCTAAGAATCAAGTCTACTGTTTAAGGAACTTTTTGAAGTCTATATTTATAAGGGATTATAAACTATAAGGGAAGAATCTTATTTTGGTGGCTCATATAAACCCATTTAATTTATCCATTATGTATGTTTTTTTTTTTTTTTCTTTTCTCCTTATAGTAAGGCACATATTTGAAAATATGTGCCTCAGGTAAATTTTCATCATTTGGATAGATATTTGAAACATTTTGTTCAAACACTTAAGGAAATCTAAATTCTTTTCTGAATCCTTATTGTTTCTCTGTTGTTCTAGGGAATAATATGAAGAACTGAGCTTTGCAATACAGTGCTAAGGTCTTTGTTCTGTCATGGGGCTAATTATTACCATAGGTCATTATAAGATAAGAAGCCACAAATGCATTAGTAATGGCAAAGATCTAAGCAGCTAATATAGTGTACATGCTTGGATGGGGATATATTCTTGCAAAGATATCTTTACATTTCAGTAATTAAGTGTGTCGTATTAATTACATGGCCCTTTCACGAAAACCTCACCAAAAAAAAAAATAAAAACCAAGAACTTTTCCTCTTGATCTCAGATTAGAACTGATTGCATAATTACATTACCTGGATAATTAAATACAAAGTTAGTAGCCTTAGAACTGTACGATATTATGGTTTCATTTTCTAATAGAATTACTCTGTCTTTGGTGTAGAATTCTTGCTAAGCAATGGAGATCTAATTAGTTAGTGACATGACATGAACTCCTCGGGGACCTTTCCTTGGAGAAAAGGCACAGATTAAAAATGATTCAGGGAACTTCTTTCTCATTTCATTACTGGGATCCAAGTCACAGGAATTAGATATGTGAGAGATCTATTAGACTTTCTTCTCTCTTATCCAGGGAGCGGGAGAATGTTCATCAGGCATTGTGCTTCTGGGTTCGGTTAGGTCCAATTTAGATAAGAAAGAACCACCTCTGGATGTAACAACATTGTTGGGATACATCCCTCCTCCAGCCCCTGAAAGACACATCTTTACTGACATCTCACAGATCCTATAATGATGATCTGAGGACACACTTGTTTGCCAAGGTACAAGGTGATAATATGGCTGTGTTTCTGACAGACTGGTAATTACTTCATGTAGAAAATGATTTTAGGCAGAACGAACACAGGAATATCCTCATGGGAGGGGTACCTTCGATAACCTGGAAAATTTGAAAATTTGAAGGTCTTCATTGTTTGATTTGATAAACACATCATAAAGCCACTTCTGCAAGTCAGAGCCCAGATATCTTCATAATTGTTTAAACTTCTACCAGCTTCAACTTTCTGAAAGGTTTTCAATCAGGGTGTGCAAAGAAAAATCATCCGTTGCCTTTATTAGTGGGAATGACGGGGTAGAGCATGTTTTCCTTGTTTGCAGTCTGTGTCACTTTGCATTTCTAGGTCATGCATTATGGCCATCTGGAAGTCAGCTGGGTAGCTCTGCTGAACTTGGTTGGGCTTGCTCCCATGTGTGCCATTATGCTGGCTGTAGGTTGACTTGGGCTGGTATGACTGGGGTGACTCAGCCCTTGTCCAGCTTCGGCACTTTCCTATGGCGTTGGCAGAAGTGCAAAGGAAAGCCAACCCAATACACAAGCCCATGTCGAGTCTCTGCTTGCATCCTATCTTCTAAAATGGCATTAACCAAAGCAAGCCAAATGGCTAAGCCCAGTGCTGCATTAATGTAAGTCTATCCTGCTTATGATGGAGGGCAAAGACACATGACAAAGGGCATGGATACAGAGAGGAATAAAAAAGTTGGGGCCATCATTACTATTTACCACACAGTTCCCTCAGCAACTATGAGATTTCTCTTCAGTTTAATCTGCAAAAGATCCCCTCTTTATTATTATTAAACTGTCTGTTTAGATGACCTTCAATCCTGGAATAGGCTTAGAAATGAACCATTAAATGGGACATTGTAGAAAAAAGCATGTAGTGTCTTCCTTATCTCTGAGTCCTTTAGTTGTTATTGAAATTGCTAATTAGAAAGACTAATCTTGGATGCAATTGATATCTTACTTCTCTATCTTGATTAATCAGAAGCATTATTCCTTGGGTATAACTGTCTTAGTCTTCTCAGGCTGCTATAACAAAATGCCATGGATTGAGTGGCTTAAACAACAGGAATTTACCTCTCACTGTTCTGGAGGCTGAGAAGTCCAAGGTCAAGGTGCCAGATGATGGAGTTCCCCACTGAGGGCTCTCTTCCTAGCTCATAGACAGCTGCCTACTCCCATGCCTCACGTGGAAGAGAGACGGGGAGAGGAGAAAGAGAGAGAGTTTCTTTGCAGTGTCTCTTCTTATACGGACGCAAATCTCATCATGAGAGCCCCCACCCTCATGACCTCATCTAACCCTTATCACCTCCCTGAGGCTCCATCTCCCAACATCCTCACATTAAGAGTTAGGGCTTCAAAATAAGAATTTCGAAGGGAGGGGGCATAGTTCAGTCCACAGCAATAGCTATCACCCAAATAGATTCTTCAGCATGTGAGGGAGCTCCACAAGAGCACTGTCTCTATTGCTTAAAGTGAGACATGGATTGTAATGGAAATGGGAGGAGGGGTGAATTGGGAGGGAGTAGTGAACAACTTAGAAAGGAGCAGACTTCACATTGCCCACTCCATGATATAGCACTTATCCTGAGGTGAGTTACATCATCTAAGGTTTGGCAAGACAAACACTGCCCTTCCCCATGACCCCAGTGAGACCATAGTAGGGGTGATAGTGGTGATGGTAGGGGAGGTAACAGGCAGGGTCTTCGCATTTCCAAAAAGACCCCGAACATCGTTAGTTTACAATTGCATCAGAAAAATGAAACATAACATAGTTAATACTGTAATTAAAAAGATGATTAAGATAACAACTGTCCATGTATTTTCATTTGAATGATACCATAAAAGAAGTATTTTTACTTAATAAATTAAGTGTGGATTTCTTTTTTTAAGTGCAGAAGATACTATTCAGAAGATAACTTTGGTTTTAAAACAATAATATTTGGGGCGCCTGGGTGGCTCAGTCGTTAAGCGTCTGCCTTCAGCTCAGGTCATGATCCCAGGGTCCTGGGATCCAGCCCCGCGTCGGGCTCCCTGCTCTGCAGGAGGCCTGCTTCTCCGGCTCCCACTCCCCCTGCTTGTGTTCCCTCTCTCACGGTCTCTCTCTCTGTCAAAAAATAAATAAAATCTTTAAAAAAAATAAAAAAATAAAACAATAATATTTGATGTGCTAAAATTACCAATTCAAAAACCCAACTCTGCCATAAGCTTTTAGGTTTGGCTTACAATTTTTATTATTCTATTTATTAGCCTGGCAAATTTAAATAACCAGTTTTTAACTTGGCCTTTGAATAAATTTGTTTAATAAATTAAATATCTTAGAATACTTTCAATTATATTTATTAATTTATGTACTTGATTTCCTTTTATTTATTTATTTTTTAAGATTTTACTTATTTATTTGAGAGAGAGAGAGTGAGAGAGACAGAGAGCACGAGAAGGGGAGGGCCAGAGGGAGAAGCAGATTCCCCATTGAGCAGGGAGCCTGACGTGGGGCTCAATCCCAGGACCCTGAGATTATGACCTGAGCCAAAGGCAGACGCTCAACCGACTGAGCCACCCAGTTGCCCCCTTGATTTCCTTTTAAGGTCCTTTAATTGTTTGATTAAGCAAACTTCCCAAGTACTCAAATTATAAATCCAGTAAGTGAAATTCATATATGATGATTGTTAAGCTCTCTTAGACAGTCCAGTGATATTGAAAAACTTAGATTTCAACTTAAAATCACAAGTCTAAATCAGTTACCGACTTACACATTTTCGTACTGGAATTACAAGGCTCATCAGTTACTCAAGTAGTACAGATTCTCTAAAGTATTACAAGTAGTAATATATACCAAATATGCAGATACCTTTCCACTCAAATATATTGAAACTACAAGTTTGAGCCTCTTAACACTTCTACATTTCATGCTGTCTTCCCAGAGTTGAAAGACTTGAGTTAGCTCAAGCCATGTTAAGGATTAAGATTGCATAACAACCAGCAGTTCCAGGTCAGACCAAGCCTGGAGTCTCATCAGCAATCCCGATAGAATGTGCCACTTCTGCTTTATAGTCACTACATTTAAACTCTTCCAAATGGGAAGTCCCAGATAGGCCATTGCTCTGGGTTCCAGTTATGTATTATCTAATTCTTCTGTAATTGCAGGGTCTGAACATACGCCCTGCTGGGGAAATCACTAGATTATATTTGACATATTTGGGGCTCTTAACTGTATGTAAATTTCTTTTCTCCCTAACTCTTTTTTTTTTTTTTTTTAAGAGGGAAAGAGAGAGGAGGGGCAAGGGGAAAGGGAGAGGGAGAGAGAATCTTAAGCAGACCAAGATCATGACCTGAGCTGTAATCAAGAGTTGAACGCTTAACTGACTGAGCCACCCAGGCGCCCCTTTTCTCCCTAATTCTAAAGATCTTTAAACTTACCAGAAGTGTCCATTCTTTCCATATACATTTTATCTCTTATGACCACACAAATTTGTTCAGATATAAAATAATACCCAGTTCAATTGTGGAGATTTCTCATGGCTTTGTTTGAATATTTTGGTCACAACTTTCAAGGTCATTCCAATGACATGTTTTTCAGAAAGTTGAAGTCCAAATGCTATCAGGTTTCTCATTTCAAACCACTGATGGCATCTTCCAGATGCTGCATTTTTCACTGCACATAGTATCACATGATTTGAAGTTTTATTAAGTATTCAAATGTAAATGACAAATGTTTCCAAAGCCTAATTTAAACATTGTGTGTTGACTAAGAAATGTCAATGACTCATAAGCAAATTTTGAATATATTCAAATATTAAAATTTTCTTACGTTTGTGTCTTGTCTCAAGTAGATTGTAAGGTCCTTAAGGAGAAGCACCTGGTTTTATATTTATAATGTGGGGAAATACTTATTCACTAGGTAATGAAGACAAGTTATTTAATTGGGACCTGCACTATAGCTTCATAATAAAAGAAGAATATTTTTGTTCTTTAATTTAGATGCCCAGTCCTGTAGCAAGAGAATGAGTTCTGGGGACAAAGACACTGTTTAGCCTGCGAGATTTATTTAGAATCCTTAAATCGAGGGCCAAGGACATATTCTCAGAGGACATTGCATTCTCTATCGAAAGTTGTTGACTTTATACAGAAAACTATCTTTGAAAAATGTCATATAATCATATTCCGGATCATCCAGATGACATGTAATAGAATCCTGTCATGGAATTTCAGCACCAAAGTCTGTGCATCATTGGAACCCAGAAGTACATTCGCTGTTTCAGGCTAATGAGTAAAGAATACAGGCAAATTCAATACATAAATCACATATTAGGTTTTTATAGTTGCATCAGAAAAATGAAACAGAATATATATTACAGTTGAAAAGATCATGATGATAACAATTATTCAAAGAAGTAATGCAAAAATAAGGATCAAATGATGTCGTTGTATTTGGTTTGAAAAAAGCTTTCCAGGAGTTCCAAGAGCTGTACTGGTATGCCAAACTCAACAGAACACGGGAGGGGCCGGCAGCACCAAGATCATGCTGTAAATGGTAATTCAATTTCAAGAAAACATTGTATGTTACATTAATGTTGTTAATTAGAATTTTACTGTTTGTGCCATTTGTAATTAGTGCACATACTTTAGTTTTATTATTGAGTAAGAACTGCAACACAAGGAGTTCGTAACTAGTTTTATGTTCATATATGTTTAAGTAACATTAGTATAAACATAATTGAAATCAACATCTGGGCATCGTTAGGAGTTTCTTTTTCTTTCTTTCTTTCTTTCTCTCTCTCTCTCTTTCTTTTTTTTTTTTTTTTTTGCTGCAAAAAGCTTTATTGTTTCCATTTGGCCCACGGCTTGGGAGAGGGCTCCAGAGTGGTTACAAAGCTGCCTCGTGGCTGCAGGGAGAGGCTGAGGCACAAGTTCCGGCACCAGGGGGATGTCAGAGGGGCCCCCTCAAAGCCTGCTGGTCTCCAGAGGCTCCTAGCCGTGCTTGAGAGTGAGCGTCTCGAAGAGATCCTCGCCCAGCCCAGCCTGGGGGCCGGCCAGCCTGCGGAGCTGAGTCAGGTGGTCCCCATCTTCTTGATGAGTTTCACCTTCTCACCCAGGAAGTGGTTTTCCAGGAAGTCACAGAGATGGGGGTCTGCGCGGGCAGAACCTGGGGCATGCAGCTCCAGAAGGGCCAGGTTCATCTCCAGGACCTCGGCAGCTTCCATGGCATCTGGGGCTTTGTCCCCCTCATCTTGGGACGGCTTCTGCCCATCCTGGAAGAGGGCGCGGCAGCCGCGCTGGTTTTGCATCTTCAAGAGACACTCGGCGCCCTCGTGCTTCTCCTCAGCCGGCTCGAGGAAGAAGTGGCCCACACCTTCCAGAGCCACATCGTCACGGTCGAAATAGAAGCCCAGAGAGAGGTAGGTGTAGGGGGCCCGCAGATGCATGTTGCCCGGGCGGTTGACGGCGTCCTCCCCGCGGGTGGAATCATTCTGACGAATCTGGGAGCTCACTGTTGATTGGTGATAAGGAGCTAAGCTCGAAATTGGCTATTATTGGCTGGTCCCAGAGGCCGCGGGTGGCCAAGAAGATGGCTCCCAAGGTTGCGACTAGAAAAGAGGTTGGAGGGTGGTCGTTGGCTGGTTGGAGGGGCGTCCCTGGGTCCGTGCCGTCCAAATACTGTTGAAGCGAGAGACAGATCCGCAGGACCGCCAGGCTCACTGCTCGGTGGGAGTTTCTTATTTCCTTTTAAAGGGATTTGTGCAGCACTTAAGTTGAGAAACTTTGATGCAACATTTACATACTATTTCCATTTTCCATTTTTATCCCAGAGAACTTACGTATTTTAAGGTGATTTAAGTACAGTAATTGATAAATGCATAGAATATAGATACATATGTAAGTGAATGTATATATGTACATATCTTACCAAAAACTACACAATGCTTTGAACTCCTAGAAGATAAATTATGTTTACATATGTACTATTACAATAAAATTTATTGTAACATTGCATCAGGGTACTGAAAATAAAACCTAATGTGGCTAGTCCTGATCCAGGACTGTAAGTCTATGTGGTGAGGTAGGTTAATTCCTCTCACAGAGTAGAGTTATCTTTAACCCTTTAGGAGACCCTGTTTCTTGTTTGCATTTCTCTCTTCGGGATTTTCACGCCAAATGCAAGCACCACAACGGAGAGTTCAGTCTGCGCTATTGAAGGGATCTAAATGGCACTGCCTAATTTATCTGCTCATTGTCACTGTTACACGTTTGAGTGATGGGGACCTGGGAGGTGCCTGGACAGGAGTGTCATTTGATCAGGGAGATGCTGGGTGCCTGGTCTTTAAAAACAAACAGGAAAAAGCATTCTCAATCTGATCCTCTTAACCAGAAGTTCTTACCCTGGGGAGGACTCCAGGAGCTGGGGCCGGGGGGGGGGGGGGGGGGGGTGGGAAGAGAAGGGGGAAAGCCTCCCCCCACTGTGGAGAGCAAATTGAAAGTCACAGAGGGGTATGCCTCAAGGCAGTTTGTAAATCCACTTTCTTTGTCATAACAGGAACAAATCCCACCTTTGAAGTTTTTCCTTCTTGTTACAAGGATTCGGAATGTCTTTTGTTTAATCCATTTTAGCCCTTAATACCTGACCTGGATCAATCCTGTTGGTTAGATTACACAGCATTCATGCTGATTTTAAACTGGCCTGGGGTGGGGTGGTCGGGGGCACCGGGTTCTGCCTCATTGGTGTGGGAATCTCAAGAATAATCAACAGGAACACCCAGACCACCTTTATTTTGAAAAACAAACTGTCCTTTTCCACTTAAATGCATAATCTTGATGAATATTGCTAAACAGATTTTGGTGTGTTCTACAAATGATACATCTTCAAGGGGCCTTTAAAAAGCTGATTCTACTCACCTATTCAGTGTGGCGTAAAGGACTGTGATGTTCACCACATAATACATAATGCCTTCAATGAAAATTCAAGGACGGCCTTCTTTCCCAGGCCCCACATCAACTGTGGGTGCAGATTTGAGCAGTAGGGGACACTTTGCTTCTCAATCCTCGCCTCGGTGTCCTCTTTCTCAGGGACCTGATTATTGAATAAGAAAAAGAAAAGAAGAGAAAAAGCTTCTTTATAAAATGCAGCCCTATTTCTTCAATCTCCAAAGAGCTTTTAGCTCCATCCCTTAAGAATTCTCAAAGCCAGTGATGAGCAAAGGTGAGGAACCCTCAGAGTAAGCCTCACAAAGGGCAATTGCTAATTAGGTATTTTTCTAGGCAAGAGGCTATTAACTGGTTCTTAACAAAACACATTGTCTCAAATCACTTCAGGTTGGCTGATGCAGAGGACCCTTCCCAGAAAATCAAACAGCTCGGCTCAGAGGAGGGGACAGGGGGCAGGTGGCAAAGACCACCGGAACTTTCACTTACCCTAGTGTCGAAGGAGCAGGAGACTCACAATCACTGCCCCCCAGCCTGGTGTGCCTTGGAAAAAGTCAACCATGTAGGTTAACCAGAAAATGGCCCAGTCAGCAGGGACGGGGAATGCACATTTGATACTTGGGTAAAAAATGTGCCATTGGCAAAAGGAGAAGACAGATTGGCTCCTGGTTTCTTCATTTTGGCTGGTTATGTTTGTTCTGATAGTCACCCAAACTTCCAAGGGCAGAAACTGTGCTTTTTATCCCTTCAGCCACAAGTCACTTCACTGGGCTGTGGCCTTTGTAAAGTCTCAAGAGAGGCTTATGGGTAACTGAATAAATTGATTTTGAAAGTGCATTGAGTGTGCCCCTCCAGAAGAAGGTGAAAACATTTGTTTTGTCACCAGTAACCCCGTCAAGTAACAAATGTGGAACATGCTACTTTTTCTCTGTTGCAGTCAGGAGAGAGTACTTTTTACATTATGGTATTTGAGAATTGAAATTGCTCACTGGGTGTCCTATTTATTCATCTATTCCCATGATGCCTCTGCATCTCAGTCTTTCACACTGGCAGGGAGAATGTACTGTTGCTGGCAGAAGATAGTAAATCCATGAAATGATGCTGAGAGACAAAGCAGAGCACCATGGGTTGCATGGGGTAGATTTCAAAGTTGCTGATTTGTCAGTTTATCTTAATATATAAAAATGAATGTGGATGCAGGAATTGACAAGCCGAACCTTAGTTCACACGGAAATGCAAAGGATCCAGGATAGCCAAAGTAATCTTGAAAAAAAAAGAAAAGAAAAGAACGAAGTTAGAAGACTCACACCTCCCTATTTTAAAATATATCACAAAGCTACACTGATCAGGTGTGGTGCTGCTGTCAGAGAGACATAGATTGTGATGGTCAGTTTCGTGGGTCAGGCCCCAATCCCTGCTATTCAATCAAACTCTAATCTAGCTGTTGCTGTGAAGGTATTTTGTAAATGTGACTAAAGTCTATAATCAGTTTACTTTAGGAAAAGAAGATTATCTTAGATAATCTGAGTGGGCCTGATTCAATCATTTGGAAGGCCTTAAGAGCAGAACTGAGGCTTCCCTGAAGAAGAGATTCTGCCTGTGGACCGCAGCTTCAGCTTGTGCCTGCCCTTCCTGACAGCCTGCCATATGCATTTCAGACTCGCCACAATCACATAAGCCGATTCTTTGTAATAGATCAATCTCTCTCTTTGTATGTATGTATGTATGTATGGGAGTTTACATATATACATCTCTGTATGTATATATTTATACATACATAGATAGACATATCTATATGTATATATATCTTTCTATACATCTCCTACTGGTTCTGTTTCCCTGACTGATCAACAGAATAGAATTGAGAGTCCAGGAATCAGCCCTTATGTTCTTACACTTATGGTCAATTGATTTTTGACAAAGGTGCTAAGACAACTCATTGGAGAAAGAATAGTCTTTTCAATGAACGGTCCTGGGACAACTATATATTTATATACAAAAGAATGAAATCGCACCCTTACTTCATGACATTTGGAAAAATTACCTAAAAATTAAAGACCTAAATGTAACAGCTAAAGCATAAAAGTCTTAGAAAAAAACCTAGGTGTAAATTTTGTGATCTTGGATTAGGCAATGGTTTCTTAGGTATGGCTCCAAAAACACGAGCAACAAAAGAAAAAAATAGACAAATTGGCCTTCATCAAAATTAAAAACTTTTGTACCTCAAAGGACACAATGAAGAAAGTGAAGAGACAGGCCACAGAGTGGGAGAAAATATTTGCAAATCATATATCAAATAAAAGTTTAATACCTAGAATATATAAAGAATAATTTCAACTCAACAATAAAAAGATAAATGACCCAATTTAAAAAAGGGCAAAAGATTTGACTACACATTTCTAAAAAAAAGATATTCAAATGGATAAGAAGCATATGAAAAGATGCTCAATATTATTAGTCATTAGGGAAATGCAAGTCAAAACCTCATGAGAATGATGACTAAAAAAAAGGCAATAACAAAGTATTGGTGCAGATGTGGAGAAATTGGAGCCCTTAGACATTGCTGGTAAAAATGTAAGTTGTAGCAGCCACTTTGAAAACAGCCTAGAAGTTCCTCAAAAGTTTAAACATAGAGTTAGCACATGATCAAGTAATTCCACACATAGGTATATACCCAAAAGAAATGAAAGCATATGTCCATACAAAAACCTGTACACAAATATTCATGAAGTAGCATTTTCATAATCACCAAAAAGTGGAAACTCAAATATTTATCTGATGATGAATTGGTAAACAAAATGTGGCTTATCTATATAATGGAGTATTATTCAGCCATAAAAAGGAAAGAAGTACTGAAACATGCTACAATATGGATGAAGCTTTAAATGATTATGCTAAGTGAAAGAAGCAAGACACAAAAGGCCACATTTGTACGAATCCATTTATATGAAATGTCCAGGATAGGCAGATCCGTATAAACAGGAGGATTAGTGGTTTCCAAGGACTGGGGCACGGGGGTGGGGAAAGAGAATATGAGGAGTGAGAGCTAATGGGGTTGAGAGTTTCTTTTTAGGGTGATGAAAATATTCTGGAGTTAGATCATGATAATGATTATAAAACTCAGAATATATGAAAATCCCCTGAATTGTATAAAGGGTAAATTTTATGGTATGTAAATTATATCTCAAAGAATTATATATTTATACATAATTTATAATTATAAATTCTTTTACATACATTAGAATACATATGACCTTACTATAAGTAAGTCTTTGTACTTACATCAAGATTGGTATGTAAAACACACAATGGTTTCTATGGGGATATTCTGTGACCTTTGCTTGAAAGTAGGGATATAATTATGCCAGGTTTTTTAAATATAGAGCTGGGTTTAGTTATGTACATGATATGGAGCTAAGAAATTTCCCAGCTTCATTGTGTGATACAAAACTCTCTGACTCTAAGGCAGTGAAATCATCTGCAAATAAGAGAATTTTGATCTAATAAAAGCGTATCATTGAAAATCTAAGATGCATTCCTTAACAATAATACTTTTTTATTTTTTATTTTTATTTTTATTTTTTTTAAAGATTTTATTTATTTATTTGACAGAGAGAGACACAGCGAGAGAAGGAACACAAGCAGGGGGAGTGGGAGAGGGAGAAGCAGGCTTCCTGCAGAGCAGGGAGCCCGATGCGGGGCTCGATCCCAGGACCCTGGGATCATGACCTGAGCCGAAGGCAGACGCTTAACGACTGAGCCACCCAGGCGCCCCAACAATAATACTTTTTTAAACATCTACCACATAGTGAGCACTTTACATGTGTTACGTCATTTAATATTTAAAGCAGCCCTATGAAACTATTATTATCACATGCTACCAGTCAGCAAACTGAAGATCAATGAGTTTAGTTAACAGGCTAAACATGTGTTGCTCTTTAGTAGAACATAATGATGGCCGAGCCAAGATTCAAATGTCTAAATCTCAGGCTCTTTTCCCAGTGAAACACTGCCTTCCCAGAGATGGACCATGGAAGAGCAGTCTCACTCCACCATATACATTTGGGGAGCTGGGGAGTAGGTAAGGGGATAGTGAAGTGCCTGCTGATACTAGAAGCCAGCAGTCAAATGTAGAAAAGACAGACAGGATCATCTTCAATTTGAGACAGAGCCCTTCTTCCTTGAAAGGTATAGTCTCTTAACAATCCCAAATAATGAGGTTTTCTGTGTGTGCCTTATCCAGAAACACCATTTCTTAAGGGATTACAGCATGGACCAAAACTCTTTTTTGAGTTCTCATTGATTCACTCTGTGCTCTATCTTGGGAATATGAATATGACATATATAAATAGGACTCCTCATGGAGGCCAATCTGGTGGCAAACAAAGATAAGAGACAGCCACAATTCAGCATGATATATGGCAGGGTTGAGTTTGTTGTGGTAGCCAGGATGGACATGCCTAACACTGGGACATAGGTCCAGGAAGGTCTCATGAAGATGATTCAGTAGGATCTTAAGGATGAGCAGGAATTTACTAGAAATCTATCTGTGCATGCAAGGAAAGGTCAGTTCAGAGGAGAGAGGGAAGGTGAAGAAGGCTGTGAGAACATGCACAGAGTGGTGGAGCCCACTGTATTTCCATCTCACACCACACTTGGAGCCTGACATAGCAAGGGATTATGACAGACACTTAGTTGTCTACCCAATAGTTCTCCTCCTTTCTTGCTAATGGAACCCCATTGTTGTTTGCGATAACAAAATGGCCTCACCCTTGGAGATGAATCATGGCTGATAGAAACCATTCACAACAATCCTCTTCCTCTTAGACAGACATTCATTTTCCCAATCCTGGCCCATAGTAAGTAGTGGGAAAAGTTTCTTCTTTCCTGGTAGAAGGGGCAGAAGTAACTGGCACCACACGAAGCAACAAGCAAAAAACGGAAAAGCCAACATGCTAAGAGTGAGGAACAGAAATGAGGGAAATAACCTGTATCCCTGATGTATCACAGAGAAGTTGTAACTACAAAATCCATCCACAAAGGACTTCTCGTCCTGCAATAAAATAATAAGCCATCATTATTTGGCTTGTTGTAAGTAGCAATCAAAAGCATTTTTATATGATACAGAACATTTCCAACTAAAGACGAGCAACATTTTCTCCCCACCTCAAAAGCTTTTCTTTATTTGGTGCATGGACTTCATCCCTGATTGACCACTATGGAGAAAGGCTGAGCTCTGTGAGTGTCCTTCCTAATATCCATTCATTTCCAACTCCATTAGCCCTGAGAAGTTACAAGAAGAACATGACCATTCTGCCTTGGCATATTCATGATAATGGAGCACCCATGGCAGCCATCCTATAGTAAGAAGTCCCTGGGGCCATGGCAGATAGCAAATGGCAATGGTGGGGATGACCCATGATCCTGGCGCCATGCACATGTCAGGTTGCAATTACCAGAGAGAGTTCAGGTTTTGCTCCTGGCAGAGAACCTTGTTTATCTTTGTCATTGGCACCATTGCTTCCACTGCTGGGCCAAAACCTTATTAGCCACTGGAAGTTGGCAGAGGAACACAGACCAGAGCAACTGACTGTGACATGAAGAACTGATATTCTTGCAGACTTAACAGTGTCTCCATTGCTGCTTCCCATTGGCCAAATTTATGATGACTCACCTCTAACAAGGCTATATTTAGTCATCTGTGTCAAATCCAACTCCAGCCCAAAAGTCAGAGATAATTTATTACTAGACTTGGATGGATTTTGTCAGTTTGTTACTTCATGTTCAATGTAAGAAAAACCCACAAGAAAAACAGCCCCAGATGATTTTTCCTCCGGAGTTGAAGATTTTATACATCAGCAAAAGCTCTGAAAAATGACAGTCTTGTTAAAATATACATGTTCTTTTCCTGTGAGTACCAGAGACTTGGTTATGTACCATCTGTGTTAGGAAATTGTAAGCTCACCAAAGACAGAAGCAAGCCTTTTATCTCAGCACCTCCCATAATTCAGTGTGCCCTCCTCATTACTTCTACCTGTGCTGATTCTTTTCCTCACTCCCTCCTTCTCTATTGCCTCCCTCATCCCCACCTTCTGGACCTTTTCTCCTCTTGGAGTTTCCACGTTCTTACATAGGAAGATTAATTTAGCTTATCCAGGTTTCTCCAACCCTCCATCTCTACATGTTACCCTCAAGTACAACAAAGGTGGTTAGCCAAGCAGTGCAAACTTTAAAGGATAAGGGAAGGGAAAGGCTGTGAATGTTTTTATCCCTGTAACTCCCATAAATCATACTACTGATAAACTTATTCTCCCACATAACAACCCTCTGCATCTCTCTTTGCCTACCAAATAATTTCCACCCTCTTCATCTGACATTTAATGTCCTCTGTGACCAAGACCCACCTTCCTTAAAAATGAGGTTTTCCTAATATTGGTATCATTGACATTTTGGGCTGGACAAGTTTCGTTGTGGGGGCTGTCCTGTGCATTGCAGCATCCCTGCCTTCTACCCATTAGATGCCAGTAGCATACCCCCACACGGTTGGGACAACCAAAACTGTCTCCAGATGTTACTAAATGTCCCCTGAATGGAAAAAATCTCCCTGTGCTGAGAAATATTGCTTGAAAGCCTTCTCACCTACTACTTCCTGTACTTTGGCTGTACTCTGTCTGTAACCAACATACTCTGAATTATCTCACCTTCACGCCTTGGCTTTCTTCGTCTTTTAGGTTTTGGAGTGCCCTCCCTTTCATCATCCAACTCCATCAAACTAAAATCCTACTCATCCTTTAAGACCAAAATCATTACTCCATGAACTATTATGTCATTCCCTCTTACTAGAAGCGTCATGTTCTTCCTTTGAGTTTCTTCCTCTCATAACTTCCTTTGAGTTTCTTCCTCTCATAACTAAATTCTTTATTTCCATTTGACTTCTTGAATCTAGTAACTCTTTTGTATGCGCTCAACCAGTGAGTGTTTGCCAAATGGATGTGCGAATGCGTCTTTCGTGGTGGAGAATTAGAACATGGGAGTAGGAGATAACATTCTCTCCCCTCAGCTAAGAAGGCCACGTGAGACTCATTCTCATGGTTTTTGAATCCTTCTTACTGAGTTAGTGGCCATAGGGCAGCACAGACCTGAGGATTCAGGAGCTTCTGCCCTCCTCAAAAGAATGTCAAGAAGCCAGCAAGCTGATCTTGATTATTCCCTCCCTCCAATATATATGACGCGTGCCCTAAACCATTCTCATTGTTGTTAAGCGACTAGAAAAATCTAGGCCACTCCCCTCCTGCAGGGGATCCCTGGAAATGCATAGGTCGCAGCCTTGTCTGACCACCCCCAGCTCTCACAGCCATTAGCACTCACATTTGGGAAGCCTTTTCTGCCACAGTAAGCCACCTCAGCAACAGTAAAAAAAAAAAAAAAAAAAATTAAGTTTTTCCTGTACAGGCTCAGGCTTTCCCTCTATAAGTCATTTCTCACCTCTAGAAACAAGGCAACTGGAAACTCCGTAAATTCCAGTACAGTCTTCCAGTTGTCATGGCGACTGAGCCAGTGTGGTTTTGGAAACTGTCCTTACAGCCAAGCAACCATCACGGAAGTCCTTCACAGAATAGTTTGACCTTAGCGGGGGAAATTCATTTCTAGTATCTCTACACTGCCACCTTGAGTTCACCGGGAATAGTGTGTCCTTCTTGTCGCTGGACGGACAGCTGGGTGTGTGATTTCCAAGTTCTCTGGGCCTTAAATGACAGGCACTGCAGCAGGCTCAAGTAACAAACCTTGTCCTTATTATGACTAGACTTTAGTCCCTCAAACTAGGCAGGCCTGTCAATGGAAACATCTGATGTCTTAGTGCTCGATGGTACAGCCTAGACATGTCATGTTGCTTTAAGAGAGGTAGAAGTAAAAGCTCAGACTGAAATGGAATTAAATACAAAAATAGAAAAAAGAAAGTCCCTTTCAGATTCTCTACTCCCAGGAGACTGACCAGGATTCAAACTTTTAAAAGCAAAAATAAGAATAGTGACCAAGGAACATATCTGTGTGTGTGTGTGTGTGTGTGTGTGTAAAAGATGGAGAAAATATGATATTGCTTAATTTCCCCTGACTGTCTAAATATTGTTGTTTTTTAAGAGATGGAGAGAGAGTGGGGGAGGGGCAGAGAGAGAGGGAGAGAATATTAAACAGGCTCCAGGCCCAGCTTGTAACCCAACTCAAAACTCGATCTCACAACCCAGACATCATGACCTGAGTGGAAATCAAGAGTCGGACCCTTAATTGACTGAGCCACCCAGATGCCACCCCCTGACTGTCCAAATAATTTAATGTCACTGAAGGTAACATTTTCTCATTTTATATAATGATATTTTTAAAACCTGAATAACATCTTTAAACAGGAAGTCTTTTTAAAATTATTTCACTATTTGTAACTGTGGAATAAACTTTTTCTCCTGGGCTGTACCTGGTGGCTGGTTGGAAAATCTAGAGGATCTCCCCCCTACCTCTTTTTTTTGGAGTGGGAGTGTTTTTCTTAATGTCTGTCACATTAATGATTAAAATCAATTAAGTTCATCTGGGAAGGTGATGTAAAAGACAGATTTCCTCATTCCAATTAGGTGATTTATTGCCCTCTAGTGGTGTGAGATACTAAATATTGATACAAAGCTAAGGCAGAATGAATTGGAATTCATTCACTCAATTATTTATTGAGTAGCTACTCTATGCCACGCATAGTTTCAAGCTCTGTGGCTATAGCAGCAAAGAAAATAAGCCAGAATCCTGAATTCAGGGAGCATATATTTTAATGGGAGAGATAGAAAATTAAGGTTTAAATATGAGTGGATACTTTAGATTGGAGTGTCTAGAATGGCCTCCCTAAGAAGGTGATATTTGCCCCTAGATCTGAATGCCAAGAAAACCAGCCAAAGGAAGATCAGGAGACGGAGCATTTCAGACTAAGGGAACAGCTAGAATAAGAGTCTTAAAACAGAAATAAGCTTGGGGTGTTCAAGGAACAGAAAGATTCAGATTGGCTAGAGCATGGGAGATGGAGAGGATGGTATTAGATGAAGGTGGAAAGATAGGTAATGGCCAGATCATGCAGGGCCTTGAACCAAAGAAAAGCAAGTTGAAGGACATCAAGCAGGGAAATAACATAATTTGATTCACATTCTTCAAAAGCTTGCTACAATAATAAACTGCAGATGAGCAAAGGAGGAAGTTTGGAGACCGTGAGGAGGCCGCTATTTCCATCAGAAATGGCGGTGGCTGGCTCCAGTGTCGCAGCGGTGGGAATGGAGAGCGTTGGTGGGTCTGGAAGGGGGAATCAGCAGGATTTGTTGAATGGCTTGGATGTAGGTGTGAGGGTAAGTGAGGGCGTGAGAATGACACCTCAGTTTTTAATTGAGTAACTGAGTGGAAGGAAATGGTAGAGACCAAGATGAGGAAGATTGCCTGTGGATTAGTTCTGGGAAGCAAATCAGGTCGTGGCCTTCATGGCTTGGATACAAAATGCTGTACAAATTTTCTTTTTAAGATTTTATTTATTTATTTGATAGAGAGCACAAGTAGGCAGAGAGGCAGGCAGAGGGAGAGGGAGAAGCAGACTCTCCACTGAGCAGGGAGCCCGATGCAGGGCTCGATCCCAGGACCCCGGGATCATGACCTGAGCCAAAGGCAGACGCTTAACGACTGAGCCCCCCCAGGTGCCTCTGCTGTACAAATTTTTAAAGAGTGTGTTATACAGTGATGCCAGGGCAATACATAAATACTTTCAAGTTTCAAGAGGTACAGGAGAGCTATAGAGTTTATCAACGGAAATTAGGAAGAACAGCTCCCTGATTACAGTGTGAGGCAACCCAAACGGGCAGGGAAAGAGAATTTAGCACCATGCGGATAAGAGGCAAGGGCTTTGAAAGCTTCTATGGGAAACTTCTCTCCCAGTTCCTTTTCTGTGATTTGGGGACTTCCATTATGTACCACAAGAGAGTGTCATGAGAATCACAGGATATTAGAGGTGCAAAAACTTGGAGGAAAACTACTTCTCCAACTCCCTTCTTTTACAAATAAAGGTGTTAATGGGGCACCTGGGTGGTTCAGTTGATTAAGCATCTGCCTTGGACTCAGGTCATGATCTCAGGGACCTGGGATCTGAGCCCCGTGTTGGGCTCCCTGCTCAGGAGGGAGTCTGCTTCTCCCACTCACTCTCCCTCTCTCTCAAATAAATAAATAAAATCTTTTTTAAAAAAACAAACAAAGGTGTTGAAGCCCAGAGCCAAGTGGGTGGAAGGCACATGAGCATTCGTGGCTCTCCTCAATATACCAGATACCATATGAAGAACTTTGTGTACCTTACCTCATCAGTTCTTTAAACAATCTTGCAAAGTATGTATAAATTCCCATTCTCCAGCTAAGAAAACTGAGGCTTTGAGAAGCCAAAAGTCCTATAAATAGCTACTAGCAGAGATGGAACTAGAAATTTCAAGTTCCAGTGCTCTGGAATCCATGCAATGCTCTTCTAAAGAAGATTTTTGAAAATGTGAAGAGAAAAATGAAATTAATTTGGATAACTCTTCTTAAAGTTTAACATTCCATTCTTCCCCTCAAACATATGAGGGCAAGCCAGATTGCAAGGTTTCTGTAAAGCATCCAGGTGAGTTCTCCTGGCTAGGCCAGAACCAGACTTGGTGATGATTATGGTGATGATGATGATGTAGCTGCCATTTTCTTTGTGCTTTCTAAGTTTCAGTGTCTCAAACATTCTCTTGCTTAATCCTCACAACAGATTTGCAATTTGTTATCTTTATTTTAAAGATTTATTTTATTTATTTGAGAGAGAGAGTATGAGTGGGAGGGGCAGAAGGAGAGAGAGAATCTCAAGCAGACTTGTCTCTGCACGGAGCCCCACGTGAGGTTCCATCTCACGACCCTGAGATCATGACCTGAGTCAAAATCAAGGGTCAGAGGCTCAACTGACTGAGCCACACAGATGTCCCTGTTATCTTTATTTTATTTTAAAGATTTATTTTATTTATTTGAGAGAGAGAGCATGAGTGGGAGGGGCAGAAGGAGAGAGAGAATCTCAAGCAGACTTGTCTCTGCACGGAGCCCCACGTGAGGCTCCATCTCACGACCCTGAGATCATGACCTGAGTCAAAATCAAGGGTCAGATGCTCAACTGACTGAGCCACACAGATGTCCCTGTTATCTTTATTTTAGAGATGAAACTAAGACATAGAGAGGTTAAATAATTTGCCCAAAGTCACATCACTACTGTACTCAATGCAGAAGCTTGGATGTGGGCAGAGGGAATATATGTCTTCCTTCTAAAAAGTTTTAATAACTTCTCTTCCCTCAGGCCCTAGTGCAATGGCTCACACAGGTCTGTCCTCCTTTGCAGGGCTGGGGATACAGGAAATGGGACCACTGCAGGGGCGATCTTTATGTCACACACAGTTTAGATCTTATCTAGCATTGTATTATGACCCATAGGACAAAGAGGAAAGAAAAGCAAATGTGAGCCACAGAGGGTCTGCCTATATAACTGGGAACTCTAGGGGCGCCTGGGTGGCTCAGTTGGTTAAGCGACTGCCTTCGGCTCAAGTCATGATCCTAGAGTCCTGGGATCGAGTCCCGCATCGGGCTCCCTGCTCGGCAGGGAGTCTGCTTCTCCCTCTGACCCTCCCCCTCTCATGTGCTCTCTCTCTCTCTCTCTCTCTCAAATAAATAAATAAAATCTTAAAAAATATATATATATAACTGGGAACTCTAAAGGCCCTTTATAAGTTGGAGGAAAGCCCCGTGTGATAGATGGTGGGCATCTCTACAGGCTCAGAGAGAACCCCCGGGGTTGTCCTGGTGAGCCAATTATGCCCAGTTCAATGAGGTAAAGGCTGTGAAGCTGAGGAAGGCAGGTGAGGGTATAGGCCTTTTCCAAGTAGAAGTCTCTGAAGACTGTAAAGTAGATTCCGTGGCTAATCGAAGGGGCTGTTAATATGATTCAGAGATACCTGAGTGACCATCGCTTGTTGTAGGTCTGTAGTTTGAGTGAAACTAGACGACATTAGCTGTGAGAGACTGGAAACCAAGTTCATGCCTGAGCGTGTTGTACCGCGCCGTGCTCTACAGTCAGGCATATACTGCATGGTGCTGAGGTGGTTGGACCACATCAGATCCAGAGAAGTGGTTGCTGGCCTACTGCACAATTGTTAGTGTGCAGAATTCTCCAATATCATAAAACTGGAGGAGGACATTTCATCCTCCTGGGATGCTCAGTCACAAGGATATTTTGAGCCCAACTATGTACTCCCCTGTGTGAGGATTTGGGGATCTGAAAACTTGTACCTCTGCCTGCCTTAGATACCTCCATTGTTTATCCTGACTGCAACACTATTTGATTTATCCAAATGGTATCTGAGTCTGGTTTTTTCATCAGCCCAAGTCTGGTATTGACGTTTGGTCATGTAGTCACTTTGTAGATTGGAGGCAGAAGCAGGAGTAATGACATTACTCCAGACCCAGTAGAGATGAAGGGACCAAGATGGTATTGGTGTTGGATTGATGGACAGAGCATCTGCAGTTTGAGATAGGTAAGGACACAAGATGTGTAACAGGAAGAAACATGTGTGCCACATGGCCTTTATCCCTCTGGATCTGGCTCACGAACTTAAAATGGAGCAAAACTTCTTTTTTTTTTTTCCCCAAAGGAGTATAAAACTAGACAGACCTTGGCTTTTGTTTGCTGCTCTGGTGAAAATCACTAAGCCAATAGAGGGAGCTAAAGCAGCACAAATGGGACTTGTGGACACAGACTCATTGCAAAGAAATTCCCAAATACTTGGAGAAGGGCTTAAAGTTACTCTAGTCTATGGAATTTGGGGATGCCGCAGAAAAGAGGCCAAAGATCAATAAAAATAATATTGCTAACAAGATTCTGTTGATTACTTCAATATCTACATATTTAATTAAAATGAGTATCATGAATGAGAAGCTTCTTAGCTATCATCTAGGTGATGAGGTCCAAAAAAATGTGCCCTTTTTCCTGTTTTAATTGGTGGTGCTAAATGGGAATCTCTGGATTTGCCAAAGCTGAGAGGTGTGATAAATTTTAAATAGTGCAGGCTTTCAATAAACAATAGGAAATAGCACTTTTAATTTAAAAACCAGTGAATACATGGGCCTTAATAGACACTAACTTTACACATTTGCTCAATTTGGCCATGAGAACAGTAAGTGGGACCTATTAACTTACTGCAGGATGAGCTCCATTATTGCAGTAAAGAAAGTTCAGCAAGCTGGAGAAGAACAGGATGCAGTGATTGAACTTTATATTGCCTTCATGATGCCTTCTTTTCTACCCTAAGATAGAGGACAAGAAGGAACCATTTGCTTTTACATGGAACAGAATACAGTATACTTTTACTGTGCTGTCTTAGGACTATATTAATTCTATTTTTGCTAATAATTAAGTAAGAAGAAATCTGCCCAAGGTAACCACAGTCTTTTTTTAGTAATAATTTTTTTATTTTGAAATCATTTAAGATTAACCATATTTTTAAAACTGATGATAATTAAGAAGAACAATCTTATCTGTAGAAGGAGATAGAAAATATGACATCATCTTTTTGGCTGATGAATATACCTAAATAGTAAGGACTCATAAAAGTCCTAAGCATATTAAACATATCCTTAACTAGAAAAATAAGCTGAGAACATTTCTAATTCCACCCTGAGACGGGAGCAAATGGGCTGACAGACTTATTTGGATATTGAAGAAGTCCTCTCATACCTAGGAGTATTTTGGGGATCTGTTTGCCAAATTTCACATTGGAATACTGCTTTTAAGTGAGGAGAAAAGTAGCAGAGGCCACCATTGGGTCCTTATGAGCTTATAGATTTTATAATATTGATAGTCTCCATAACAGAGACCTATTGAGATTTGAGACCCTGACAGAAACCAAGAGGAGCGTTAGTCATGGGACTTTAGAACTTGATGGTTACCTGATGCAGCTGTCTATTACTCCCCTTTTGAAAGACACATTAAGCGTCTGCTACTGATCACTGGTTAGGATGGCATCTCCTGTAGAAGGGCATCAAAAGTAATTCTAAGATTAGAAATTCAAAACTGTCTTGGATAACATTTGAAAGCTATATAGATGTTAGAGGGGAAGCTCAGAAAATATTGCCTATTGGATAGAAATAGTATGGTAAGGAATATACCCAAGGAAGTGAATTGATAGTGGTCCCTCAGATCCATAACTGGTAGCTGCAGCCTGGAGCCCCAACTGTCCTCACCATATTGTTAGGTACTATTAAGTATTAAAATTTTTTGAGTACATGAGTACATGAATTCAAAAGAACATGACTATGGTCAAGTTTAGTTTCCCGAGCACTGTCTAACTCCGAAGGGTTATGGAAGGCTATGACCATCTACTCAGCCACCATGAAGACTCTGATGGGAGACAGGTATGGGTCTTGTTCGATGAGCTAAGTAGGAAGTATTTTGGTTGACTTTTCCACACCTCTCAACACAAGAATTCTCATATTACTGTGTATTTTTATGTAAATTCTTAGCTAATAGGAAAGACCTTCTATAAGCTCTTGGGCTAGAATTTGTTTTGTCTGGCAAGCATTAAAATACCATAACTCAAGGACAAGAAAAAGCTATGGGTTTTCAGATCTCAGATATGGCTTGCTCATGTTGATGTCCATGTGTTACATATGGATGAGAAAGGTGGTGATGATTGGAACATTAAGAAAGATCTATTAGTGAGGTTAGTTTTAAAGGTGGTAACGGGTCCACAAGATGAGTAGACCCTGAGAGACCATGAACTATGAAACACTGGGTTCTACCATGATGTAGCCCTTTGACATCATCTCAAACCGTTTCTGTCTTCCGGGATTGCTCAGATAGCCAACAACAGGAGGCAAATCCACCTTTGTTCAGAGGACAGAGCCCAAAGGGATGTGGGCCACTATGTACCATTGGATTGACTATATTGAACCTTTACCTACAGCACCAGGTAGTTTTAAATTATACTGCCTCATATTGACACTTTTTTTCCGGTTTAAACTTCATCCACCCTTAGCATAGTCTACAATTAATGGGCTGGAAATACAGACGTCCATTAATCCCGACCCTCAACTGATATATTAGCAGAAAAGAGAACACATTCTATAGAATGAAGAGGGCAGGAGTGGCTGAAAAAGACGAAGGAGTCTTTTTGTTTTCATATTCCTCCCAAAGTGGCAGTGTGACTGAAAATGAGAATGGGCAATTAAAGCAATTATTATACAAAGTGATTCCAGGGACAGGATAGGTCACTGGCTTTCTGGACAAGGGGAAATTAAACATGCCACACTGTAAAAGCAGGTCATTGGCTGAGCGTGGAATAAAAAAATGAGCATGTGGGAAACAATGAATGGATTCATACCGTTCATACCATTTTATATGCTTTTTGGGGGGCAATCCATAACCAAGTCCTATTAATTTGGAAGGGCTGTTTGGCACCCTCACATTATACCACCAAGTACTGCTGTGTCCATTCTGGCTACTCATACTGCTAAGACTACTACTGACAGTATTAATAACATTAGTGCTTATTATCCACCTGGCACTATTCTAAGCACTTTATATGTCTCTTTATGTTAAATGTGGGATTAATTGACTCTGGCAAGTCACTGATTTCCAGAGAAAATTGGCTCCTTTTCTCAGAGGGGTTGGAGCAAATACCTTTCACACAACTTTTGAAAGGGGAGAGAGAGAGGAAGCAAGAGAGGAATAAGAACATTATTAGTAAAGTGTTAGTCAAAGTGTTTGGGTTACATGGTACAAAAACTTCCACTCACAGAGCTTAGGCTGGATAGAAAATGTATTGGCTCACATAACTAGAAAGGGAAATGGTATTGCTTGAAACAACTCAAACAAGAAAATAAATATCATCGAGACTCTTTCTTCACATTCTGTCCTTGCTTCTCAATGAGTGACAGCTTCATTTCCCCCTACCAGAAATCAGTTTTCTCCTCAGGGCTAGAGCCGTGGCCTCTGTTGCTTCCTTGGCTCACATCTTCCCAACATTGCCATTCAAGAAGAAAAGGGTTTCCGGGGTGCCTGGGTGGCTCAGGCGGTTAGCAGCTGCCTTCAGCTCAGGTCATGATCCCAGGGTCCTGGGATCGAGCCTCACGTCGGGCTCCTTGCTCAGTGGGGAGTCTGCTTCTCCCCTGCCTGCCTTTCCCCCTGATTGTGCTCTCTCTCTCTCTGTCAAATAAATAAATAAAATCTTTAAAAAAAAAAAAGAAGAAGAAGGAAAGGGTTTCCTGACTTTAGGTCATTTCAGGAATCCCAGAGAAGGTCTCTGACTGGCCCAGCTTGGCTCATGTGCCCACATCTTGATCGAGACCCCATGTGCACGAGAATGGAGTACAGGGATTGGCAGTTGCCATCAGAACCACCTACTCTCTATATATGGGGGCCAGATACCTCCCTTATTTCAGCGAGAGCAGGAGAAACTGCAGGATGCCCAGTGAGGCCAGAGGAGGAGAAAGGGCCTACAAGTGTGAGAACAGCAGGGGGCTGCTCTGCACAACTCCAAGGGCACATTTCATGGTATTCCGTGTCAATGGCGTCCCTCAGGTGTGCGAAGGAGCAGTTGTGGCAAAAGTCAGAGGGCGGAGACAATGAACACAGCAATAACCAGAAAACTGTAACTGGTCCCTAAGCAAGCCCACGAGGTGGTGGATTCTAAAAAGGCATGGAGGGACCCTCGGGGGTGGGGAGTGAGCATTTGGAGACCTAGTGGTCTTGCTGTGAAGACAGATGGGGTCGACGTCTATTACGAGTGGTAGCCACGTCCTTATCTGCTGTCCTCCACTGGCTGGTATGGCCAGGGGAACTGAAGTTTACGCCTCTCTTCTTAGTCCTTGGGAGTGGAAATCCTAATGACCTAGCTTGAAATTGATGCTGCTGACAGAAGAAAAAAAGAGCACTGAAGAGTCCAGTATGTGAGGTTGACACTATTCCCAACTTCATCTAAGAACAGAGGAAGCATAACCTCATGTGGCCTTTCACACCCAAAACAAATGGAAAAGCAATAGAGCAGATCATAAACTTCCCAAGGCAGCCAGTATTCTTATTATATTTTAAAATAATAATAATAATAAGTTCTTATTATATTTTAAAATAATAACAAATATATTATTAAATGTATTTATAATATATAATACTATTATATATTATATATTTATATAATAATATATTTTTATATATTATATGTAATATATATTTATAATATACAATTACATATATGTATAATAATAATAAATATATTATTAAAATAATTCTTATATTTTAAAATAATTATAATAAAAATTATTATTATTTTAATGAGCATCTTCTTTGATTTTGTTTTAGCGCTATCATCAGATGATACACCAAAGCCAAACAGTGCCAGTGGGCAGACACCAGCCCTGTGCCCACCAAGCATTTTGGTGATTAATATTCTTGGCCCAGAGAAAACAACATCCTCTCTCCAAATTCAGAATTTTTTTTTTTTTTGGCATAAAACTTTGGAAGCTAGGCCTAAAATTCCGTGACCATTTTGTCTGTTCTAGCTTAATCACAGGATTCACAGTTAGTGTAGGATTTATTTTTACAGCCAAGGAGAAATAGTAGAGTTCATCTATTCTAATCTTTCTTCTTTCTTTCTTGTGAGTTTACTAATATATTTAATTAATTTTAATTTTTTTTTTTTAGATTTTATTTATTTATTTATTTGACAGAGAGCTAGAGACAGTGAGAGCGGGAACATAAGCAGGGGGAGTGGGAGAGGGAAGCAGGCTTCCTGCCGAGCAGGGGGCCTGATGTGGGGCTCGATCCCAGGACCCTGAGATCATGACCTGAGCCAAAGGCAGATGCTTAACGACTGAGCCACCCAGGCGCCCCCCTTTTTTTTTAAATTTATTTTAATTATTAAAAATTCATTTATCTGAGAGAGAGCGGGGAAGGAAGGGCAGAGAGAGAGAGAGTCTTAAGCAGACTCCCTGCTGAGCACAAAGCCTGGCACAGGACTCGATCTCACAACCCTAAGATCACGACCTGAGCAGAAACCAAGAGTCGGACATTTAACTGACTATGCCACCCAGGCGCCCCTAATATATTTCATTTTAAATTACATTTTATCTGATTATAAAAGTGACATACGTGAAGATTAAAAAAAGCTGGAAACAGAAAATGTAAAGTAAATGCCTCACAATCTTTTATCCAGAGATAAACACTGTGAGCTGTTTTTTGTATTCATTATACAATTTTAACTCCCTCCTTTCACTCTTTCCCCAAACCTCACCTCTTCTCCAAGGAACTATGGCCACTAAATTTTTGATTGGACAGAGGCATCTATCCACCAGGAGGGAGTCAGAAAGAACTATCCCAAAGATCTTGGGAACCTGAAGACCTATTAGAATGTACCTCTCTCATTTTCAGATGGGGAAACTGAGCTCCAGAGTCATTTGCCAAAAACCAATTAGGGGTCCTCTAATGTGGTAGGTAATTGCTTCAAAATTCACTGTACTCCTTTTCAAGTGTGAAGTCCAGGAAATGGACAGAATGCGTCATGTGATAGGGCGCCAGGAAGGCCACTGATTTTCTCTTTGGAAGTTATATGTCTCATCAATGTGTGAAAACAAAGTGCCAAAAAGGAACATTTCTTAGACCAGAATGGGTAACAATCGTATATCAAGAAAAATAGCAGACTCTATCTTCTCCTATATAATGAATAAGTGGTAGGTAAATACAGTTTAATAAGTGTCCACTGATATTAATAATGTCCAGTTGAATTTAAATATGTATACAAATCTTTGAGGGAAGGAAACATTTTTATGATTCTAAATGATCTTCAAAGTGTCATATGTACTTTAGATGTCCAGTAGAGATGAACTCTCTATGTGGAAGTAATGGTAGATTTCACTTTTAAATGAAACAGCAAAAATCAATAAACATATAGGCGTGGAGAAAAAGTCCAAACAGATGTCATGGAAATATTCTATTATCGACTTTTAATTTACAATGTAGGTCATATACTGAGAATTTATGTGAATTCATGTCAGAAGGTATTCTGAACCCATCTTGTACAGTCTTTCCCTAACCCTCTGTCCATGTGCGAAGTTGACACGTGGGTTGCTGTTTTATCAAGAGCGGTGTTGGCTTTGTGCTGGCCCAGATGACCTTTGCCCACTCCCACTTCCATCAGAGGCAAGGAGTGAAGGGCTAGACAGTTCACTGATGTAATCTGCTGCCCCCAGCGAGCCTCACCTGGCATTTGCCTTCTTCTCAGGATGGGTTATCTCCCTGTCATTCAAAAGTGTCAACTGTGGACCAGTGGCATCAGCCCCAGGATCATTGGGTGGGCTTGAGAGAAATGCAGAATCATGTCTCACTCCAGAACTACTGAATCAAAACCTGCATTTTAACAAGGTCTCCGAGTGACTCATGAGAACATTAAAGTTTGAAGAATCACTGGGCTAATTGACGATTAAGGGTTATAGTGCACCTGTTTGCCCTCCTCTTCATTGCTCAAACAACACATGCATATGCAAGCATGCAAACACACACATGATTCAGGTTTAAAATGATAGAGAAGACACAGGTCAAAATCATAGATTCATGGTATTTAATTGCTGGATGCAATGACAGCCAGTAAAGGTGTTTGATAAGCTCACCTTGTACCGTTTTAAGAGTTTTCAGGTGTAGTTGGTATGTGGTAGGTGGCTATGGGTCTATGTGTTTGCATTAGGTTGGGACTATGGCTCTGCATTACTTTTTCCTGTTTGTTTTGTGGTCATGACTTAATAGTCATTGAACCAAAGGTGTAAAGGCAGTTGAAAATACCAGTGCATGGTGTTGTTTACATGAGGATGGTTTATTGGCACCACAGTTCAGACATTCTTTAATTCAGGTTGTCTTTGACTAGCACAGACTATTTAATAGGTTTTTCTAGAACCATATTTCTACGAATATAGTTAAATTGCCTCCTGGTATACAAAGACAAAAGTTCTCACCCAGTTACCCCGGTTGTATTTATCCAATGCTTAAAAAATAGTCTATATAAGCTAGTTATAAAATAGGAAAAATAAAGTGTAAAATGTCACCCCAGATTGCCCTCAATAGTAGGCAATCCATGATAGGGTTCTCCCCTGAGGAAAAGTCTGAAAGGATGGCATACATAGGTATGTGAGCAATATGTAGACTCATCTTATTTTTGTTTATTAATAATTGCTTATCACTGACACAGTGGATAAGAGATCATCTACCTCATGATGTGTTTGTAATATTGATAAAAGCTCAATAAATCCAATATAAAGTTGTCTAAACTGATAAAAATAATTTAAAATTTAATGTAAACAAAATCATTTAAAAATGTTTCAGACACATGACAAAAATTCTATAAACAATTCATATCTCTGTTTAGCTTGTTTTAATTTTTGTTCCACGAATAAACTATATCCCCAAGTCCATCAAAGTCTCCTTCTGCTTACACTGGTGTTCTCAGTCTTGGCTGCATATTAAAATCACCTGGGAGCTTTACAAAATTATTCCCTAAGCCCAGGCCAAACCCAAGAGCTTATATCAGGATCTCTCTCGAGAGGTAGGACCTTGACATCAGTATTTTCACCTTCATTTGGATGTAGCAAGAGGTTTGGTTGGTCAACAGGTGTAATCTATTAACTAAGGGAGACAGGTGTTCATTCAAGATAAAAGGACACCAGATGTTTATTAGGCATTCCATTCCAAGAGCCATTACTTTCCATCTGAAACACATTTGCTTCGTCAGTTAGTTCATGTCTCTTTCACCAAAGTCACCAGGAGGATTTAGTGCTCACAAAATAGAGGGGCCCTCTTCTGAAAAGGGCTCTTCTGAAAAGTTAAACCTGAGAGAAATGAATAGTTCCTTGTCCTCTGCAGAGAACTCCCATTTGGCTCATTGAACCACACAAAGGTTTTTAAAAAACCGGGTGATATCTTCAGCAGGTGCTCGGTGCTCTGTAGCCATTAGTCTTCCCAAATGACCAGCCCAATCCAGCCAGTTCTCCCATTTGCCCTTGAGCTCAGAGGCTTCCTTCCTAATCTGTCAGCACGGGAAATTGCTGGCAGGTATCTTCTTTCAGGCGAGAGACAGGGAAAACAAAGAGGTTGGAATGCTCCAGGGGTTTGGAGAATGTGTTCAGCTGGGATGGGAAAATTCTCCCCAAAGCAAAGCTGTTCCATCTCTGGTGAACCAGGCCACCCATGTTAAGGACCACAGACAGCATCCAATGTTCAGAATGTTTCTGTGCAAAAATGAGTACGAGCCATGATTTTAGTAAGATTAGTAAAAAAACATGTGATGTAGCTTCTAAAACATAGAATCATTCCAATTTCTGTTACCGACTTTACTTTTCTCAGTTGCACAGCAGATCCTTTTTCTTGATATCCCTGTTTGGAACTAACTGTTTAAAACTAGACATTTAAAGTTGGGTGTTTAGAATCATTAAATCACCATGAGCTGAACTGTAGTGAAGAATAAAGAAAGGTGAGGATTTGGCTAATCGAGGTCCTCTTTAATTCAGTAGACATCTGTTGGCACTGGAACGTGGACAAGGCATGTCTGGGAAATGAAGTGATTTCTCCTTCAGCCGCGTCCATTCCCTGTCATGCTCACGGGCTAACGTCAAGCTGACGAACAAAGCTCTTCACTTCATGGCTTTTGTTTTCTTGGATTATCCAAAAACTTTGTTTCCCTGAAACCAGTTCTGCAACAGATGTCCTTCAGAGACTCCAAGGAGTATCTGTTCCTTTAAGTAGTCTACCTATTGCTCAAATATCTATGCATGACGTCCTTCTTGACTTTTCCTTAGGGGACAATCCAAAATTTTTCATTTCTCTGCCTTTCTTTGCTGAAAGAGGTGAACTCTGGATTGATCCTTTGTTCTTAGTTTCTGTTCTCCAGCTTCAAATATACAGAGACTCCCTGGCATTACAGCTATTTCAAAGAGGAAATATTTTCAAATTTGTAAGATTTCCAAAGGAATATAATCTTCAGATATGTATTTAAAAATGTGGTGGCTTAGCTTTCCGAGAACCTGTCATAACGTTCTTACTACAGTCTTCACGCAAAATGTATCAGAGCAAAACAAAATATTCCTTGACATCCTTCATTTCAGAAAAGAGCCCTTAATATAGTCCATAACAATTTATTCAGTATTGTGGGAGATCCCAAGTGTAAAATACAATTCTTTCACAACCAGGAGTTTCTATTTTTATTGGAGAGACCAAATATGAAGCACTTAAATGATATATATCTACATATTATATAAAGTTTAAATATTTATAAAAGATATTAAGTAATATATAAAATATAAAATATATACTATTAAGTGTATGACATATAATGTTAATATATATAGTCAGTTTACAGTGTTGAGATAGCAGCAAAAGTTTTAATAGGCTTACCAGGAGAGAGAGAGAATGGGAGAGAGGGAAAGAGGGAAAAATCTTACACTGAGTTTGGGGTGAGTGTCCTGATGCATGGAAGAATTCAGAGCAGAGCAGAAGCCTTCTTTAGCTCATCTGCTTTGGGAAGGAGCTTTATAATAACGATAATGTTAAAAATAATAATAGCCAATATTTATTGAGTGTGCCCCACCAATTCTGATATAAAACAGTTGTTTGTATACTGTTCACATTACACACACACACATACACACACACCCCACTTTTGAAGCATTTACCCTGGTGAGGAACGTGGGGAGGTGGAAGGAAGAGGGAGGCTAAGAGAGAGTTATGCAAACAAACACATAAATAAACAAAGCTATAATAGGCACTGGGTATGGCTGTGATTTCCTCTTAACTGGCAACATGTTTGTGGATTTTTAGACAGAAACAGAACCCTAGGGGCACTTGCCATCGGTGCCTCAGAACCTGAAATACAGTGGGATGTGGTTTTCATCTCTGTGGTATTAACTTTCATCAAAAGATGGCAGCAAAGCTCAGCTAGTTCTGCAGAAGTCACTTAATCACTAGGGGAGAAGGGGAATGGCCGTTCAAGTCTTCTTAAGGTTCATGGGTAACTGGGGGAAAGATTGTCTTGGCAATTACACACAGACTTCGATTTCTGCTCGTGTATCACAGTATTTATTAAATATTAAAAAATCACAAGTTCAATACAAGCCAAGTGGCAATATTAAAATTACATTTATTCATTCATTTGTTAATTTACAAACGTAAATATCCATTAATTTCCCAAATGTTTGTGGAAGCTGGCACTGTGCTGGGGGCTGATGATGCCTGTCAGCAAAAACAGACGCAGTCCTAGCTCTCCCTGAACACACACAGTGTGGGCAGAAATGAATTTACAGTTATTCATAGGAATATGATTACCACAGGATGAGAGCGGGGATTTTTGACTGTCTCATTCCCTGGTGGATCTCAGGTGCCTAGAACAGTGCCTGGCACAAAGTAGGTGGTCAGTAAGGGGTTGTTGACTGAACGGAGTGTAATTACAAATCTGAGATGCGTTATCCGGGACATAATTCTGTGTGAGTGTCTAGCAAAGGAATATTGCCTGGGTTTGAGGAAATGATACTGGAGACAAGGCCAGAAAGATAAGTGGGCGGTAACCAGGCGGTTGCACATTCGCATGTGTATTAGGGGGCGAGGCGTTCCCAGGCATAGAGAACACTAGGAGGAAAGGCCTTGTGGTAGCGGTGGCTTGGGGGGGCAGAGGGGAAGGGGGGAGTGGAGTGGGGAGCATGGCTTAGTGAAGGGAACTAAAAGACAGCCAAATTGGCTGCAGCATGGAGTGGGGGTGGTGCAGTGATGCACGGTAGATCAAATGAGTGCTGTGAAGAGCCTCTGGTATAAAGAATGAGTATAAGAAGAACAGGAGTAGACTTCAGGGGGACAAGTGGAGGTTACGTATTGCAGGTCCAGATGGGAGATGACAGAAGCTTAGACTGGGGAGGAGCTGATGGAGTGGAAGGAAGCTGTCAAGGCCACCAGGTACTTAGCAGGCAAAACCGGTAGGACTTGGTAGTGCATAGGTTCTAGAGGGTGATGGAGAGAGGGGTTCCAAGGATGACTTCCAGGTTCCTGATTTGTGCAGTGGGAGGTGTGGTAGATAGGAAGTCTTGCAGGGAATCCATCTGGGGGGAGGAGAGAAAATCATGAGTTCTATCTGGGGTGGGTTGGGAATTTGAGACATCCTAGTAGAAATATTAAATGCATGTTGGATTTAGGGGTCAGACCTCAGAGAGGTCTGGGGTAGAAATGGATTTGGGAGTTATTGGCCTGTAGATGACATCTGAAGGAGAGGGCATGTTTGAACCCATTTAGGGAGAGAGAGTAGGAAAAGAAATGGGGCCTAAGACTGGCCTGGAGGAGTTCCCACAGTTAGGGGCCAGGTGGAGAAGAATGGGACTGCACACAAGACAAAAGGAATGGCCAGAGGAAATAGGAAGAAAACCAGAAGAGAGTGTTGTGAGCACAATGGACAGAAGCAGGGAGAGCCTCCCTGTGTCCTGAGAAAGACAGGTCAGCATGTCCATCCTCCACCACAGTCCTTCCCTTCAGTATGCTCATTCATTCATTCATTCATTCATCCATTACCCCTACGAGGCCCAACACAGACGTCCTTGGCTCTTGGTAGATCCAGACCCTAGGATATGGTCACTGCAGAGCCACCAGAACCACACGTCAGGTCAAACAGGAGTAAGGAATAATGGCATGAGAGAAACTACAGTTAATTAGTGAAAGAAATTTATTTAGAGGTACAATGGGAAAGACGACTGGAATAAGTAAGGGTCAGGAAACCTGAGACCCCGTCTGAGTCGCCCCACTGGCTGCTGTACCAGCTCTGGGGGCTGTCTCGCCGGGCTGGATTTCAGGGTTAGTATCATTACATTGCAGGGGAGAGAACAGAGGGTGAGTCGGTAGGTGGGGAAAGAGGAGGGAAAGGGAAAATAATACTCACTCTACCTACCTTGTGGGATTTGTATGCAGATCTTATGAAATCCAGTGTCTAAATGTGCTCTGGAAAATATAGATCATCAGATATGTTTCTATATGGCATTAGGATTTTTCATTAGTCTTATAAAATAGAACAATATAATTTCCAAATCTGGAATGTTTCCAGGCATTTATTCCTAAAAAGCTGTGTGGATGGATGCATTTCATTCCTTTGTAGCCTGCTGCCAGCACCGTATTCTCTTCTAACTAAAAATAAATTAAAACGAAACAAAGAAAACATCCCTAAAATGTATTACTGATGCAAGGAAAAAGATAAATATAGAATTTTAACAAGACAGATTTGGGACTGCCCAAACTAATGGATTTCAGGCCAACGGTGAAAACAAAAGGCTTACCACTAAATCCCCCAATCTGCTTTAAAAGCTGAGGAGAAGGGAGAGGGCTCATCCAGCCATTACCTGGAAAACCCCGACTCTGTGAGGTGGCTATTTGGTGCCCTCTCTTCGGGAGGGCCATCTGGTGCCTGGCGTTTTAATCAGCCTCCTTCTGAGGGGTGGTTGCGGTGCCAGTGTTGGTGGGGCAAAGCCTTTTCTTCTTTCAAGCAAATTATCTCTAGAGCAACGCCGCATCAGCCAAAATAGTCAGTGGCCTGGCACAAGCACCGGGCTCCAGCATCTTCTATCATAAACCCTTGTGGTTGAACTGCTCTGATAGGATTCAAGCTTTCCTTTCCTAAATATAATGTTGACGTGAGAGGGTGGACATCTCATTCATTTCCTTCAATCCTGCTTTAAAAGTCCTCGAGTCCAGAGGCTGATGAACCACAGACGAAGCTTCAGCTTCAGGGTTTTTCGATGGAAGAGCCCCTTCTCAGGCCCTGTACTTTGTCTTCCCTTAGTAATTTGGTATTATTTTTTCTTAAAGAGCCAGCTCCCCCAAAACCCACTCTGCCATTGCTCTGAACTGGCAAGAACAGGCTAGACTTGCAAATTACCAAGACAGTAATGGGGAGGTTGAGGACTTCAATCTGCTTTCATGGCCCATTTCACTCCAGACTTTTAAGGTGTATTTATATAACCTGGATTCTCGAATTCTCTAGGATTCTGGCTTCATTCTCTCTTAAGTAAGAAAAATGAATTGAGCTCCCCTTTTCAAATTCAAATAAATGTAGGGAATCCAGTGTGTGTCCCCCATTTCTAAAGCTTCTTGGAAGCTGGGTAGAGAGGAGAGGGGTGACTTCTCCCTGTTACCTCTCAGGCTGAGTTCTTCCTCCTGTAGAAGCTTCTCACTACTTCTCATGTGTGAGCTCAGCCCCACTTCCTTCAGTGCCCAAAGCAGGCCTTACACAAGACCATTGCTGAAGGTAACAGGTTTCTACTGAAAGGCCGAGGGGACTGAGGGCAAATCTTAGAATAGCAGGAAAAAATTGTAAATCAAATACTGGGCACGATTTTTCTTCAAGACTATTCTCTTCATGGAAGGTTCTGCCTTTGCAGTATTAGGATCGGTTCTCTTGTGGAATCTGACCCCTCTTCCCCTAACTTCCCTAAGTCCCTCAGAGGCCACACACTTCCTCTCTCTAGAGCAGCTACGAGAAAACTCTTGTACTTGATGACACAGACCAGTCTGTTTCCCTCAGGTTCAGACCCAGGGAGCTTTGCCTTTCACAACCAGAAAGCCATGCAGTGATGCATCTCATCATGACCCTCCAAGACGGAAGGAGTATTGACCGTTCCCTGCCCCGCTTTAAACATAAAAAGTTCATTTCTATTATATTTGAAGCTGGATTTTTATTAACAGGGCTCCAGTTTTTGAGAGCATATAGCATAGCTCATACCTTTTTGGGTTTGCATTTATAACTCTTAGCAAACCAGCCCTTCACATTCTGGATAAAGTAGTAAAGTAACTGGTGAAGTAATTCTGGACAGAAGGGTCTTTTCACTTTGTTTTCCCTCCCCGTGCATCCCCCTTCTCCTGCCCACACAACCATCGTTTCCTCTGATAGTAAATTTAGACTGTCTCAGTTCCATGCTTGGGCAAGTTGTTGGCAATTTTAAACCCACCTGGACTTTGGGCATCTTGAAAAACAAGCCACATTGGTGTTTCATGGAAACTCACGTTTTGATCTCTGATGTTTACTGAAAACTGTGGCCTCTAACCTGCATTATCAGTTAACCTTTGGTTACTTGCCTTCTTTCTCCTTGAGAAGCAGATCATTGTCAACGTATAATTTTCACAAGGTCAAAAACATGACCATTACACGAAATAAAATGAGCACACACTAAAGATTTTCTTATCTCATTAATGAAGGGCCAAAATTGGTTCAAAGGAACATAGGAGAATTAGATTTGTATTTGTAGTCACTGAAAGAAGCTACACCAGAATACATGACTGAATTACACACAAAATTGGTTTGTGTTATACAGGGCAATAAAACTGAGACCTTTGGGTTGCTATCTCTATTTACCAAGCAGAGATAATTTCTTTGTGGGCAAAATCCATTTGTATGCTATCACACAAGAATCATTTGCATTGCTTTTCATTTACCACAAGTTAACATACACAAAATAATAGTAAATAACAGGTCCAAAAAGGTGCACAGCCCACCTCTAGAGAATTAGGTGATCCTTGGGTGGGCCCATTGGATGTGTTCCAATGTGACATAGAAAGCGTAGGCAGTCATCCTTGTTCCTTTTTCCAAGTTTTGCATCTGTTTTGTCCTTAACATTAGAAAACAACTGTATTTCCCTCTCACCTTCTCTAGGTATATCAATCATTTAAAAATTCTTTGCTCAACAACAGTTTCGATGATAAAGCCAATTATTTTAGAGAACAATATACCTCACATGGTTCTGAGTTGTAAGCCCTCCCTAAATCGCCCCCCGCCCCAAATGCTCTCCTATTTAAAATACCCTATGAATGGCTCAGGTGCATTTACCTTATCCCCTAGAACAAGATATTCATATACATGCAGAAGACTGAAGAGCACTGGCCACGGGTTCTGCCACAGGACACCTAGCATGCCTACACTGCGCTGAAGGGATCATAATGAAGTTTTCATTCAAGATACAAGAACACGGTAGTTTACTTGCTCTCCATTAACCTTGACGTATTAAACTCAAGTTAGAAAATCTCAAGAAGAATTGAAACAACAGATTCTTCTAGGTTATGGGCATGATTTTAAATACATCACAGGGAGAAAAGTATAAAATGTTATCTATCTTCTGAATGCTTATCTTTGCAGTCAGTGGCTCACCAGAGGGCAAATGCACAGTCCTGGAACAGGGATGACTTCTGCAGCTGCACGTGTGAGTTGTGCTTGGCGTAGTGACCGCCTGATTCTTCCCAGCCCACCGCTTCAGAAGGGGTGCTTCTAGAAGTGTCTATATGTTAGCACTGCAGGAAGGAGCCTATTCTGAGCTAAAGTAACACTGGCAAGAGTTAGCTGGGCTTTGGAAACATTTATGTAACAAATAGCTTAAATGTCCATCTGCCGCCTCCCAGCCTCCATGCAGGAGTTCCAAATTCCAGCTCTAATCCCACAGAATTCCCACGGCTCTCCTTTGGCTGAGCTATTGCGAAAATTCTTTCTGCAGCTGTTGGGGAGGCCGGCTGCAATCAGGTCAGAGTAGCAGTGACCACGTTGAGCTACTGCACATCCAAAACTTAGTATCTACAGTCACTGAGGGTCAGTAGAATGAGAACACTTCGGAATCTACTGATAATCCCTAAACTTAAATGTTGATTAGGCTGTAATAAACCCCATGTTGCCAGAGGACCATGCATTAGGCCAATAATCAGCAGTATTTATCAAGTTAAATTTATCCTCCCTTTATTTCCCTTGCTTATTCTTGTTGAAAAACAAGATGGAAAAATCGGCCAAAGGGTGACGGAGAAATAAGTTATCTCTGAGTTTTACAAAATCACATAGGTCTATTTATGTAATTTGGACTACACTGATATACAGGAAACGCTGTTTTTTTTTTTTACATTTTTAAAAATTGGGGCAAAATATACATTACGTAAAAGTTCCCATTTTAACCATTTTTAGGCGTAGAATTCAGTGGCGTTAAGTACATTCACCATGATGTGCAATGATCACCATTGTCCATTTCTAGAACTTTTTCATCATCCTGAACAGAAACTGTACCCATTAAACAGTAACTCCTCATTCCTCCCTCCTCCAGCCCCCGGCAACCACCATCCTCCTTTCTGTCTCCATGAATGTACTATTCTAGGTCCCTCATATAAATGGAATAACACAATAGTTGTCCTTTTGTATCTGGCATGTTTTCAAGGTTCAACACTGCTTTGTTTTTAAACAAAGTTACTTTCGATCCTGCATTTGTCTCTCGTAGAGAGAATAACTTAGTAGTATCTTGTAATATGATTTAATATGTCTCAAACTCAAAATCCCCAGTTTTGCCTTACAAAACAGCTTATCCAAAAATGGATCAGATGGGCTCTGATTACTTTTTATTTTCTTTTTTAAGCTAGGTATTGGCTCTGTAAAAATATCAACAGGGAAAAGAGAACAGGAAAAAATCTTCCCTAAGTGATTAATCTTGGCTGCAAGTTTGACTTAAAATTCGGTAATGAAATGAAATCTGCTCCTTGTACCTAGACTGAAAAAAATCACAGTATGTTCTGTTCATTGCTCTTTCTTGGGAGCCGCAGAGAGATGGGACCATGACGGATGCCACTTGTTAGATGATAATGGCATGCAGTCGGTATCCAGCAGACCCGGCAGAAATACTTGTAAGCACAAGAAAAATATGCCCAGATAGTCTTCTTCATTTTTCAAACTAAAAAAAGCCAATTGCCTCTCCACTCTGTGCCCAGAATGCTGCCTCTTCTGGATAGAGGCTCAAGCATGGATTTCCATGCCCAGTGAACCGCGGTGTGTATTAACCAGCCAATCAGAACTTCTTTCATCCCAGCTCCCTCCCTGCTCATCACACAGGGGCTTCAATACTGGATCAGGATGGGGGGAAGGAGTGAACCAAGAGAAGAATGTAATGGGAAAATAAGATCAACTGTGATCATGGAGTAACCACCAACCTAGTTCCTCCCAGCTGTACTCCAATTATAATCAGTAGCTCCCAGGTGTGCAGCAAAACAACTGTCCCGAAAAGTAAATTCTTCTTTATGATAAGCTGCTCCTGAGCAGTTCCACTTCGATCCAAACTTGTGCCATCAAATGAAAGCCTCAAATTATGTGAAGCTTAAAACACAAACACACGCGAATACACATGCAAGACCAAAATGAGATACAGTGAAGAGAATAAATTAGCACCAGCTGCAGCCCAATTAAGCAAAGGCTTCCACAAGGGAAAGCTTACTTATAATTTACCTAAACAAACCCTCTCCCTTTTTGTTGCAATTTGCTGCTTATTAATTTTTCTTATTAAAATGACTACAAAGAGCAACCAAGAGCATCGTTATCACATCAGGAAAAAAGAAAAAAAGCATTTCTTCTAACCAAGAGTTGGTATTTTTAGCTAAATATGTGTGTTTGTAACATTTAAAAAATATTTAAGACTTAAAAAACTCAAAATTGCACATGCACATAGTTAAGAAAGCCAAAGTTTATGATAAAAACAGTAATTTCCAGCTCCATCCCATCTTGTCTCCTCAGAGACTGCAGCTTTCCTGTCTTTCTGCTGTTTCTTCTGGTATTTGTCTCTGTATTTCTAGATAATATGCTTCCATTGTGATTTCTGGATTTCTGATTTGTTTTTACCTGTTAACTTTC
This sequence comes from Halichoerus grypus, assembly GCF_964656455.1. NCBI lineage: Eukaryota > Metazoa > Chordata > Mammalia > Carnivora > Phocidae > Halichoerus > Halichoerus grypus. The sequence goes on along the minus strand of NC_135719.1, from coordinate 109,898,140 downwards.
TATATGATGAAGATTTTGCTGCCTTTTGTTATGAGTCCTACCACTTCTAACCTCCCTTCCATCCCCCAAACTTCCGATATAATTATATTGAGGGGAGAGAGGGAAGAAGAAGAGCGTAAAGAAAGTCTGAGATCTTGTTCTATGGCATATTGTGAAATGCATCTGGACAGGCAAAGAAGAAAATAAAATAACAGCAATCTCTTGCCCCGTGCTTGCTTTGCACTGACAAGATTCCAGGCACCTTACGTATATTAATTCACTGAACCCTCACAGCAATCCTACAAAGTAGGTACCAGGACTACCCCCATTTTAAAGATGAGAAAACTAAGGCACAGACAGTGTAAGTAACCAGGAGAAGCTACAAGTCATCCATAGTCTCTAAACTAGATCCAGGATCACAGATGTGACAGCTCTTTGAAAAATTGGAAGCAGAGGAGATCATGGTAAAGCTGATGATGCCTGGCCGCTATCGGACACACACATACAGCCCAGAACCAGAGCAAGAAGGACGCGCAAAAGCTAACCCAGGCTTTGTGGAGGAATGATGTGTATGCAGTTCGGAGGGGTTCCTCTTCAAGTAAAAGAGTGTGGATTTTGGTACCAAAATGAATATTTATTTAGCATAAAAAAAGAAATCAAAACAAATTAAAAATCTAAGATAGTGATAAATACCACAAACATTACGACATGCAGAAAAACCACATCATATATTCATTAACAGCCTGATGTGCCTCTCTAGTCCTTTTTCCCCCTATTTTAGCTGCATGCTCTTCGATTGCCTTTTCATATATCAACAATGTTGTAATATCATTTGCTAAAGAGAGCCCAGAGCGAATTCATTCTTCCCTCTACCATGACTGATTAAAAATGTGCTTTTAATATTAATGGTGTAGCACTTTATTTTGGTTTTACAACTTGTTGGAAATGTCATGTGAATCTTAGGATGTTGTCCAACTTGAGGAAATTTCCAGTATATAGATTTTTCACCATGGGCTGATAATTTCAGGGCATTTCCAGGGTCATTGCGTTGTGACGGTCTTACCTACTCTTTGAATTGACATTCATAAACCAATGACTAGAAAGGGACCCAGAGTGCGGAGGCCTCCGGCTTCCTGCCTCTGAGGGTGTAGACCCCAAAGCCATAAGCCCCTGCCCCCTACCGCCCAGGTGCTTTGGCCGTCACCTCCCAGCTTCGATGTTGCCCCTCAGGTCCAGGCGACAAAGTCTGTTGCTTTTCTAGGAGGTAGGAGGACTAGACTGCCCCCAAGAGCCGCTCAGATTTCATCTCCTAGGCTGAAGACGGAAGGGCATTGACGCAATGGCCCCATGATCCAGGCCAACGCTGGCAGCCCGCGCAGCAGCCTCGGAGGGGCAGAAGGCTCAGGCAGCCCAGCAGGTAAAGCCGTGACTTATCCCAGGAAGGAGGCCAGGGCTTGATGGGCAAAGACTGAGCCAAATACGCTAATGGGAAGACTAGCTAGACTCTGCCTGAGCGGAAAGGTAAGTATGCATTTCATCCTTCAAATCAAACACCTGAGACATCCCACCAAAATAAAGTCATAAATCTTCATTTGAACAACCTTCATTATAAAGCCGTGGGAAGAGCATAAGTCAGGTAGCTAATTGGACTAGCAGACAGGAGACGGGGGTTTTGCTGCCTGTTCTCGGCCGCACTGAACAACATTTTCACACCTACCCCCCCCCCCCCACCCGCCTACAGTTCCTCACTCTAAATGGGAAACTGGAATGGATCACCAGCTTGGCCCCTTTCAGGACTCTGGACTAGCCACACAAGAGTGGGAATTGGAATCCCTACCCCTCATTTCCCAAACCAAACCAAACAGACAATTAGCTGCGTGGGAACCCAGTTCTGGCCACATTTACTATGTTCATCTCAGAGCGGTGGGGGTCATGCGCCAGCCTGGGAATGTAAATGCAAATCCAAAAGAGGGCACCATAAACCATTCTATAAGAATAGAATAGTTTCCACCGTCATCCCGGAGTTTTAGAAGTTGTACGAATTCATGAAAACTTGGTGCCCAAAGAGTTAAATAGAAAAGGGGGTATATGAATGAGTCCACAAGCACCTTCTAGCTGAAGGCTTGCAGGATGCATCTCCAACGATGGAGGTAAAAAGGAATATCATTTCCCGAATAGAGCATCCAAATGCTTTTCACCTCCTCCTCCTTTTTCTCCTTCTCCCCGCCCTCCTCGTCCTTCTCATTCATGTATAATAAAGAGAGGCTTGTCACTTTCTAATTTGTGTTCATGTAAGCATCTTAAAACAACTTGTGGGTTTTTCTAGTTAAAATCTTAGGAAATAAGCTAGTGGGCTACTCCTTCTCCTATCCATGGAAAAAAATATGTTTTAATCATGTGCAGTGGCACTGCATCCCATAAGTGGTAAAAAACAAAACGCTTTCCCCAAATATAGTCTCTGGTGTGCAAATCTGTTTAGAACATCCTGCTTTTCAAGAAAAACACCATAAGATCTCTGGTGTTGATTGTTTTTAAGAATGAGTGTCAGCACTTTTTTTCTGATCAGTATTTTTTTTTCTTATTTTAAGAATCATTGTTGTTATCTCTGATAATAAAAGTAACACATGGCTGTAATAAAAGTTACAAAGTGCACACCATAAAACAGTAAAAGTCCCTGTAACCTCAGAGATAAACACTGCTTGGTTTGTATTCATCCAGATATTTTTTCCGTGTATGCTATTATAGATCTTTATAGTACATATAAATTGAAATGAGAACATACATAATGCTTTTTTTACTTTGTCTTTTTTCTTTTGAAATTTGGCTCTCAGTAGTGGACGTCTTTCTATGTCAATACATGGAGAGCTGCTTCTCTCTTTTCCATACCACCACAGTGTCCCCTCGTATGGAATTATGATTGTTTAATCTGCTATTGATATGCATTTGGGTTGTTTCCACTGCTCCTGAATGGGAACAGTAATGAATAAAATTCTTGTATAATAATCTGTGTGCACACCTGCAAGTGTTTCTGCAAGAGAAACTCCTAGAAAGGTAATTGCAGGGTCAGGGACTATGCATATCTTAATTTGAACACATATTGCCAAACTGTCTTCTGAAAGGATTGAGTCGGTTTGTACCCACCACCACGACTGAATAAATTAGCTTGCCTTTTCCTCTCACACTTCTGCTAACACTTGTACTCCCAAGCTTTTTTAGCAGGCTCCACACCCAGCATGGAGTCCGCTGTGGGGTCCCATCTCATGACCTTGAGATCACCACCTGAGCTGAAATCAAAAGTCCAATTTAACCGACTGGGCCACTTTTAAACTTTTAAAGCCTTACCAATCTGGTAAACAACAAAAAAGAGATGTCTTGTTTAAATTTCTCACATTTGGATTTATTGTAATATAAAATATAAAGATATTATGTATGGAATCACTAATGAATAACCACTAAATAGTAAACAAGTAAATAAAGCAGTAGTGAAAAAATTTAGTTCAGTACTTTCTTTTTTTTAAAGATTTATTTATTTGAGAGAGAGAGAGAGAGAGCACGAGTGGGGGGAGGGGCAGAGGGAGAGGGAGAGAACTTTAAGCAGACTCCCCGCTGGGCACAGAGCCCTATGCATGGGGCTGGATTTCACGACCCTGAGATCGTGACCTGAGCCAAAACCAAGAGTCCGAAGCTTAACTGACTGAGCCACCCATGCACCCCAGTTCAGTACTTTAAGTTTTCTCTATGTTTCTGCACCAAAATTAATAAATCATCAAATAAAAGTGCAGGTGACTAAGGGGGGGAGTTACATATTGGGAGTAGCCAGGATCCATTTCATTCTCCCAGGCTTAGGGAGTTCCACAGTGGATGATGTGCTCAGGGTCCTGCCTCCTTCCTGACCCGTGCTAATCCCCGTGGGCCCACACGTCAGGACTAAAATGAGAACTACTCACAGAGAGCCAAGCCGGGCAAAGAGGCTAAAAGAACATCACAACGAGAGCATGAAGGGGAAGTGTCTCTGTGATTCCTTCCTTCAAATTAGAAGAGAGCCCTAAATTCCACATCTGCCTCTTTCCCTCAGTGAACAAAGGTGGTCTTTAAAATGCAATTGGCTAGGAGGGCAAATGGTCTCTCCACTATACAACTAATGGGATGGCAACAGTCATTGTCTTGGAAACGGGGCTCCCTTTGAAAGGGGCCTCCTTGGTTTGTTTCCTAGTGTTTTTCTCTAGTTGAAAAAGAAATGCATGAGCAGGATAAAATAAAATTCAAGCAGTATGAGAAGACCTAATGAAAAGTGAGCTGCTCTCGCCACCCAGACCTCCAGTCTTGATACACCTGTTAATAATTTCTGGTGTATCCTTCTGGTAATTTTCTATGCACACAACATAATATTTTCATAAATGGAAGCATACTGTGCACACTTCTGTTTACCTTGCTTTTTTTTCAGCTAACATACTGTATGGATTATTCCAAATCTTCATATGTGGATGTACCTCATTCTTCTTAACAACTGTACAGTGTCTGATGGTGGCTACAATCTATTTCACCTGTGCTCTACTGAAGAGGACCAAGAGGTCGAATTCATGGTTTGGGTGTGATATGTCCACACGGTCCTTTATGCTAGTACATGTGCAGAATCTACTCCTAAAATGGAATGGCTGTGTCATAGTATTTTTGCATTTTTAATTTGGCTAGATATTCCATCATCATTTTCCAAAAAGGCTGTACCATTTCACACTTCCACCAACAGTACATGGAAGGGCTTTTCCTCATTCTCTGAGAAGAAACTCTTTCAGGATTATCAATCCCACACGTACGACACAAAACTGTCCCAAAGAAATGGATTTGTAAATGAAAGACCCAAATTACATAAATCAGAAACCTTCAAAGTAGTCAAATCAGGTGCATTGATATGAATCTCTCTTTATGATGACTTTGTATGTCCATTTACTCTGAGATCTTTGTGAGCCACACCAACTCGGCAATTTTACCCATAAATCACCTTCTCTGAAGGCGGTGATGGTTTCACCACTTAAGTGCTCATACTGAAAAAGCTTTCCAGCCCAGCCTCCCATTCTGAAGCTTGAGTTTACCCTCTTTCCCAAGTTGTTACCAGGATAATTTTCCATTGTCCCCAAATAACCTCTGCTCTGAGCCCCTGGCTGCACAAAGAGAAAGTGACCACATTCACTGTTATTAATAATTAATAATAATGCTGCCTTCAGGTCATATGGAACTTCTCCACCAAAGTGCCCTTAACATTTTCATATAGGTTAGGTTGGGAAGGTGTGGTTGAAATCTGTGGAGACACAGGCAGAAGTTATTTTGATATCTTCTACATCAACTACGAAAACAAGATCCCGTGTCAGGGTCTCAGAGTAAGTCAAGGTGGATCCAAGGAAACCAGGTACCAGGACTTCAGAGAAATTCAGTAAGTGATATTACTTGTTTTAGTCTCTTTTGGATTCCCTCAGAATCTGAGGGTGACCTTTAATATTTTTTTTTTAATTTTTTTATTGTTATGTTAATCCCCATACATTACATCATTAGTTTTAGATATAGTGTTCCATGATTCATTGTTTGTGCATAACAGCCAGTGCTCCATGCAGAACGTGCCCTCCTCAATACCCATCACCAGGCTAACCCATCCTCCCAACCCCCTCCCCTCTAGAACCCTCAGTTTGTTTTTCAGAGTCCATCGTCTCTCATGGTTCTTCTCCCCCTCCGATTTCCCCCCCTTCATTCTTCCCCTCCTGCTACATTCTTCTTCTTCTTTTTTTCTTTCTTAACATATATTGCATTATTTGTTTCAGAGGTACAGATCTGAGATTCAACAGTCTTGCACAATTCACAGCGCTTACCAGAACACATACCCTCCCCAGTGTCCATCACCCAGTCACCCCATCCCTCCCACTCCACCCCCCACTCCAGCAACCCTCAGTTTGTTTCCTGAGATTAAGAATTCCTCATATCAGTGAGGTCATATGATACATGTCTTTCTCTGTTTGACTTATTTCGCTCAGCATAATACCCTCCAGTTCCATCCACGTCGTTGCAAATGGCAAGATCTTATTCCTTTTGATAGCTGCATAATATTCCATTGTATATATATACCACACCTTCTTTATCCATTCATCTGTTGATGGACATCTTGGCTCTTTCCACAGTTTGGCTATTGTGGACATTGCTGCTATAAACATCGGGGTGCACGTAGCCTTTCGGGTCCCTACTTTTGTATCTTTGGGGTAAATACCCAGTAGTGCAATTGCTGGGTCATACCGTAGCTCTATTTTCAACTTTTTGAGGAACCTCCGTACTGTTTTCCAGAGTGGCTGCACCAGCTTGCATTCCCACCAACAGTGTAGGAGGGTTCCCCTTTCTCCGCATCCCCGCCAACATCTGTCATTTCCTGACTTGTTAATTTTAGCCATTCTGACTGGTGTGAGGTGGTATCTCATTGAGGTTTTGATTTGGATTTCCCTGATGCCGAGCGATATTGAACACTTTTTCATGTGTCTGTTGGCCATTTGGATGTCTTCTTTGGAAAAATGTCTGTTCATGTCTTCTGCCCATTTCTTGATTGGATTCTTTGTTCTTTTGGTGTTGAGTTTGATGAGTTCTTTATAGATTTTGGATACTAGCCCTTTATCTGATATGTCATTTGCAAATATCTTCTCCCATTCTGTCAGTTGTCTTTTGGTTTTGTTGACTGTTTCCTTTGCTTTGCAAAAGCTTTTTATCTTGATGAAGTCCCAATAGTTCATTTTTGCCCTTGCTTCCCTTGTCTTTGGCGATGTTTCTAGGAAGAAGTTGCTGCGGCTGAGGTCGAAGAGGTTGCTGCCTGTGTTCTCCTTTAGGATTTTGATGGTGAGGGTGACCTTTAAAAATGCGGTGTCGGGGCACTGAGATGCCAGACCTCCTTCCAGCATGAGTGTTGTTAGCAGGTGATCCCCTGCTCTCATCTGGCCACCCTACATCTAGATACTGAGGGTGCAGGTTCCCATACTCTCATACTCTCATCTTGTATAGGGCCTGGTTTATTCAGGGGAGTGACATAGACTGAGAGACTTGATTTTGGGTTCCAGAGAGTGACAGGAAGGTACCTGCTGCTGTTCTAAGCTCTCCAGTCCAGACGGTGTAGACATCACTTGCCCTTTGCCCTAGGACCTGGATGTCCCAGGGCTGATCCTCACCAGTGCTGAGCCCAACTCAGAGTCCGCTGTGCCCCTGAGGCCACCATTCCCAAGTGCAACCAACCCCTGGCCTAGGAGCCCCATTGAGTAGATTCTGAAGTTTTCATACTGCTCAAGGCTCCCCAGCCCGAAACGACCCGACATCTTCAATACCAATCAGGGCAGAGCTGGAACATCCCCAGGCCTCCAAGAGAACACCAGGGGTAGGAAAAGGAAGGAAGGAGAAAGTTAACCATTATTACACCTCTGTTCTGTGTCTCGAGCTATGTGTAACTTCCTTGGTGGCAGGTACTAGTATAGTCATTCTATAAAAGGGGAACTTGAGGATCAGAGAGGTTAAATAACTTGCCCAGAGTCACAGAGCGCTTTAATGTTTATGTAGACATCTGTTGATTTGGCCTGCTTTGCATCGTTTCCTCCTTCTCAAGTAACAGCACCATCTCTTCCAGGTTTGAATGGGACCCCCCCCCACCCCCACCATCAGCCCCATCCCACCCAGGGGTGAATGTGTGACTTAGAATTGGTCAATCAGCAATCTCACCAAGACCTTCATTGTACCCCCTGGAAAGAGACTCTCTCCTTCCTCCACCCATCCTTACTACTAAGGATCACATGAGTCTAGAGCTACTGAGGAAGACTTTTCAGAGTGAGGCCCACAGAGAAATAGAGTGGAAAGAGAGAACACAGATTTCCAATAACATCTTTTGAGTGCCTGGATATTGCTGTGCCTGAATGCAAAACAACTCCCTGGATTTTTCAGTTACATGAGCCAATATAGCCTTTATTATACTATTTTGATGAATGCAGTAAAAAGCTTGAATTTGAACCCAATGTTGCCTGACTCTAAAGCTAATGCTCTCTCCATGAAACAGAACAGCTTCCCCAGATACAGCCCTCACTGAGCCGGCATTTCCTAAGGCCAACATTTACCCTCTAGTTGCATGCTTCCGGGTGGAGAACAAGTCCGATGCAGTCCTGGGCTTGAGGACATTTCTAGTATTGGCCCACTGAAAAAGTCACCCGTCTCAACACACACACACATACACATGTTCTTCTGGGCATTGATGGCTGAAAAGAATTTCTCTTAGTATCTGATCCCCAGTCATACTCTGGGGTCTTGGGCTGTGTTGAAACCTACTAGAGCTGTGATGATAGGGGCCCCTTAGAGGTGCCAGCCAAGATCTCTCTAATCGTACACACACGTGGGGACAGCAAGCATTCCTTAGAGGGTGGAGGGACACCAGCAATTGTCACAGTGTTCCTGGGAAAACACTGCTGGGGGATTGTCTTAGTCTGGGATGCCATAAGAAAATGCCATAAACTGGATGGCTAAAACAACATATATTTATTTTCTCACAGTTCTGGAGGCTGAAAGTCCTAGATCAGGGTGCTGGCAAAGTAGGTGTCATTCTGAGGCCTCTTTTCTTGGCTTATTGATGGCCGCCATCTTGCTGTATGCTCGCATGATCTTTTCTTGCAAGTGCTAGAGAGAAGGAGAGAGAGAAAGAGGGAGAGAGAGAGCCAAGAGAGCACTCTGATGGTGTCTCTTCTTATAAGGATACTAATCCTAGGGGATCAGGGCCCTACTCTATTTTGAAATATGGTTATGTTGGGGTTAGGCCTTCAATACATGAATTCTGGTGGGGTGGCATATAAACACCCAGTCCCTAACACAGATGCACTGGAAACTTTCAGTCAAGGAGATGTGAAGAAAATGTAGAACAGAATATCCAGAAGAACTTGAAGGCAGTTGGTGCTCTTTCTCAGAGCCTAGGCTTAGGCTCTTTACAACAATCAGGATAGATGTCTTCTGGATCTATGCTTCTTTGTTGTCTCATTATAGGACAAAACACTGGGATTCCTCTTTTGTTTTGGTGGCAATGTATGTCAGGGCTTTCTGGTTTTAAGATAAATCCTCATGCTAAGGTTGTGGTATCCCAACTGGGAAAACTAAATTAGTTAACTGAAAATGAAAAATAGGAAAATTAAACCAGCAAGTTCTCCAAACATATTGGGCCAATTTAAAACCCAGGTTAACATTGATTTATTGTTTTAATAAGATTCCTGTGTAAGGAAAAATGACTGGTCTACAGCATAAATAAGTACAGGAATGTGTTTATTTGGCTGCAATATGCAGGAGCAACAGGGCAAATGACTCAAGTTTTCTGCACTTTTTCCCTTATCTTTAAAATCACTGGGCCTTAAAGCATTATTTTTTAAATTTTATTTTATTATGTTATGTTAGTCACCATACATTACATCATTAGTTTTTGATGTAGTGTTCCATGATTCATTGTTTGCGTGTTTAAAGCATTATTTTTATCCTAAGATGAATGTCCCCAGAATGATGTTAAAGACTGTTAATATTCTGAGTTCTGTCTTTACCAAACACGACCCACGAAGGGAGAACTCTGATGAGGGCCCGAGTTGGTGCTGGCCCACGGCTCTCCAGCCAGGACACTTCTATGGCCAAAAGAGCTCTGCTCAGAGGAGGTCAAGGGGGGAGAGAGCTGGACATGCCCCCAACCCTAGGACCAGCTCAAACTGGGGGCAGCCTGCGGCACAAAGCTGTCACTGCAGAGGGGAGGTTACAGGAGTCTGTGGGACTCCTTCCTCCTCATAAGTCAAGTCCACCTCAAGTCCAGAGAGCTTGTCCAGCTCCCCTTGGCCTCTCTGGCCAGCCATAATGCAGAACTATGGTCAAGAATCTGGGGCTCTCCCATTGAACATTCTGGAAGAGGCAGTCATGGGAAGTTACGTGCACTTCCAACTGACAATAAGCCAGGGTAAAAGTGTCCAAAGGTCACAGCCAAGGTGCGGGCATTGCATGGCTAACCTATGGCCTCGAAAATCACATGATCATCCCTGACTCTGACAGCACAGAGGCAGGAGATGTAAGGGTCATTTCCAAGGCCTTGCAAAGAGGTACAGAGCCAAGCATCCGGGTCCCCAGGCTCTCGGGAAATAACCTCTTAGGAATAACAGGCTCTGTGAAGAAGGCACGGAGCCTAAAGTGAATTTAACTTTGTTCCCTGTGTTTTATTTCTTGAGCTGAGTGGTGGATACAGGGTTATCTTTTATATTTTCCCGTGTCCTTTTTTTGAATGTCTTAAATATTGTATAACACATTTAAGAAATAAAATTACATTACAAAAAGAAGACATTAAAGTAGGACAGTCGGGATACCTTTTGAAATTCAATATGACTGATGAATTTGAGGGGCAACTGAAGAGTTATATGTGTATAAGATGTCCAGATAAGATACTTCCCATCCAGGGCCTACAGATTAAGTCTTTTCCCAGGGTAAAAGAAATACAATCCATCAGCTATTGAGTCAAATCCTATAATATTAGCAATAGACCATTCTGTTCCTTGTTTGGACCCAACAAAATAGGAAAGCTACAACTTTTGTCTTTTTGTAGGTAGAGTGCATTTAATCTCTACAAAGCTCATTTTCATTCATGTAGTTCCTACACACAGCCCCCAGAAAGATGGTGGCCTTTTGCCTTTTTCACTCTGGAGGATGAAATTATGGCCACATCAGAGGAGGCTGAACACATGCTGGAAAGGGGCAGAAAGGCTAGAATCAGAAACAAAGGCATTTTGTTTCACAAACCCTCACTCCCCACCAGAAAGTCTTTGCAGTTGCACTTAGCAATCCGGTGTGTATCAGATGTTAGATAAAATTAATTGGGAACAGACATTTATCATTATTGATTTGTATTTGATGGGCATTTATAACACGACATTATCAACAAACAGAAGATATAAAGGCGGAGGAGTAATGGGGACTGGCAAGGTTTTGTGTAAGGACAGAATCTCTATCATGAGGCACTTGCCCACATTAACAAGTCCATGAAATTGATTTCCATGGAAAATGCTTTAGAAGAAAACCCACGGACATCTTTCAGAATTACTGAAACAGTTATCTTTTGGGGAATGTCTATGCATATGTACATATATGTGTGTTTTTAATTGAACTATGTCTTACTTCGGATAATAGGGAGGTCTAAATAAAAAGTAAAGGCTGAAAGGCCTTGTTAAATGCAGTAAGCTCATATTTCAAGTGTATTAAATGTGGCTCTATTCATTGCTACATTAAAAGTACTGACTTCAATGTGATTAGGTTGATTAATGACATACTAGTTAATAAATGAAAATAAAGTGAATATTATTATATGAGAAGCATTGATTTTGGGGGGGTGGTTAAAAGAATACAGTGGACCTGTTTGATCAATATATAGCCCAAATGTAAACCCCAAGCAGTTTCACAAGAAAATCTTCAAAACTATGCTGTGATGTGGTGCGAAGGAAGGGCACCAGCTCAGGAGTCAGGTAGATTTGGGTGGAATTCTGATACACTCTTTGCTAGATGTGTGACTTTGGGTGCCAGGCTCCTCATCTGTAAGACGGCAGTGATAACTACCCACCCAGGTGGTGATTGTGAGGGGGAATGAAGCCACGTATGCAAAACTCTGAGCCCAGGGGCTGGCACATTGTGGGCACTTCACTCTGAGTTAATACTTCTAGAAGGATCTTTCTTTCGAGAGAAGAGAGTTTAGGTTTTAATTTGTTGTGGTAACAGTGAGAGAAAATAAAGTAACAGGATTTTATCATTCATTTCTCCCCATGGCTCTCAAACCCTTTATGAGCCACTTTCGAGCTCTTGCTTATAAACTGTAGCAGCCGGGATGCAAAAGTGTAGTTTTTCCTGTTTAAAATATTGAAATGCTTTCTTACCCATTGCTAAGTTACCACTGCACTGAGTCCCTGTGTGACCACCCAACCACCTTGGAAGCCCTCATCCTCCTTGATCCAGCAACCAAAGGGCTGATGCTTACTCAAGAGGGAGGGCGGGTTAGAAGGTCTTCTTGAAAGTTCTGGCTAGTTGTCCATTCTAGTACACTGGAATGTATCACCACGCCCCACTGGTTTCTAAATACTTTAGAATCACTGTCTTTTCTCAACAGTTGTTTCTTCACACACCTCCTTGGTCCCCGATTTATTTGTGGGAGAGCAGAGAACTTGAAGTCACTCTCCCCCAGGGAGGTCCTTTTGGTGGACTAGAGCGGGCTGTCCTGTCTGGGGTCTCGTCTACTTGGATAGCCTCCCCTCTTTGCTCCAGCTGCTGTGGGGCCACTTTTCCCTGCAAGGTCTGTAATATAAACCAAAAGGGTATAACTGAAGTCCCCGTCTACAGGGTAGTTTTGTTTGTTTTGAAGGATTCTGAACTATGAAAGGAGGGATCTCAACAATGTGGTTTCCTGTGGGTGGGCTTGTTCTGAACAGGGAGTCTTTCCCCCGAGGGGATATACATTCTTGGAAAGAGCTGACAGAGCTGCTCCCAGGCCCAGCCCAGGCAGACACAAAACTGGGCAAGTTAGATCCCTGTTAACCTCCCCTGGATCCCGCTTCTGTGAGTCACTCCGCCCTAGGGCGTGAATGTAAAGAGGCCCGTGAATCCACATTTGCAACAAGCACTGTCTTTATTCACTCCACTAACATTCACACGCTTGGGGCCAGGGACTACGGCAGTCTGTCCTCACTGGGTTTTAAAGGTTATTAGATACTGTTGTGATTAATAAAACACAAACTTATCCAAAAGCGTACTAAACTCAGATGCCTTTGTTCACATATTATTTTTAAATCAGTGGATGCTAAAAGTACAACTACTATCATGTGGAAGTCTGTAACATTTGACGTGAACTAGAGGTCCTCATCCCAGAAAAGTTGGACAGTCTTGTAGCTCATTATGGAGATGACAAGAAGGTACATAATTTCATGATTAGCATATTAGTAAAGAGACAAAAGAATGCCAACTCACCCCTCTTCTGCATGGGAGGCCACCATGCCAGCCAGCGGGGTGTTGCTATTCTCCGTAACTGCAAAGCAAAGAGGAAGATTAGGGTAATTCCAGAGACGCACAGCGCTCAGGAAAGCATGTCCACAGCCAAATAGGACTTTTACGAGCAAGACCAGTGATGACCGCTGAACACAGGTATGTCACCACCTCTGGGAGCAGGAGATCTAAGGGGGCTAAAGGCCAATGCAATTCGTTGTGCATCTTCTCTCCCCTCCCCCCTCAGCCCCCTGCCCTGCTGTTCTTTCCTCTGGCTGGTCTTCAGAAAAGTGTTGGCAGGTGGCATCCAGCTGGGACGGCTGCCAGGTTTCTAGATGGAGGAGCTGTGGTGCAGCTGGGTTGGCAGGGTAAGGCCCGGAGGAGCCAGGGTAAACGAAATTAAGTCCCGATTCGCCATGGGGAGCTACGGGACACTTCTAACACACGGGGGCAGCGGCTGGCTGCCACACATCCGCTGGTGCTAACGTAGCGCTGCAAATAGAAGCAGCAACAGTGACTGACAGGAAGAGAATCACCATGCTAGAGCAAAGCAAGGAGGGGGAAACTTGGTCTTCAACGAAACCCCAACACAAAGGCTTTTTAAAAAAATTCTCATTATTTGCCAATGATGTTACAACACACCTTCAACCAAGCCGCACTATTTTGAGCAAACATAATCTTTCTCATCTCATCCCCCGTTGGCAGTAATTTTAAGGAGTGGCCAGTTTCCAAGGGCAATATGCCAGGTCTCTGCAGAATTAAATAAAAGGGGGAACTGGCAAAGTGAAGGCGGCCAATGTATGTAGTCATCTGTGTCTCAGATCCAGAAAACATTACTCTTCCCTCAAGAAATCAGATGAGTCATGACTGAACAATGGAGTGGTAGAGGGTCCTCTAGACTATCCTTAGCCAATCTTTAAAACTTCCTCAGGAGTTAATTTCTGACATAAAATATGAACAAATTTAACAAAAATACAGAAAATTGTTTATGCTTCGATATCATTGAGGAATGCCCCCCCCCCCGACCAACCACCACCAAAATGTCCATGTCCTACTCCCCAGACCCTGTGCCTGCATTACCATACACACCAAAGGGACTATGCAGGTGTGATCGGGAACCTTCAGGTGGAGAGATGGATCTGGATTATCTGGGCAGGGCTGATGTAATCACAAGGGTGCTTATGAGGGAAAGAGGGAGACAGGACAGCCAGTGTCGGTCATGGGGTGTGAGAAAGACTGGACCAGCCCAGCTGGCTTTGAAGATGGAAGGATATCATGAGCCAAGGAAGGCAGGCAACTTCTAGAAACTAGAAAAGGCAAGGAAACAGACTCCCTCCCAGAGCCTCCAGAAAGGAACACAGCACCACTGATAATCTTGACTAAAACATTCTATATTTCTTTTAGGATTAAAGACGGTCTATTCCATTTAGAATAGATCCTCTGGCAACATTTCCTTATGATAACTTCCAAAAGATGCTCTTTTTCTTAAAACCTCTTCTCAATAGGAAGGTGAGTATCAAACCCTAATTACATTAGATAATTGGGTAAATGGGACACAAGGTATATTTGCAAAACCTAAGTCACACAAAAAGTAGATGGAAGACAGAAATGGACCCCTTGGTCTCACATGGGTCACTGCCATGAGAACTTAACTCCTGTGCCTTACTGATTTTGGAAATAAGCAAATGTCTAGATAAAACTCTCTTATTTTCCCACCCCTAGATTCTGAAATAGATCAGAGATTCAGCCTTCAGAAATCGTTAGTACATCAGTAAAATCAATATCCCCGAGAACTCAAGATCAAGAATTTTACTGGCAGAAAAGGAAGGCATGAGATTTCTCCAAAGTTACAACTTTCACAAGAGGAAAAGGAATAAAGACATTTTACTTGACTTGTTCAGGTTAAGCTACTATTTCCCCAGGTGCATTTCAATGGCCTTTTTTGGGCCAGGTGTGCATTTCATGTGACGTGATCTCTAATTTCAAAAGGTTTGGGGTGAGAAAAAAAAAATACATATCATTGGCCTCATGTCAAAACGTAACTCAATCTGGTATATAACTGAAAAATACAAGCCAGGGTAAGATTGCATGGGAGTATGTTTTCCAAATTCTATCCCTGTTGAAATTTCTTTGCCAGTCAATTGTGGATCAGCTGCAAGTAATCCCAGGCCCCCACAGGTGCTCTGTGGGGGAATGACAATAAGCTGGAATCGATAGGGGTCAGGACCAGAGGGATGATTCAGCTACAGCACTGGCCTCTCAGGAAGAGGACCAGGACCCCAAAGGTAATGAGTTAGGAACATGGGAAGCGTGGGTCCCCCCAGGATGGTATTCCTCTTCAAATAGTCTAACTGGTGGATGGTATCTGTGGATGGAGAGACTAGCCCTTAGCACACGGATAATAGCAATGCCTTGTAAGAAGTGATGGAGTCCAGGTGGGTTGAAGCACAGCAGCTTCAAGCTGAGGTAGGCGGAGGTGGGTGTGTGTAAGAACAGTATGCAGCTCTGCAGGGAGAAAGGGGTAGCAGATGGTCGTGGAGTCAAACCAGGGACAGAGGAAAGAGGAGTTCATGAACCAGGACGAAAGCTCCTTGCTACATAGAACACACACACAAAGAAAGTTACTTAAGAAAACCGTGGTTCCTTGAGAAGTGGCCACCAAGCTCAAGAACCTAATTCTAAATCCCACGCACGCTGGGCGTGGGACACTGCATGAACTCAGCCTGTTCTGATGGGCTTAGAGACTGGCTGTGGTTGGGCCTTCCGGTTAGAGACCGTCAACGTCAGCAGCTGCGCAGAGCCGGTGGCAGGGGAGGAGGCATTTCCAACGATGTTGGCTTCATCCAAGTGGATCATTACTTTTTTTCTTTTTTTTTTAGCAAGAAGCTGCAAGAATTTGAATTTTACATCTTTTTTCCAATCTTAGGGCTGCTGAGTTCCCATCACATGAACATTTCACTTTGCGGTTCCATTAAGTGAGCCTGAAATTAAAAATGGAGACCGTTTAAAAAGTCGCCATAACATTTAATGCCCCGGTTTGGCCTCGTCCGTGCTTAGTCCCAAAGTGGAGGCAGGCAGCCAATGAGAGATGAATCTGAGGAGATGGGCGCAAGGAAGGGAGGAAGCAAAGTAAACTCTTTGAACCGAATCAGAGCAAATGAATCAAAGCACAGGAGTAAGAAAGGGCCAGCAGAGAGGATGCACCATGGCTGTTGAGGGCTCCCTGAAGACTCACTAAAGAAGACCCAGCACGACAGAGGAGGCCAGTAGAGACCCAAACACGAGGCCATTAACTATCCCAGCTCTTCGGAGACAAGGCGCAGCTGAGTTCCCCAGGGACAGCACATGCTTCTGCAGACAGGGAGGCAGGAGAGGTATGCTGAGAGCACGCAATCAGCTCTTGGTATCACCAGGCTGAGGAGAAGAGGTCTCTTAGGTTTCAGACCTGATATATTCCTAAACACAAAGGCGGGTAATTGTACACTTGAATTTACGGAGGGGGAATGCCCTGGAACAGAAGTCGGTCCCAGGGGTTTCTTCAGGAGCTCGTAGCTCCGTGTGGGCTGTTCGAAGGAGGGCGGAAGGACATATGCACAGAACCTGGCCTTCGGAGCTGGTACGGCTGGTTAGCAATCTTCTTGTCAACCTCTGATTCCTGCTGTCTCTTAAATTCTCTTTTCTGTTCCTTCTTGCCACCCCTACTACAGACCCACCATCGGTGGGGGTGGGACAGGAGGAAGGGGGAGGCGAGTGCTGAGGACACTCGCTGATCCCCTTGTCAGACTGCCAGTGGCCCTTGCGTCCCCCTTGGGAAGACGCTGATCTTGAACTTCAAGGATAAACAGGGTCTGTGGCTCACACAAGACTTGGCCACTGAATTATGAGGTGACAGGCCAAATAATAGCTACTTTCTTTTTTTGCAGGTTCCCTATTGGCTTAGCTTACCCTAGCCTGCCTGTCAGACCAAAAGTCATATGGGGCTTTGTAAATAAAAATGCCAGTTATGAAAATACACGTGCAATGGTCTCAGCTGGGGTCTCGAGAAAACAGAACCTAAGATGGTGATTGCATGCAGGTGATTTATTGGGAGCGGGGCGGGAGGGGGGTGCTGTCCGAAGGAGGTAGGATTAGCAGTGGAAGAAGCTTACCTGCACTCACAAAGCCGGTCTCAGCTCCTCCCCCAGGGAGCCCTGAGGCTGGGCTGGCTCTGCAGAGTTGCCCTGAATTGGGAAGAAGGGGCCAGACCTTCATCCCCTGCATGGCCGGTCACTAAATATGGGCTGCTTCTGAGAGGCGGATGTGACTTGTTCCAGGTGGCTCTCTTCACAGCAGCTCCTGCAGAGGGACTCAGCTGAAACTCAGCTCCCCCACAGGGAGAGTGAGTAAGAGCAGCGGGTCTGGAGGTGGTGACCTGGGCAGGGCCCCTCACCCTCTGCGGCCCAGGCTTCATACTGCTCCCACCCCCTTGCTTCATACACTATGTTCTGGGGCAGTTCATCCAAGATACTGAAGGGCCTCTTTTCCTGCGAAAAACTTTTAAAACAAAACTTTGTAACATGAACTACAACTCCTGCCAATGCAGCTGGCCTTGGGGTGTAACGTGCTCATCAGTCCCCTCCTTCCCCACCCGTTCTAGAACCCCTCTACTCCAGCATCTCTCAAGCATTACCTGGTGGGTGGCCCATGCCCTCATCCCCTGAACTCCTTGTCACCACGCACTTCTTGAATTACGGAGGCCACACCTGTCCACTTACCATCAAAACGAGGCAAGAGAGCCTCAGGAAGCGAGAGAATACCTGGGGGCCACATCATGTCTCTCCTGCCCCCATCATAGGACAGCAGCCTGACGTCCTCCTGATGATGAGTGTCAATTATCCGGCTCAGATGGGGACTCCTCTCCTTGTCTGCTGGTTCTTGGCATAAGAAGCCTTCACTAACCGGGTGGAAGCCATAGTCCAGGGTTTAGGGGGATATTTGCTATGTCCTATGGTGGAAGCAGATTCCCTTGGGAATCTCTAAACCACAGAACCCAGAGCTGCCGGGCCAAAACCCACAAATTTTCTTAAGTAAGTCATGGGTAGTGATAGACAGTGGAGCCACTCCCACTTTTCCCTCTGGGTTCCCAGTACCCTGTATTCTATTGGTCTGATGCAGGTGGTTTAAAGGGGAGTATGCTCAGTATCAGTGCCTGTGTAGGAGTGAAGGAAGCAGGACTGGGCAATGGGAGAAGGACAGTGATACAGTCACAAGAAAAGCCTCAGCTAATCCCACAGTGAGCTTTGGGGCTGGATGGCCCTGCAGAGTTATTCTGAATTGGGGTGAGCAGGCCAGACCTTTACACTTCCGCACTGCTGCTGAATGGTTATTGATTCAGGGTACATACACTACGTCCTGGAGGCTGGTGCCCCATCCTCACTGGGAATTCTTTCTTCTAGCTAGATCCTCCTCCTTAGACCGCCTGTCCTCCGTCTACTCATCTTCCAGGCCCCTGACTAACCAGCCAAGCTTTCACCGCTGTCTATGACTCCGTATATACTCTAACCTCAGAGCACTCTCTTTCTGCCAAATGTGGGTAGGCAGGTGAATCCCACAAAGCTCAGCCATTATGAGGATTTCTAGCTTGTGCCTGTATACAGAGCTGCTCCGTCCATCGATGCAACTTGACCCTTACTGTCCGTGATCAGGTGGCCATAAGGGGGTCCCCCATAGGGCTGAGGGAGAGGCACCGCTATCAGTGGATGCCATGGGGATCCAGGCAGCCTGCTTATCAGCCCACTGAACTCTCTGGCCCTTTGTGCGCACATTCCCAGATGTGCTACTTCCATCTTATCTGACAGAGTAGAAGAGTCAACATGGCCCTAGGAGAAGACCGTAAATGCAATCTCGTCTGTCCAAAGTGACTGTGAACTCTTTTTGATTTTCCTTTTTGATCGGAATTAAAAAGCACATGACGCAGCCACAAACCACATACCAAGGCCAGGTTAGGGGCTGGAGCAAAGATACCACGTGCGGCAAGACATCTGTAGTTGGGGTTACTGCTTGTTTGAATTTGCAGCAACCCCACTGTGCCGTTGTTGAAGATCTGTCTGGCTTTTGTAGGGGACAGACTCGGGCTATGGTGGGGACTAGCCCCTTCCCTCTGCCTTCTTCAGGTCTTTAAGGATAGCACAAATCTTCACCAGTACTTCTTGGTTGTAAAGGTTTTTTTGTTTTGTTTTGTTTTTTAATTTACTATCTTGACCTTTGGGGAAAGGGAGTAGTTTCTGTTTGGCCTTCCTCAGCACGAGGAGAGCTCTTACCTCCTAGCTAAGGAGCTAACATGGATGTTCTGCCAACTACCAGTGATTTCTATACCAGTAGTACATTCCAGGTCTGTGGGAGGGACCACCTGGTAGGTCTGCGACCCTGGCACACACTGACAGTTGGACCTGACCAGGGTGTCATTTGTCACCTAGCCTCCATGTTCCCCACTCTGCAGGGGGCTGAGATGACACCACAGGTCCCCAGGTATCACCAGCAGCTCAGACCCTGCATGCAACAGTGTGGGAAATGTTGGGGCGTTCCCTTTTGCCCAGTGTGTGAGTACCCAGGTCCTGGAGAGCAGCATATGCCGAGGACTTTCTGGCCTTACACAGAATATCCACTCCGGTGTGCCCACTTCTTTGAGCCTCCTGGTCCTGCCTTCTGCCATCTCCCATGGTGCTTCTGACACTTCTAGTTTAAATGGTAGGAGCCATCAACTTCTCCAGGCTCCAAGAGCCATCCTAGCAGCATGGGAGACCGTTTCCCTGGGTGCTTGTCCAGGCGTTAACGTTCTCTATCGCTGGTGAGCTTTCCCACATCCATAAACTCTCCCTTGTCCAACTTGATTTTGACCCGGCACCGTCAGGATCCAGTCCCATCAGTTGTGCATGTTAGCCTGGTCCTACTGCCCCTTCAGAGCATAGGCCTTTCCTCTTTTACCAGACCAGCCCTTCCCCAGACAAATTCTGGGGGGACTCAACCCTCCCCGTTTGTCTCTGGGTCAAGAGAAGAGCAGTGAGTGACGTTTGGGGAGGAGTGTGTTGTCTTGCAAAGCAGAGACCTTGGCACCATCCTTGGTACTAGCCTTTAACAGGGAGGAATGGGCCACATCTGTGGGCCCAGAGGGTTCCCAAGAATCTGGGAATTCACATTTTCCAGCCCATCAACCCAGGTATACCTACCCCATGTCTCAAGACCCCACTCCTGGCCTTGGCACAGCAGACCCGTGGGGGCTGAGCACCCAGACTTCTCTGCAGCTCTGCTACCCTGATAAATAAGTGCTGGGCCTGTTCCTTCGCTTTTCTGCCCTCCGACTGCAGATGAGTCTCTCCCTATGCTGTTAAGGAAGCCCTCTGGCTTTCACACTTAGCCTTATCACTCTCAGCACCAGCTGTTGCAGGTCTGCTTCCCAGGGAAGCAAAGTCTGAGACAGAGATTTGCCCCCAGGAAGCTTAGGAGGAAGTAGAGCTCCTTGTGCAGGGAGCAAAAGAAGCCACACTGGGCAGAGGGGAGGATGAATGGTTCCAGGGTCACACCAGAGGCCTCAGCTGATCCCACAGGAGCTCTGGCCCGGGATGGCCCTGCAGGGTAGTCTCTAATAGGAACGGGGCCAGGCCTTGATGCCCTGCAGCACACAGTCAGCCAGTAAGGGCTGCCCCCCGGGAAGAAAGCATGACCTTGAGCACGGTGGCCGGCTCCCTTTAGCCCAGAGCCAGTCCCAGAAAAGGACTCAGCTGAGAACCGCCATCCTCTGGCACAAAGTGTGAAGTGAGGAATGAGTGCTTGAGTCCTCCAGGGAGATCTGGACCGAGAATCTTGACGTCTACTGCCCCAACCTACCTACTAACATATATGTAATTTTAGAAACCTTCACTGTACAACAAGAAATTACTTTCAGATCCTTGGGTGAAGCGTAAAGTGAAATATGCCTTTGTAAGCCTTAATGACACAACATCTTAGGTTTTCTAGGTGTCCCAAGTTTCAAAACATTCCCAAATCTTTTTTTTTTTTTAATTTTTTTCTTCCTAACATAGACCACGAAAAGAGTCCATTTGGCATTTGGAGTAGACAACCCTACTGATCTTCCTGCAAATGGTCTTAGGCCTTTAACCTTCTTGCCTACCTTCGCGTCTTTGCTGCTTGGAGCTAAGAGCCACACCAACTCTCTACACAACTCAAAATACTAACAGCCTCATGGCACGTAGGTATGTGTTCTACGGGCCATGTTGAGTCATGCCTCGCCGTCCTAAGCTGCCCAGAGCCACACAGTATTTGCAGTGGGTCGGCAGACAGCCCACTGACTGCCCACGGCGCAGAGAAGCAGTATAACAAGCATGGCCCATTCCTTAGCCAGGAAAAGCTGTTGAATTCTGTGTGCTGAAGACAAAGTGGCCATAAACTCTGCAAGCCAGGGAGGTTATTTCAGTTACTAAATGATTAAAGTCTC
The DNA here is from genome assembly GCF_964656455.1 of Halichoerus grypus. Lineage (NCBI taxonomy): Eukaryota > Metazoa > Chordata > Mammalia > Carnivora > Phocidae > Halichoerus > Halichoerus grypus. The sequence goes on along the minus strand of NC_135719.1, from coordinate 109,876,662 downwards.
TAATCTCTGAAGCGGTGATAAAGAACGCCAGGGAAGGGGGCTGTGCTTTTGATGCTGGGGGAAGGTACAGAACGTCTCTCTTGAGACCATACCAGAGGAAGCCCACCCCATAAAAGAACTGCAGATAAGTAAGACATCATTAATAAATCAATGACAGGAAAATGAAAACGGAAGCAGATGAATCAGCTATCGGATCAGGTTGTAGATGAAAAACAGCACATCTGTTGCTACCTTTGGTGCATTAACAAATAAGTCTGCTGGATCAGACCGTCTTTCATACTTATACTTGGAATAATGAAGCTTCAAGAGCGATTAAAGCATAAATCAATTTTTAAATGTATCTTGTACCTCCCCCAAACAACAGGAGGCATATTTTTCCTTGCTTTGAATTCTTTTTGGCAGGCGACAGGAAGTGCAGGGATAAAAAAGGTCTGCCTCATGTTGGCTCTGCTGTGAGGTATGAGCACACAGCTAATTTAGTGTTTAGCCTTATGCTTTGATTCTTACCAGCTGAAGGCACTGAGCTGTGCTTAATCGATACGTTAAACCCGAGCCAATGCATTTCAGTTCAGGCAATATCCACCGGTCTCCTTGTCCAGGACAGCTCAGGTCTATCTTCTTTTCCTCTTCGTGTAGATACTGATTTACATTTTGTTTTGTTTTTATTGAAGACTTCAGCAAAATTAACAATTGAGGTGGGGAAAGCATTTTTCTCTTTTGAAGCATAATTTCTCCTTTATATATAATGAAAAAGCTTGCTTCTTCCTAATGGCAAAGTGGCCAGGTTTTAGGACATCAAGGATGGACATGTGCAATTGATTTGGTAAGCTGTACATCCATGTCCAAAGGGGAAGAGACGTACTCTCAATATATTTTTTTTTATTGAAGTGTAACATACCATATTATATTAGTTTTCGGTGTACAATATAGTGATTGGACAAGTATATGCATTACTAAATGCTCCCTATGATAAGTGTAGTTATTACCTGTCACCATGCAAAGTTATTACAATATTATTGACTATATTCCATATGCTGTACTTTTCATCCCTGTGATGTAATTATTTTATAGTGGAAATTTGTACCTCTTCATCCCCTTCACCTGTTTTGTCTCTTTGTCTATTACACCCAGCCCCCCACCCCTTCCCTCTGGCAACCACCAGTTTGTTCTCTGTATTTATGAGTCTATTTCCATTTTTTGTTTGTTCGTTTGTTTTGTTTTTTAGATTCCACATATAAGCAAAATCACATGGTATTTGTCTTTCTCTGACTTATTTCCCTTAGCGTAACAGCCTCTAGGTCCACCATGCTGTTGTAAATGGCAAGATTTCATTCTTCTTTATGGCTGAGTGATATTCCTTTGTGTGACAGGGAGAAACTTAGCATGTCTGAGAAGCTTAGAAACTTCTGCTTAGCCCTGCACATAGGCATGTTACAGCTAAGATTTGAAAAAACTGCTTTTTTACCAGAAACCAACCTCACCTGAGGAGATAAGGAAGTACATATAGAAATGACTCTGCTAGCTTGATGAGAACTACATGACCAGATTCCTGTATGCAAAGATCAACCGACCAAGGACAAAGATGTTACACCACTTTCTTCAGGTGTCTTGAGATGTCAGTCACCTTTTTGACTCCAACTCCCTCACCTTCCCCCTCTTCCTAACATAAAAGAAGCTCAAATCTCATGCTCTGGGAGATGGTTCTTTGGAATCTCATGCTCCTCTGTTTGTTGGCTTTTTGAACAAAGTCACTTTTCTGACCCCAACATCGTGCCTCTCAACTGATTGGCCAGTCATGGGGCAAGCAGAACAAGCTTGGACCTGGTTACCCTTTGGTAACCCAGCCAGGAGCAGGTCATGGCTAGCCGGCCTCATACAGGGCTTCTCCGACTTCCTGGAGCCCCACCTGCTGCCCCAGCCTCTGGCCCGCGGGACAGGGCATACACAGACCTCTGCCAGCCGCCAGACTCGAAAGTAGGGTAAGTTGCTCCAGCGTCTACAGCCAGGAACCCCCTTCCCCTCCGTTTGGGCTTGTCCTTGGGGAGAAGCCACTTTGCATTTGTCTCCAGGACCTGTTGGAGAGGGTAATAGTTGTTGGTCTCGCACCCAGTGTGTTTGTGAGCCAGTTCCTTTGCGCTCGGTTGGTTTGTTGCTCCAGCTTTGGGTAGCTTTGGACAAACCCAGCCCTGTTAAATTTGTTTTGTGAAAGACCTTTCATGTTCTCTCCATAAATACTAGCGACTTGTAGCTTTCTTCCTCCCATTCGGTTGCCTCCAAATAGTTAATGTTGTAGGAAGCCGTTTGGTTCCGTTGGGGAAACTCTGACTTTAAGGGAGAAACTAGGAAATAAGAAGCTGTTTGGTTCAGTCGGGGAAACCCCTGATTTTTGAGAAGGCGTGAACGTTCACAGAAGTGTTCTAGGCTTCATTTAGTCCTGGTTTGGTTTCTTCTGTGTTCTTTCTGAACCTTTGCCTAGGAAGATGGGGAACACTCCTTCTGTTTCCAAAGAAAGAGCTTTAGGACAGATTTTGAATAAATCGCGCAGAGAGCTGAAAAGCAAGAGGGAGAGACAGGAGTCAGAGGCAAAGGAATGTTAGTGCAAACTTCGAATCCAACTCCGGCCAGGCCAGTGGCCACCTCTGCCTGCCCTCCTCCTGTTCCCGCACCACCACGGGTGGGGCTCCCACAGCCAGCTCCTATACACCATCGCGGGTGCCTCCAGCCCCATCAGCACCTGCTCCCCCTGCCCTCACTCTTGAGGAGGGACCCCCAGCTGTAAGGCCACCTCCTCACGAGGTTCAAACTGAAGTGCCCCCACTCAAAATGAAAGGGCACAGGGGCTCCCCTGAACTTAACCCACGCACTTCAGATTTTCCCACCCGAGCCCCAGGTAAAACTGTCAGCGGGGAACAAACTAGTTGACTGCTTAGTAGACACAGGGGCAGCATATTTGGTACTCAAGCTAATTCAAGGTTGTTAATTTAACTAAGATAAACATGTCTTTAGGCATATCAGCATTAAATATAAAACTTTTATTCTACCAAGTTTACTAAACAAGCTCATGTTATCTCTGTTGCAACTTGTCAGCAAGGAGATGACTTAAAATGATGGTTAATTTCATCTGTCTCTTGCAGTTTTCATGGGTAATTGTTAAGAGCAAGTAGGTTAAATAAAAGGGCTTATAGGTAAACTTTTAAATAGCTTTCAAAATCTTTGGTAACCTGAAACTTTGAAGTTTTGCTAAGTTAAGCAAGAAATTGGGTTGAATAAATTGGATATCTAAGTCTTTTCCAAATAAGATAAAATACTAAAGCATTAATGACTAAACGTAAGTTTGTCAGCTTTTGTCTTATCACAGAGAAACTCAAGATACTTGGGTCTGTTAGTAAACATTTTATGCTTTATTGAAAGTTGTACTATGCAAAAACACATGTCTAGAAATTACAAAATGTATTCAGAATTTGCCAATCTAAAGGATTCTGGTGTGACACAGTTTCATAATTGGTTACTACTTAGTTTTCAGTGGAAACTAAGGTTTCTTGGAGTTAAAATTCTGATAAATGTAATTAAGACTGCTAGAAATAGGGGCACCTGGGTGGCTCAGTCAGTTAAGCGTCCAACTCTTGATCTCAGCTCAGGTCTTGATCTTGGGGTCGTGGATTCAAGTCCCACCTAGGGCTCCACACCGGGTGTGAAGCCTACTTAAAAAAAAAAAAAAAGACCTAGAAATGATAAAGAGAGCAACTCTGTATGTAGAGAAAGTAGGAGATGTGTAGGAAAGGTATGAGAAATGAGAACACATTTTTGTTGAGGGAAAAGAAAGTAATTTTGTCCTGAAATGGGATTAGTTGTTTAAAGAGGAAAAACTTAGACAAAATCTGAATGAAAAAGAATGTTGTAGAAGGTTTGTGAAGTGGAATCTTTGTTAAAAATTTTATGCAAGGTCAGGACTAAGATTGGAATGAATGAATTTTAAACACAGGTATAAGATTGGAATTTGGCTTTTCTCTCTGTTAAAAAGAAAGTTTTCATGGATTGTTGGTCTGATCTTGATAAGAAATTATAAACAAAGTTTTTTTCTTTATCTGCCCAGAAAAATAGTTTCTATGTTTTGTCTTTATCAGGTCTTTGATTTCTTAAGAAAGTAAAAATTCTCAATATTAAGGGAGCTACATTTTGGTAACAACTGTAAAAACTTCTATAGAATCTCTTATTGCCCCCAAATAGTTAATGTTGTAGGAAGCCATTAATTAAATGTTAAGTTTTATAATAGTCGCTAATCCATGGGGCGTCTGGGTGGCTCAGTTGATTAAGCGACTGCCTTCGGCTCAGGTCATGATCCTGGAGTCCCTGGATCGAGTCCCGCATCGGGCTCCCTGCTCAGCAGGGAGTCTGCTTCTCCCTCTGACCCTCCCCCCTCTCATGTGCTCTCTCTCATTCTCTCTCTCTCAAATAAATAAATAAAATCTTTAAAAAAAAAAAAATAGTCGCTAATCCTATTTCGGTACGTGCTTTAGAACCTTTTGAGGTTTTTAACAAACTTCCCCAAAATTCAAAATCTAAATGAAGTTGGGCTCCTTTATTTTGTATGTTAAGTTACCTGGGAACCATTGTCAAACAAATGATGATAAGCCTTCCTAGCTTATATTGTGTGGGTAGATGCTAGAACTGTTCCAGAAATTATATAAAATTCCTAAACTTTTAACATGTCCTGATATAATGTCATCATATGTAATTCTAATTATTGAAATATTATGTGTCACAAAAATAACTAAATATCATTGTCAACTGCATTATAATGAGCCCTCATCAGATTTTTAACCGTGGCCATTTTTTAGTTTTTTGTCATTTATAGTTACTCTTTCACTCTGATGCTCTTGCATATATTTCAGTTTCGAGACTGAAAAAAGACTCACAAAAAGAACTTTTGACAAATACAGGTTTCTGATATCTTTGAGATCATAAAACTAAGAAATTCCAGAACTAATGGAAAAACTGTATTCAAACAACAAGAATTAGTAACATGGGACAAAATGAATTGAGAAAAGGATTATAATTTATATGACTCTTGTTTGTAACTTTGCTGGTTCTCTAATATTTGCTCTTCTAGATTTAAGAAGATGTTTTCTCTTAAGATATCTATGACTTACAGGAATTTGATAAAATATTCCTTTGTAAAACCAAAAGGAACATTTATCTTTTCACCTGGCTTAAACCCTCCAGCATTTAGAAACTCTCAGTGAGTGTTCTTTCTTTCATGGTAATTATAGTTGATTGCACAAGTTCAACGAGAATCTGTTCTCCTTGTCCCAGGACCCCATTGAAAACATTAGTTATATTACCAAGACTTTGACTGGAATGTCATTTGAGAGACATGCATAGGCTCAGATATGATAGCTTTAAGGAACTAAGGTTGACTTTATAGAGCCAATAGAGCTCCTTGGAAATGTTGGCCTGACACCTTGCTTCCAGGGTTCCCAGCAGCCTTACCAGGTGAATAAAGAATGTCCCTTCCTGGCAGGTGCAGGAACCTCAGGGTAGTTTAGGGACCTTGAGAAGAGAGGAATTCACCTAAATCTATAGGGATTACAGGCAAATCTGATGGCAAGTGTTTGGTTTGGCTTCTGGCCTTGAGAGTCTCTTAAAAGTTCAATCTGAAATCTCTTATGAAAAGTCCCAACAAAGCAGATTTATCTATATGACCAATTGCTATTCCTGGGGCACTTATGTAAATAATTAGGCCAAGTTTGTTAAAAGTAGACTTTTTTACAAACTTGTCTTTATTTTTTTTAGTAACATCTAATGTATTATTTGTTTCAGGGTACAGGTCTGTGATCCATCAGTCTTACACAATACACAGTGCTCACCATAGCACATACCCTCCCCAGTGTCCAACACCAGCCACCCCATCCCCCCACCCCCCGCCCCTCCAGCAACCCTCAGTTTGTTTCCTAAGATTAAGAGTCTCTTATGGTTTGTCTCCCTTTCTGGTTTCATCTTGTTTCATTTTTTCCTCTCTTCCCCTATGATCCTCTGCTTCATTTCTTTTTTTTTCTTTTCTGCTTCGTTTCTTAAATTCTGCATATTAGTGAGATCATATGATAACTGTGTTTCTCTGATTGACTTATTTTGCTTAGCATAATACCCTCTAGTTCCATCCACATCATTGCAAATGGTAAGATTTCATTTTTTTGATGGCTGTGTAATATTCCGTTGTACATATACACCATATGTTCTTTATCCATTCATCTGTCAATGGACATCTGGGCTCTTTCCATAGTTTGGCTATTGTGGACGTTGCTGCTATAAACATTGGAGTGCAGGTGCCCCTTCGGATCACTACAGTTGTATCTTTGGGGGGTAAATACCCAGTAGTGCAGTTTCTGGGTCGTAGGGTACAAACTAGTCTTAATTTGGCTATCTTTGATAAAAATTGAGAGTGATTTTAGAGAGAAAAATTACCTTTCAAAAACATTACTTTTGTGGATGTTAAATTTTAGTTCTGATTAATTGTCTTTGAGTGTTTGTTGTTTGCTTATAAAACTGGACTGGATCCTGAATTCCTATGGTTTCATTGACTATCTGGCTATAACTCTCCAAACTAAGGTTTCCAATTTTCTCCCATTCTCTTCACTTGAAATCATTGAGAACTAAAACTGCCCTTTTTCCTGAAGCCCTGCAAACTGAAACTAGAGAACTTGAGAAATTGCCACAATGGCTCATATATAGACAATCTTCATGTGTGTTGCTCTGGGGGTCACTCAAAAGGGTCACCAGGGACATTTGAACTACAAACCAGAAAAATACATCAGATTGCTGCTGCCTCCCTCCACCCCACCTGAGGATGCTTTGAGCCCAACATCTAAAAATACTCTCAGTGGCAGCATTCGGGATTCAGACACTAAGCGTATAATTTGCTCCAACTATTAACCCATGTTTTTCTTTTGTTTCCATAGAAATGCCTATGGTTACTTCTAAAATCCCAATGCCAAAAGAGGCAGTAAGAAACAGTCATAAGTCAAATCAAAAGTTTCCATTCTGCAACTGCCCCTCATTGACCCTGCCCTTCACCAGAGTAATCTTTGATTTAGAGATGGTGGACAATGCGGCAGGGCCAGAGTGGGTGGCTCAGAATGGGAAAGAAGGAGGGGCCAGAAAGAACACATAAGGATAGACAACAACAAACTCTGGCGTGGGCAAAGAAGAAAAGAATCTTGATTTCCAGAGTTGTCACATTATATTCATTGAGATATCCAGGTTTTAACAAAAAATTACAAGGTATGCAAAGAAGCAGAAAAATATGGACCATTCATAGGAAAATAATAGTCAATTGTAATTGTCCTTGTCTCTAGTAGGTTGTTGGACTTATTGTATAAAAATTTTAAATCAGCTATTTATTACAAATACGTTCAAAGAATTAAGAAAAATCATTTCTTTTTTTAAAAAAAGATCTGTTTATTTTAGAGAGAGAGAGAGAGAGAGAGAGAGAGAGCATGAGTGGGGGGAGGGGCAGAGGGAGAGAATCTTCAAGCAGACTCCCTGCTGAGTTCGGAGCCCGATGCAGGGCTCAATCCCACAACCCATGAGATCAAGACCTGAGCCGAAACCAAGAGTAGAATACTCAACCAACTGAGCCACCCAGGCGCCCCAAGAAAAATCATTTGTAAGGAATTAAAGGCAAGTATGAAAATAGTATCTCAACAAGTAGAGAATATCAAGAGAAAAGTAGAAATTATAAAACAGAACCAAACAGAAGTTCCAGAGTTGCAAAGTATAATAACCGAAATGCAAAATTTACTCAAAAGGCTCAAAAGAAGATTTAAGCTGGCAAAAGAAAGGAACTGTGAACCTGAAGATAGGTCAGTTGAGGTTTTCCAGTCCAAGGAACAAAAGAAAAAGATTTTTAAAAATTACCAAAGGCTAAATCTGTGACACAGCGTCCAACCTGCCAACATATGCGTGCTGAGAGTCCCAGAAGGAGAGGAGAGGCAAGTGAGAGAGAAGGGCAGAGATAATATTTGAAAAAGGTAATGGCTTAAAACTTTTCCAATTTGATAAAAACATTACTCTGTACAGCCAAGAAGCTCAGTGAACTTCAGGAAGAATAAACAGAAAGAGATGCACAAACAGATACATCAAACTGCCAAAAGTTAAAGAGAAAATCTGAAAACACCAAGAGAAAGTGGCTCATTACATATAACAGATCCTCAATAAAACGAACAGCTACTTCTCAGAAACTATGGAGGCCAGAAAGCAGTAGGGAGACCTACCCACACTCACTAGGATGGCTGTAATAAAAAGACAGATCACAAGTGTTGGTGAGGATGTGAAGAAATTGAGAATGTAAAACGGTTGTAGATACTTTGAAAAACAGTTTGGCAGTTTCTCGAAAGATTAAACCTAGAATTATTTTATGACCCCGTAGTTCTACTCCTAGGTATGTATGTGTGTGTGTATATATATATATGTGTGTATGTATGTGTGTGTGTATATATGTGTGTGTATGTATGTGTATATATATATGTGTGTGTGTATGTGTGTGTATATATATGTGCATATACATACACACATACACACTCCAAAGGGAAATGAAAACGTGTTCATGCAAAAATGTATAGATGAATTTTCAGAGCAACATTATTCATAATAGCCCCAAATTGGAAACTACTCAAGTGTCCATCAACTGATGAATGGATAAATTTAGAATTTGGTGTATCCATACAATGAAATAGTATTCAGAAATAAATAGGAATGAGGAACACCTGGGTGGTGCAGTCAGTTAAGCATCTGACTCTTGGTTTCAGCTCAGGTCATCATCTCAGGGTCATGAGATCAAGCCCCTTGTCTGGCTCTGCACTTGGCATGGAGCCTGCTTAAGATTCTCTCTCTCCCTCTCCTTCTGTCCCTCCCACCACTCACTCTCTCTAAAAATAAATAAATAAATAAAATAAGAAATAAAAAGGAATGAAGTCTTGACGTATGCTATAACATGGATGCACCTTGAAAACATGAAGCCGTGTGAAAATAGCCAGCCACAAAAGACACGTATTATATGATTCCATTTTCATGGAATCGCCAGAACAGGCAAATCTATAGAAACAGAATGTAAATTAGAGGTCCCCAGGGGCTTTGGTTAGGGGTAGGTTTGGAGGGAACTGGGGAGTTATTGCTAATGGGTATGAGGTTTCTTTTTCAGGTGGTGAAATATTCTAAAAGTGATTATATTATTGGTTGTACAACTTTGTGAATGTACTACATGCCTTTGAAATGGACACTATAGAGGGGTGACTTGTACGGTATGTTACTTATATTTCAATAAAGCTATTATTTAAAAAAAGAAGAAACATCTTCATAGGATGAAGGAAAAAAATAAGTGAGGATGGGAAATGTAGTCTCTAAGTGGACAGTCATATTCCTAGCTCTATGACTAAAAGAAAGAAGGCAGGATGGATATCTGAGAAAATTTCTCAGATTCTGCCATATATTTCACTCCCACAATGTTGTGCTCTCTAATAGCTTTCATGTGCGCAGAACAGGGCAGAAGTCCTGCAGGACATCGTTGCACAGGACTGAGGGACTTCCGCTACCCTGTTAGCCAGTGTGACCACTTTGCAGCAGGCCCTCCTCCACTCGACTGCAACTCACCCACCACTGAGTTCACCGACTTTCCTGAGATAGAATTTTTTTTATTCAAAATGGAGAGGACATGGCCAAGTCTGGTATGACATCTCCATTACTCTATACCCAATGTCTTGACCTATACAAGGTAAAGCCTTTCTGGCTCTTTGGGGTTAATACTTCTTTGATAGAAAGCTTACTCCAAGTTTCTGAAGGTTTCAGGCAGACATCCTATGGATAACTGTCTGGTGGCAAAATTTCCATTTCTCACCATCCCTCACCCCGCATCTTCAATGACCTTCCACCAGAAGGTGAGTTCTTCAGTATTCTTTAGTATTCCATAGGGGTTGGGATGGTCTCCATCTTCATCAGTATGTCAGGGGCCTTCACCATCACATTATCCCTAGGGCCTGAGGATTCTCATTTCAGGAAGGGCTGAAATCCCTTATTTCTAATAGTAGGTCCTTCTGTAATCCTTGGTACAATTGTAAAAGAAAATTTAGTAGGTGTCAAATAATGCTTATTGATCTATTGATTCATCCCCATCATAGAACTGGTGAAAATTTAGTCTGAAAAGAAGTGAAATGCTGAAAGCTAATAGTACACAGTAAATTAGGGGTGTTTCCAGGGTACCTCAGCATTCCCATTTATTAAATGAAAATGTTATTTTTGAAGTATTGGAGCATCGTCAGATAAGCGCTAGTATGGCAGTAAAGTGGGTTCAGCATCTGAGTATCTGAAAGTGGCAGAAGATGACAGAAAAGCATTTCCTCCTTAGCTGGGCCTCTCGACAACACAGGGGAGGCTGTTCTTCAGCAAGCTCGGAGGAAGAACACGGGAGAGAAGCTAAGAGAAGGGCCAGTTCACGACTCAACAGACATTCTTTTCCCTGCTTACTTTCTCTTTCTCCTCACTTGAGCAAAGTTAAAATTAAGTTTCCTTGCTGAGCAGGTTTTTTCCAAAGTATTAGCTAATGTGGTCAGTAATTGGGATACATTTGTCCAAGTTAAAACTCACAAATTCAAAAGGTGGCTGAGTTCAAACTAACATAAGTGTGATATATAAAGGTTTTTAGTGATCTTTAGCCCAGACAAAAATTAGCCTCTCTGGAACATGGAAAAAACAGAACAATTCGATAAACTCACATTGTGGCGTAAGGGCCATTGGCATTCCATATTCCAGCAGATTATGCCTGGGTGGGCTTTTCTTTTCTGGGCTTCTTGAATTCTTTATTTTCCTAATGATCCCTGTAGTCATTAGAAGACGTTAGCACATTACAATGGCATTTATGAAGCACCCAAGGGGGGGTATGTTAGTCTCATATTTACTCTTTCATTCCTGAGGCTAATGCTCAGGTTTTCCTTCAATGCGGTTCTCTTTCCAGAACACTCCGGTGTTTTGGAAACAACACAATCACAGCCAGCTTCACAGGAGAACAACTTGTATAGTCACACAGCACCCCACACTTGGAAGGACCCCACACTTGGAAGGACCCCACACTTAGTTTAATGTACTGCTGTCACTGTCTTGAAATTCCTAATGACTTTGAACAAAGGGCCACATGTTCATTTTGCACTTGGCCTTGCCAGTTCTATGTAGCTAGGACTGAACACAGTCCTTGCGGTTTCCGGTCTCAGATTTGAGCCTTATTAGGTTTGTGATCCTGGATGGGTTTCTTAACCCCTCTCAATTTCATTTTCCTCAGTTGTTAAATACAGAAAGAACACTAGCTGTTTCACGGAATCATTGTAAGAATTAAATGAGATAGGAAAACATGCCATGCCTGGGATGTGGTTCTAGTAACTAACCCTTGTTAATTAATGACTCTGTGCTAGGCGCTGTGCCACGCTGTTTACAGAGGTTAGCTCACGGGTTCCTCACAACCGTGGCTGATCATCAGCCAGCACACCCTGTGTGTGCTCCTAGTTTTTCATAGCCAGCTTCTGTTCCCACTGGTCCAGCATCCCCTCTGGTTGGTCAGCATCTGTGATCATAGTGGTTCTCATCAGCACGGCTCTCAGTACTCTGCGTGGTCAGTCGTGTTTTACAAATGAGGGAACTGAGGCACAGACTTACTGAGTAACTTGCCCAAGGCCACACAGCTTGTAAGTAGACACCTTGAACTATGAATGTCATAACCTCCAGTAGTAAAGGTCAGAGACTGTAGTAGAAGTGAGGTCTTTTAACTTGAAGTTTAATGTTCTTTCCTTCTGGCCCTCAAGATCTTTTACCCCTGAGGAGTTAACAACTGAGTGATGGTGATAAGGCACAGTAAACCTGGCTACTGCCCAAGACCGTGTGTTCCTACCTGCCCAACCTCACCTGCCGAACGTGCGCACTCTAAGCTGCTCTCCCCAGGCCTTTGATTAGGTTTTTCCCTCATCTGAAGGCTCTCCCTTATTTGCTACTCTTCACTTTCTAAAAAGTTCCTCATTTTCCTTCAAGACTCAACTGAAGTCCCTCATCGCTCAAGAAGCCCCCTCCTCTGGGCACTCTTAGTATCTTGTATGTAGCTCTGTCATGGCACTTCTTCACATTAATTCTCATTGCTGGTTTTCTTGTCTACCTTCCTCCAGGCCTGAAAGATCTTTGATGAACAAAGATTGCTCATCTGGGTGTTCCCAGCACTTCGGAAAATGTGACTGACATATAACTGCTGTTCAGTAGGTGATAGAGGCAAAAATGGTGCTATTTTCCAAAGAACACCAAATGTTCTATTGGTTCAAAGGAGAGAGAGATGAACTCAACTGACGGACAGAGCCTTCACAGAAAAGGCCGTTTGCATGTTCGGTCTTGAAGGATGGGGAGGACTGAAAATAAGGATGGAGAATAGAGACAGAAAATCCGTTCAGCCAGAGCGAGTGACTTGAGCAGAAGTGGAATGATGAGAAGGTTTAAGACAAAGCTTGCTTAATGTCCACAATAGCCAAACTATGGAAAAAGCCTAGATGTCCATCAACAGATGAATGGATAAAGAAGATGTGGTATATATATACAATGGAATATTATGCAGCCATCAAACAAAAAAAGAAATCTTGCCATTTGCAACAATGTGGATAGAACTAGAGGGTATTATGCTAAGCGAAATAAGTCAATCAGAGAAACACAGTTATCATATGATCTCACTGATCTGAGGAATTTGAGAAACAAGGCAGAGGATCATAGGGGAAGGGAGGGAAAAATGAAACAACACGAAACCAGAGAGGGAGACAAACCATAGGAGTTAATCTCAGGAAACAAACTGAGGGTTGCTGGAGTGGTGGGGGGTGGGAGAGATGGGGTGGCTGGGTGATGGACATTGGGGAGGGTATGTGTTGTGGAGAACACTGAATTGTGTAGGACTGATGAATCACAGACCTGTACCCCGAAACAAATAATACATTGTATGTTAATAAAAAAAAAAAAAAGACAAAGCTTGCTTAGAAAACAGCAGGTAGGCCATTTGGCTTGGAATTTAGGGTTTTTACTAAGCAATGAAACCCAACTTCAAATGCTTCTTGGAACCAGGCTTATAGCACAGTAAATAAATGAAACATGGCTCCATGTAGTACAATATGGAGGGGAAGGGACTGTGACAAACTGGAAAACACATACTCCACTTAAAGGGAGGTAGCTGTTACTCTACGCCAAATGGCCATGTGTGGACCTGTCAATTTTCCCAGGGAACAGGAAATTCAGATGTATGTGCATGTGTATGTGTGTGAAATATTTTTTATTTTTTTATTTAAAAAAATTGTTAGACTTACAGAAAAGCTGAGAAATAGTAAAGAGTTTATGAATACCCTTCACCCAGTATTCATGACTTACATACCAGTAGCATAATAATAAAAAGTACAAAATGAACATTGCTGTAAGAGTATTAATTAAACTGTAGTGCTTATTCAAAGTTCAGCTGATTTTCTCATCAGTGCTTTTTCTGTTCCGGGATCCAGGCCAGGATCCCACGTTGCTTTTAGTGGTTGGGTTTCTTCAGCTTCCTCTCATCTGTGACTGTTCCTCAGTCTCTGCTTGTCTTTCATGATGTTGACAGTTTGGGTGATTACTGATCTATTATTTTGTAGAGTGTCTCTCAATTTGCGTTTGATGTTTTCTCAGGGTTAAGTTGCGATTATGCATTGTTGGCCTGACTACTACAGAAGTGATGCTATGTTCTTCTCTGCGCGTCATGTCGGGTACATGATGTCAATGTGTCTCATTGCTGGTGATATCCACTTCGATCGCTTGGTTAAGGTGCTGTCTGATGTGTTTTTCTACTGTAAAGTTACCACTTTTTCATTCTGTACATGATAAATATTTGAGGGAAAATATTTTGAGGCTATGAAAATGTCCTATTCTCAAACTTTTGTCCACTGATTTTTCATTCATCAGTGGATCTTGCCTACTTCAATTATTACTATACTGTGGGCCTAATGGTGATTTTTAAATTTCCCTCATTAAGTCTACTTTCATTAGTTAGAGTTCTTCAGTAAGGAAGTCATCCCTTTCCCCCCATTTACTTACTTATTTTATCATATTTATATGAGTATGGATTCATGGATATTTTATTTTATAAGTTATAATCCAATATTACCAGTATTATTTTGTTGCTCAAATTGTCCAGGTTTGGCCATTGGGAGTTCCTTCAGCTTGGCTGTGATGTCCTTTTTGAGCACTTCCTTATTTTCTGGTACTATATGATGCTCTAGGCTCATGTTGTATTTTCCTTGCCCCAGCTCTGGAATCAACCACTTCTCCAAGGAGCCCTGGTTCTTTTTATTGGAGAATAAGTATCTTGGCTTCAAAATATAGAAAATGAATTCAGACATCTAAAGAACATTGTGGAGGCACATTTGGTCCATATCTTTCACCCTGTGATGTCTGATACAGGAGATCAATTAGCGACAAAGCAGGAGACATAGGCTGGGATCAGGATGAGAAAAGTTTTGAATGTCCAAAGAAAAGTTTGGAATTTATGCAACCAGCAATGGGACATGGGACACTATGGGTGGGGTTTGAGTAGAAGTGTAATATGTTTAAAAATGTGTTTTGGGGAGGAAATAGGAAGAAAAAAATAGAAGTTTCTAGAAGCAGGAAGTTGAGTCACTTACAAGTAAAGTTATAATAAAATCTAAATTTAGGGACTGCTCTCTGCTGTCCCCCATGCTGGAGGGCCTTTCTCCTGTTCTCTTCCAGCTTAAATCTTCCTTACGTCTCAAGACCTCCTTCTCCATAAAGTCTTTCCTGGGGGTATAGCTCAGTGGTAGAGCATTTGACTGCATAAAGTCTTTCCTGACTCCTTCCCAGAATTTATCCTTCTTCCTCTGTGTATCTCTGGTCCAGATTGGTTTGTACCTCCCCTCTACATGCATTTCATTCTGCCCTGTATGTTGGTGTTCTATTTGAAAGCTGGTTTCACCCACTTAATTGCTAACTTTCTGCACACAAGGATGGTATTAGTCATCTTTCTCTCTTTCAGTGCCTAACAGAGTTCCTCTCACATAGGAAAGAAGCTCAACTCGGACCTCAGTTGGTTATAGGAACTATTTATAATTCACTTTGAGGTGCCGGATAAATGAAAACAAAGTGCAAGCAGATTTAAATGACTTCAAAGTCATATAATTTTTTCAGTTGAAATTGCACTGCCTGACAAATCCCTCCAGCCTAATGTGTGAGGCAGCCTGAGTGTTTGAGAGCATGACTGTAAGAGCATGAAACACATACAATTTCTGAGCCCACAGAGTATATCTGTTTTTAAGCTGAAAACTAGTCAGATCGACACTCAGTACTGAAGGAGTTTAATAATAAAGGGATTTTCCTTATAGAGTAGACAAGAGCTGTCTTGAAAACTCCATTTGGAAAGTACCTCTTAGGACTACATTAAGCCTTTTGAAAGCATGAAAGGTACACTTTCCCTTTTTGAGTGAGAGCATTCCTAAAGGTCTCGATAGAAGTGAACTCTGTGATAATCATGTTTTCTCCTTAGAGTTGTGTTATTACATGATTAAAGGCTATGCTTCAAGCACAGAAAACATTTAAAAATCAAATTTCACTCTCCCAGGATTTAGAGATTGATAATAGTCAATAAAGCAATCACCCTACGGAAAATAAGGTTCTGTGGTATTTGTCAAGGAGACCGCATGGAGGCTCGTGGCCTCAGCAGCCTCCTTTCCCAGGCTCTTGCTAGATTCCAGGCTCTCTTCTGGTAGCAGCTACCTCTGTGGCAGTTGACACCTTGAGTCCAGAAGGGAGGGAGAGAAGGGAGAAAAAAGGAGGGAGAAGTGGGGGAGGAAGGAAGGCCACAAAGATAGCAGCTATTGACTCTTTTCCACCAGGCACCAGTTTGTAGGCCAGCACAGCAGCGGGAGGAGGGGCAGGTCTATAGAGGAAGGGCAGGTCTAAGAGATGCAGAGCAAGGAAAACAGCAAAGGAACAAGAGTACAGAAGTAAGGCCCATGAAGAAAGTAGGCAATATGGGGACTAGGGGCAGAGGAGGTGATTCAAGGGGGCATCATGGAGGCTCTCACCCAAGAGGGTGGGGGTGTGGGATCAACTAACTAAAGTTAGTCAAACTAACTAAAGTTCCCTCATCCTGCTCCTGTTGCAATGAGTTCCCCTCCTCCCCTGCCTCTGAAGTCAGTTGAATTCATTTTAGATTAGGAGCTCCTTTATTTTGGATGAGGAGTGCCATTCACTGGCCCCAGGAGAAGGGGAAGGGTAGGAAAGAACAAGGACGTCAACTTTCTGCTTTTGAAGCTTTAAGTACATGTTGTAAACTATAGCAGAGTCCGTAACTTTGAAGAAAGAGGTTCTTTTATGACCCTGAGCCGAGGGCCTGGCACAGACAATATATTTTTAAGAATATGGTACAGAAGGACAGTCTAGGCAGCTTGGTGCAGAGCAACACGGGAGGAAAAATGGAAACAAAAGAGGACCTTCTCAGCCCTCGGACTCTCCTGCATACACAGGAGGAAGTTTGCTTTGCTCCTGGGACTGTCAAAAGGGGTGACAGAGAGGAGGGTCACTGGATCTGAAGGGGCTATCAGTGGGGATGAGGGGCTCACAGAGTGTGTGGGGTGATTGCCTGATGCCAGAGAGGGACTGAAGACACTGGGCTATGACCAGAGACCATATGGTACCATGTCTGAAGAGCGGATGGCACAAGTTACATCTCAGTGAACACCGAACCACACTGAAGGCCAACCACCCCTTCCCACTGCTGGAAGTCCCAGCCTTCCCTCAACTTAGACTATCCATGGAGGAAGGAGGGGCAGGGTACAAAAATGCACTTCATAAAGTTAGAGAAAGATAAAGTGAGTCATGTCTTAGCATACTTGATAACTTGGATTTTAAATTTTTTACCTGCTACGTAATTAGAAAGCTGAGTTAATTCTAATATATCAAACCTATACTGAATTAGGTTAGTTGTATGTCTAAGTTCAGACTTCTAAGAGCATAAAAGGCAGAAGAGCTCTCTTGAAGGGCAGTAGAGTCTTCTCTACTTTTTTTTTTTTTTGCATATTCCAGCTGTGCTACCAAAAAAAGGTGTAGGTACCCACCCTTCACCCCAGTAATCTTATTTAAAGCAATTTGCTCCAATGTGCTGGGTTATGACTCATTAGATAAGAACATTTTCTTTAGCTTCCTGTAGATATTAGAAGTCCATATGATCTAAGGTCAAGTTTCAAATGAAAGGAACATAGAGGTGATGCAATTACACTGACTTCAGAGCAGATGGCTGTTTTCTGGAGGGAAATGGTGCATAAAACACACAAACAATGAAACACTTGGGAGAGAAATTCTTCATGGCAGTCGAGACTATAAAACCAACACAAAGCAACTAATTCACAGAGCTGGGGCAATATTGAAAAGCATTAAGGAAAGCAAGGGCCACCTGCTGCCCTCATGAGGCAACCTGCCTGGACTTGGAGAAGGAAGGGCCTAGAATAGGGTGCAGGGATGCATGTTTCTATAGGCAGGACAAATGAATCTCAGTTCACAAACACAGTTGTAAACAAGGTACATTAATTTTTCTATTAAGTTAATAATAGTTGACTCTTCAACAACACAGTTCGAGCTTCATGGGTCCACTTATATGCAAACTTTGTTCAATAAATACAGTACTGTAAATGCATTTTCTCTTATGACTTTCTTAATAACATTTTCTTTTTTCTAGTGTAGTTTGTTGTAAGAACACAGTGTATAATACATAGAACATACAAAATATATGTTAATTAACTTTATGTTATCAGTCAGGCTTCTGGTCAACAAAAGGCTATTAGTAGTTAAGTTTTTGGGGAGTCTAAAGTTATATGCAGATTTTTGACTGCGTGGGGGTTGGCACCCTTAACCCCTGTGTTGTTCAAGGGTGAATTGTACTTATAATGGACCCCTTTCTTCCAAGCAGTTGAAATAATCTCAATTATTTCAGGTTTCTTACCCTTTCTCTGTGATTGCCTCTAAGTTCAAGGCTTACATAATGCCCATGAATGAAGGTTACAGGTGTGGAGAGCATCTCACCTGAGTTGGCATCACTTCTTACTAGCACAACTGCCTAGGTGGGATGTGGACACCTGCTGGTCACTGCTTAGTCATACTTGTACCCGGACATATACAGTAACTTTGGGTCTGGCACTGGGTCAGCTAACTCTCAGGACCCTCTTGGGCACACAGGATAATCCTGATGCTTCTATGCCATTCTGGGACTATAGAAAACTTGGGAGGGCCATCCACAGCGATTTGTCACTCCCATGGCACTCTTGGGCACAAGAGCATTCCACTGCCCCAGCACTCCCCTCCACCATCCCTTCCATTTACAGGTTTACTCTGAGGCTTTTTCAAATTTATCTGGCAGGACAGAGTAGACAGCCAGACTTCAGGGGCCTTGCCTCCTTCTTAGAGTCTACCTGGGAAAGTAAACACAGGTTTTCCTCTGGAATGCCATTCCCAAATCTGTCTGGAGTTTCTGTCATGGAACATTCTCAGTGCCCCATCCCAGGAAGGGATCAGGGCACAGATATTTTTCATCAAGAACTCCTCACCACCTAAGCTGTCTGCTCCTCTCCAGGCTTCCTGTGTTTTCCTGGTTGGTGGAAGCGGGTATGGAGCACTTTAGCCCAGAAGATGGAGAGCAGTGTGGATTGGGAAAGCTTCTTGGTTATTACTCATCCTTACTCCCACATCTCCCACACTGTATATACTCCAGCAGTTCTTTCTGTTCTGTAGAGGCCAAGATGGTAAAAATTGAAAAGCTAATAATTGGCTCCTTTTGTGTTATTTGCTTTCTGCAGAGTCATCCATTCCCTGAGGCAGTGGGAAAGGGATTACAAGGTTAAAGGAGAGGTGAAAAACTATATAGCTATATATTCCAGCCACATACATACTCTGCTTCCCCAGTCCAGTCCTTGCTGAGATCAGTCACAACCCATAATGCACTGTGAGAAGAAAGCAAACAATATGGTGTAAGGACTTTCCAGGTGGATTAACTGTGGGGTCAGCTCTGGTTATCTTACCATTGATACTTTGGCTCATTCTCTGGTCTTATTCATTCTTCTTGGAGAAGGCCCAGTTAGTGTACATTAGAGATTGTGACTCTCTCTATCAGAGGTCACACGGAAATGAGTTCAGTTCTCCTGTCTCCCCCAACTTCGCTTCTTCTCTCCCACTTTTTCTTCCCACCTCTCAACTTTTCTTACTCTGCTCCACTCTGACTGACCTCTCTCCCCAATGGCAAGTTAAAATGACATGATTCCAGGACTCCTGCAGGAGACTATAATTTGCCTCACTAATGAAGTGACTGTACATCCTGCTTGTGTCTTATATCCAGTTAGCGCCTGCTTTCACAATAGTATTCTTATTTGAATGACGAATTATATGGTCACTCCAGTCATTAGAGACCAGCTCATTCTCAAAAATATTTGACTTTAACTGAGAAGAACTGTTTCAGTATGATGAGGATTTAAAGAAATACAAATATTTGGGGTATGCCAGAAGAATCAGGCTTCACTGTAAGCCTAACAATACATAGAGGGAGATGGTTTAAAGAGAAGCCTGCATTAAGTCCCACTGGAGTCTACAGGGTTAAGTCAGAGCAGAGGACCTGGGTTATGGTGCTGAGGTGGGCAGGTCAGCCTTGGTCTTGGAGTCCTGCTTTGAAGCAGGTGGATCTAGCTGGGAGAGTTGAAGGGTGGAGTTGGGATGGGGGCAGGAGAATATAAGGTTGAAGTGTCTTCCAGTCTGGAGCCTTGACAAATGTCAGGTCATCCAGGGATGAAGTTGGATCAGAAACAAAGAGATCAAGAGAGATGCTGGCCAAGGAGCTATGTCTTCCCAGCTGATTTTGTGGGGAGATTAAATCAGACTTTCCCATTCTTAAAGAGCCCCCTCTTGTATGTTGGGTAAAATTTGAGAAGTTGTCTTTCATGAAAACAAGAACCCTTTATGTAGCTTAAGTAATTTTTGGATAAGAATCACTTCCTAATCATCATAAATTATAATCTTTATGAAAGAGGGAGAATAACAACAAAATCATGTGCTCACTTTGGCAGCACACATACTAAAATTGGAACAAAAACAGAAATAAGTATAAAAGAGTAGATCTTTCATCCAACACTTATGAACAATGATTATAATCAATAGCCCTTAACTGAAAACCATAGATTTGAACCAAAATTATAGCAAAAATCTGGAATTCTTACATATGTAGCAGATGTACCTTTCTGGTCATGTTTAGCTTTAACTAATTGGGAAATGGCAATATGGTAGAGTTCTAAGTACTGGAAACTTTGAGCTTGGAATAAAAAATTTAGAAAATCCACAAAGTGAAGAATCAAGAATTTGCTATATATTAAGTCCATTATTCTTTAGGTTAAGGGCTATACATAGAAAAAAATAATATTAAAGTCACTGAGGAAATTTTCATAGGCATATAAAAAGCAGAGACTCAATTACTATACGGGAATTTGTTTTGTCTTGTGACAGTATTTCCTCTCTTGGCCCATTGAAATATCTTTTGAAGAACAGAATAAAGAGCACTTGGTACACATAGTCCACCACCAATAGACGTTGTAGAAGTGACTAGTGTGGCTCTCTTGGGGCCTAATTTGGATTTACCAAGACCCAAACAAAGTCATAGTCAGATACCCAATTAGAGCCCATAAGTCACCAAAAATAATCAATGCCTCCAGAATCTGGTCAAAATATTGTTCTTTTTATAAGGAATTTTTTTTTTTAAACACAAAGGTGATTCCAGCTAGAAATGGAAAAGAAAAGAAAAACTATGAGATAGTTCTTAAACTTTGAACATAAAAATTTAGGTGAGTGTAAGACTTACTGGGGCCCTTGTCAAAAATGCACATTCTTAGAGCAAAAGCACATGGAGGTTAAATAACATGCTACTAAGCAATGACTAGGTAAGCCAAGAAATCAAAGAAGAAATAAAAAATTACATGGAAACAAATGAAAATGAAAACACAATGATCCAAAATCTTTGGGATGTAGCAAAAGCAGTTCTGAGAGGGAAACTTTTAGCAATACAGGCCTACCTCAAGAAGCAAGAAAAATCTCAAATAAACAATCTAACCTCACACTTAAAGGAGCTAGAAAAAGAACAACAAACAAAACTCCAAACCAGCAGAAGGTAGGAAATAAAGAAGATTAGAACAGAAATAAATGATATAGAACCTAAAAAACAATAGAACAGATTAAGGAAACCGGGAGCTGATTCTTTGAAAAGATCCACAAAATTGATAAACCTCTAGTCAGACTTACCAAAAGAAAAGAGAAAGGACCCAAATAAATAAAATCACAAATGAGAGAGGAGAAATAACAACACCACCAATACAAATAGTTATAAGAGAATATTATGAAAAACATTATGCCAACAAATTGGACAACCTAGAAGAAATGGATAAATTCCTAGAAACATATACCTACCAAAACTGAAGCAGGAAGAAATAGGAAATTTGAAGACTGACTACCAGCAACAAAATTGAATCAGTAATCAAAAAACTCCCAACAAACAAAAGTCCAGGACCAAATGGCTTCATAGGCAAATTATACCAAACATTTAAGGAAGAGTTAATAATATTCTTCTCAAACTATTTCAAAAAATAGAAGAGGAAGGAAAACTTCCAATTAATTCTATGAGGCCATCATTACCCTGATACCAAAACCAGATAAAGACACTACAAAAGATGAGAACTACAGACTAATATCTCTGAGAACATCGATGTAAAAATCCTCAACAAAATACCAGCAAACCAAATCTAACAACACATTAAAAAAATCATTCACCACGATGAAGTGGGATTTATTCCCAGGATGCAAGAGTGGTTCAATATTCACAAATCAATCAATGTAATACATCACATCAATAAGAGAAATGATAAGAACCATATGATCATTTCAATAGATGCAGAAAAAGCATTTGACAAAGTACAACATGCATTCATGATAAAAACCCTCAACAAAGTAGGTCTAGAGGGAACAGATCTCAACATAATAAAGGCCATATATGAAAAAACCCCAGTGAACATCATCCTCAATGGGGAAAAACTGAGAGCTTTGTGACTAAGGTCCAGAACAAGACAAGGATGTCCACTCTCACTACCTTTATTCAACATAGTACTGGAAGTCCTAGCCACAGTAATAAAGACACCCAACTGGTAAGGAAGAAGTAAAACTTTCACTACTTGCAGATGACATGATACTATGTGTAGAAAACCCTAAAGACACCAAAAAAACCTGCTAGAACTGATAAATAAACTCAGTAATGTCACGGGAGACAAAATTGGTATACAGAAATCCATTGCATTTCTATACACTAATAATGAAGTAGCAGAAGGTTAAATTAAGAAAACCATACAATTTACAATTACACCAAAAATAATAAAATAACTAGGCATAAACTTAACCAAAGAGGTGAAAAACCTGTACTCTGAAAACTATAAAACATTGATGAAAGAAATTGAAGATGATGCAAAGAAATGGAAAGACATTACCTGCTCATGGATTAGAAGAACAAATATTGTTAAAATGTCTATATACCCAAGGCAACCAATGGAATGGGAGAAGTTATTTGAAAATGACATATTGGATAAAATCTATATAGAACTTATCAAACTCAACACCCAAAAAACAAATAATCCAGTTAATAAATGGGCAGAAGACCTGAATAGACACTTTCCAAAGAAGACATCCAGATGGCTAACAGACTCATGAAAAGATGCTCAACATCACTCATCATCAGGTAAATACAAATCAAAACCTCGCCTGTCAGAATGGCTAAAATTAACAACTCAGGAAACCAACAGATGTTGGCAAGGATGCAGAGAAAGGGAAACCCTTTTGCACTGTTGGTGGGAATGCAAACTGGAGCAGCCATTCTGGAAAACAGTGTGGTGGTTCCTCAAAAAGTTAAAAATAGAACTACCCTAAAACCCAGCAAAATGCTGATTCAAAGGGGCATGTGCACTCCACTGTTTATAGCAGCACTATCAACAATAGCTAAATTATAGAAAGAGTCAAATGTCCATCAACTGATAAATGGATAAAAAAGATGTGGTATGTATGTTCAATGAAATATTACTCAGGAATCAAAAGGAATGAAATCTTGCCATTTGCAACAATGTGGATGGAAGTAGAGTGTATTATGCTAAGTGAAATAAGTCAGTCAGATAAAGATAACTATCATATGATTTCACTCACGTGGAACTTAAGAAACAAAACAGATGAACATAGGGGAAGGAAGGAAAAATAAGACTAAAACAGATAGGGAGGCAAACTACAAAAGACTCTTAACTATAGAGAATGAGGATTGCTGGAGGGGAGGTGGGTAGGGGAATGGGCTAAATGGATGATGGGCATTAAGGAGGGCATTTGTTGGGATGAGCACTGGGTGTTATATGTAAGTGATGAATCACTGAATTTTACTCTTGAAACCAATACTACACTATATGTTAACTAATTTGAATTTAAATAAAAACCAACCAAACAAAAAATGTCTATACTACCCAAAACATTTAATGCAATCTCTATCAAAATGCCACCAGCATTTTTCACAGAACTAGAACAAGCAATCCTAAAATCTGAATGGAACCACAAAAGACCCCTAATAGCCAAAGCAATCTTGAAAAAGAAAAATAAAACTGGAGGTATCACCATTCCAGATTTCAAGTTATATGACAGAGCTATAGTAATCAAAATAGTATGGTACTGGTCAGAAACAGATACACAGATCAATGGAACAGAATAGAAAATTCAGAAATGAACCCATAATTACATGGTCAATTAATCTTCCACAAAGGAAGAAAGAATATACAATGGAAAAAAAGAGTCTCTTCAATAAATGGTGTTGGGAGAACTGGACAGCTACATGCAAAAGCATGAACCTGGACCACTTTCTTACACCACACACACAAAAATAAACTCAAAATGGATTAAAGACCTAAATGTGAGGCCTGAAACCATAAAAATCCTAGAAGAGAACACAGGCAGTAATTTCTCTGACATGGGCTGTAGTAACGTTTTTCTAGATATGTCTCCTGAGGCATAGGAAATAAAAGCAAAAATAAACTATTGGAACTACAACAAAATAAAAAGGTTTTCACAGCAAAGGAAACAATCAACAAAACTAAAAGGCAGCCTCTTGAATGGGAGAAGATATTTGCAAATGACATATCCGATGAGGGGTTAGTATCCAACATATATAAGGAACTGATAGAACTCAACACCCAAAAAGCAAATAATCCAATTAAAAAATGGGCAGAAGACATGAACAGACAGTTCTCCAAAGAAGACATACAGATGGCCAACAGACACATGAAAAGATGCTCAAAATCACTCATCATCAGGAAAATGCAAATCAAAACTACAGTGAGATATCACTTCCCACCTGTCAGAATGGCTACTATCAAAAACACAAGGGGGTGCCTGGGTGGCTCAGTCAGTTAAGCATCTGCCTTCAGCTCAGGTCATAATCCCAGGGTCCTGGGATCAAGTCCTACATCAGGCTCCCTGCTCAACAGGGAGCCTGCTTCTCCCTCTCCCTCTGCTGTTCCCCCTGCTTGTGCTCTCTTGCTCTATCAAATAAATACATAAAATCTAAAACAAAACAAAAAAAACACAAGAAACAAGTGTTGGCAAGGACGTGGAGAAAAAGGAACCCTCGTGCACTGTTGGTAGAAAGGCAAATTCTCTGTTAAAAATAGGACTACCCTATACCAGTAATTGAACTGTAAGAACACGAATTCACAGGGATACATGCATCCCTATGTTTGTTGCAGCATTATTTACAATAGCCAGGTTATGGGGTTAGCCCTGGTGGCCATCAATGGATAAATGGATGTGGTGTATATACATAATGGAATATTATTCAGCCGTAAAGAAGAATGAAATCTTGCCATTTGCAGCATCATGGATGAAGCTAGAGAGTATAATGCTAAGTGAAGTAAGTCAGTTAGAGAGAGACAAATACCATATGATTTCACTCATATGTGGAATTTAAGGGAAAAAAAAACAAGTAAAGGGAAAAAAATGAGAGAGAGAGAAAGACAAACCAAGAAACAGACTCTTCACTATTGAGAACAAACCGATTATTACCAGGCAGGAGGTGGGGGTGGGGGTGAAATGGATGATGGGGACTAAGGAGTGTATTTCTTTTCTTTTTTTTAAATTTTATTTTATTATGTTACGTTAGTCACCATACAATACATCATTAGTTTTTGATGTAGTGATCCACACTTCACTGTTTTCATATAACACCGACTGCTCCATGCAATACGTGCCCTCCTTAATACCCATCACCAGGCTAACCCATCCCCCGACCCCTCTCCCCTCTAACACCCTCAGTTTGTTTCTCAGAGTCCGTAGTCTCTCATGGTTCATCTCTCCCTCTGATTTCCCTTCCTTTTTCCCTTCCTTCTCCTAATGTCCTCCATGCTATTCCTTATGTTCCACAAATAAGTGAAACCATTTGATAATTGACTTTCTCCGCTTGACTTATTTCACTTAGCATAATCTCCTCCAGTCCCATCCATGTTGATGTAAAAGTTGGGTATTCATCCTTTCTGATGGCTGAGTAATATTCCATTGTATATATGGACCACATCTTCTTTATCCATTCATCTGTTGAAGGGCATCTCAGCTCTTTCCACAGTTTGGCTCTTGTGGACATTGCTGTTATGAGTATTGGGGTGCATATGGCCCTTCTTTTCACTACATCTGTGTCTTTGGGGTAAATACCCACTAGTGCAATTGCTGGGTCATAGTGTAGCTCTATTTTTAATTTTTTGAGGCACCTCCACACTGTTTTCCAAAGTGGCTGTACCAACTTGCATTCCCACCAACAGTGTAAGAGGTTTCCCCTTTCTCCACAACCTCTCCAACATTTGTTGTTTCTTCCCTTGTCAATTTTTGCCATTCTAACTGGTGTAAGGTGTTATCTCAGTGTGGTTTTGATTTGAATTTCCCAGATGGCTAATGATGATGAACATTTTTTCATGTGTCTGTGAGCCGTTTGTATGTTTTCTTTGGAGAAGTATCTGTTCATGTCTTCTGCCCATTTTTTGACTTGATTATTTGTTTTTTGGGTATTGAGTTTGAGAAGTTCTTTATAGATCTTGGATACCAGCCCTTTACCTGTAGTGTCATTTGCAAATATCTTCTCCCATTCTGTGGGTTGCCTCTTGGTTTTGTTGACTGTTGCCTTTGCTGTGCAGAAGCTTTTTATCTTGATGAAGTCCTAAAAGTTCATTTTTGCTTTAGTTTCACTAGCGTTTAGAGATGAATCTTGAAAGAAGTTGCTGTGGCCGATGTCAAAGAGGTTACTGCCTATGTTCTGATGAGCACAGAGTGATGCATGGAACTGTTGAATCACTATATTGTATACCCGAAGCTGATATAACACTGTATGTGAACTCTACTGGAATTAAAATAAAAAACTTAATTTAAAAAAGGGGGAAAGTACTAAAATGTAAAACTTTTCTTCCATGGTTTTTCTCCTGCTTGTCGTTGTGTTTATTATGTGTTATTTAACATTGTTCTAAGGAGAGAAAAATCAAAAATTTAAATTATTTTTAAAAAGCACATTCCCGGGTTCAGCTTGCAGAGGTTCTGACTCAGTGGGTCCGTGGTGGGTCCCAGGAATCCGGGTCGGATGCAGGTGTTGCAGTGGCTCTGCAGACTGGGTGCCAATGCCAATTCCTGTGGTGTGGGGGCTACAGGAGACAGAGGGGATGTTGAAACCTCAGGCCTTAAGCTGGACATTGGCCAAGGCCAAAGCAACATTGTCTGCCTTAAAGAATTGATTGGTTTTGACCTAAATGAGCAGAAACAGTGGTATTGTCCACGCAGAGGTTTATCAGAGAAGGAAAAGAAAAGCTCATGACCCCAAGTGTGGGGTCTGAATCCTCAGCACCGTTCACCCCAGAAGTGAGAAATCAACCTACATGGACAAACATCAACAGATTTAGCTGAATCTGAGCCCTTCCTTAAAGTTAGTCTTGCGTCTTTCTCCTACATTCTTCCCATGTGAGCCTAATTCATTATCTAGTTCCTTTAAGCCAGAGGCTTTTACAATTCAGAGCTGAGTGGAAGATCTCTTTGGGTGAGCAAAGAAAGTACTATTCTTAGATCCTGTTTATTTTATAATTTTACATATAAAGAGTAGGCAGCCAGAAACACAAATGATCTATTTTTTTCTCTATTCTCTTCCTTCCAACAGAATTCATATTAAAGCTAGAGCAATATTATTTTAAAAATTACCGAGTAGTGGGCATGAGTGACAGGCAACATGAAGTGGCATTAAATGCCCCCTCCAATACATACACAGGCCACGTGGCACCAATACAACGCATCACATCACACCCCTTCACACTAACTGATGTATCTTTAAAAAATACACTCTTTTTTTTTTTCCCTCTAACACACATTCTCTTGTTCTCTCACTCCCAACTTTGGTATGGAATCCACTTTTTGATTTAGTCAGAATCGTAAGGATCTTACTGCAGATGATCAGCTCTAATCCTATGAGAGACCACTAATGCAGGAACTTGGGTAAGGAAAGGTCTCCACACAAAAGAAAAACAAGCTGTGGATTCGTGAGCCACACTCGGCAGATGGTCTTTGTGGGCTTAATGAAAGGAGATTCAGGCTGAGAACCTTGGGATATACAAATTGGCTAAACAAACATCAATTTGTCTACCAAAGTGCCTCCAAATTACAAATGAGTAAAATCGAGTTGTCTTGGGATCTGAGTTATTTGGCTTTAAACTTGGCCAGCAGTACCATTAACTATTGATCTGTTATTTTATGATGGTTTAGAACAAGACTTTGATGGAAGCTACGAGAGCCTTGACCAGAAAATCGATAAGTCTTTTATAAAACAACTTTACCCGTGTATTATACATATGCTCATTGACAAGACTTCATCTGGGGCATTTCTCAGTTGGGCGTGAATTCACTGACTATTCAAAATATTGAAAACCTCCTATTAAACCCAGGCCATTGAAATTTCTAATTATCTGACCATTCTACATTACCTTAATACTGGTGACTCAGTACTCTGTGACTCTCTAACGTGCTAATAAAAAGAGAGTGTGAATCATTTTCCTATGTCCCCTTTTCTGAGAGATGAATCAGAGACTCTTGCTCTAGTGCTTGTGTTCAAAGTGTATTTCAAAACCAGAGTAATTGAAAACATTTCTCTGTATGGAAGAGCTAAAGAATATGGTCTTATGCTAGAGCAGAAACATCGGTGAGCCATATGGAGCAGGGGATGGGAGGGCCACAGGGGCTCAAAACTGGGAAAGGCAGGATCCAGCAGAGAGAAAGTCTCTCGGTGCTCCTGTGATTGAGTGTTCTCTCTTAACCTTCCCTTCCCCTTCCCAAGTCTGACTTTTCTTTTACCCGTCAGACTTCCTGTCTCCTTGTGAGAGACAGTCTTCCCCAAGGTCTAGTTTTCTCGAAACAAACAGTCCTGAAAGATTGACTTCCCTCATTACCATATTTTGGATGGAAGCCCATCTCATTGAGTTGAAGACACTTGCAAGTTGAAGTAGTATTTGTACAAAAATGAGCAAAAGGCCTCCTTGGACATCTCTAGGCTCAGTCCCAACATGACCTTAACTGTTCCCTCAGTGCTACACCCTGCTCAGTCCAGCCTGCAAACCATCCTCTTCCAAAAACCACGGATCTTTTAAAAAATCTTTCCAGATCCCTCAGGAAAAGACAATTCAAATTATTAACAAATATATGAATAACAAACATATGATCTCATCAGTAAAGAACAGCAAATTCAAACAAAATTAAGGTGATTTTGTGTGAGTGAGTTAATTCGGGGAAGGTCTTTAATGATTATATTCCTGGTGTTCCAGTTAAAATGCTTTTAGGCTGCAGTAACAGAACAACCAAATCAAACCTCTTAAACAATATGCATAATACATTATTTCACTTGAAAAGCAGTCCCGAAAAAGGGTGTCTCCTGGGTAGATTCATTCAGGGGTTCAACAGCATCATCAAGCTCCCATCCTTCACTGGTTTTGTCCTCAGGCTGGCATGGTTCCAAGTGCTACATGTAGACTTGACAATGTTCAGTGAAAAAAGGGAGACTGTTCCTTTTCCTGTCTCTTTTTAAGAATGAAAAAAAAAATTACCCGGTAAACCTCACCTTTCATCTCATTGGCCAGGACTGAGTCACATGCACACCTCTAAGCCAATCACAGGCAAAAGAAATGAGATTATGGAGACTGGTTTAGACTCATCCAGATTTAGTCCCACAGGAAGCATCTGCAAAAACCAAGGCTCTTTCAACAGGGAAAAGGGAAAATAATGGCTCTTGGGTAGGCAAACTCTGGTCTGCTCTAGCTGCCAAGGGTATAGTGAGGCAGGACATACCCATGGCTGGTGAGAGCTCTGGGAGTCATTTGGCACATTGAGTTGAAGACACTTGCAAGTTGAAGTAGTATTTGTACGAAAATGAGCAAAAGGCCTCCTTGGACATCTCTAGGCTCAGTCCCAACATGACCATAACCGTTCCCTCAGTGCTACACCCTGCTCAGTCCAGCCTGCAAACCATCCTCTTCCAAAAACCACGGATCTTTTAAAAAATCTTTCCAGATCCCTCAGGATATCAAGGGATATCAAGATGCTTAAAAGTGTCCATTCCTTTTGACATAGTAATTCCACTTCTAGGACCAAAGCCCATGGAAAGTATACCTAAACACAGATAATGCTTTATGCTTAAAGATGTTCACTGTAGCATCCACTATAATAGAAAAAAAAGAAAAAAGAAAAAACAGTTTAAGGGCCCAATAACAGAGAAACCATCACGTAATTACATTACATCCTTTTGCTGGACTACCGGCAAAGCATTTAAAAATTATGTTTACAATGAGCTTTGAAGAACATAGGGAGATGTTCAGATATTAGAGTTAAATGAAAAAAGCAGAATGTCAAATTATAAATATAACTCTGTCCATGTAAAATATTAACAGCAACTATCTCCTCAACATCTACTATGAGCTAAGAACATACACACTATCTCTAATCCTTTCAACCCTGAAATGTAGGTGTTCTTAGGCCCAGTTTGCAAATGAGACAACCAAGGCTCAGAGATGTTTAGTACATTTCCCAGAATCACTCAGCTAGTAAGAGGCAGAGCAGGGATTTGAGTCTAGGTCCCTCTGGCAGTTTGAATGGCAGCTACTCAATTTAGGAGCCACCCTCTTTCTTTCCCCTTTGTTCTGTTCTTCCTTCTCCATGGTGGATGGATGAGATATTCATGAGTTTTGCTACAAGAATGAGCCATGCTTCAGAGGTATAAACACATGAATATTTAGTGAAGTGGAACTGAATAAGGACAATGGGAAATTGGGGGATTTGGGAGGGGGGCAGACAGATAGGAAAAGAGGAGAAAGGGGAAAGAGGGATAGCTGGAGTGACTGTACTAAGAATTGAGAAGTGACTGTTCACCAGACCAGCCAGAATTCTTTGATTTCCCTTTTAGCTGGAATTGTTCTCCGAGTGCTTCATTCAGCCCTTGCTGCCATGGATGGTCCATACCAATTCATCAAGAGCCTCTTTCAGGCCCCAGATGCTTCTCTAGATGTTGGATCCTAGTCTAATTCATATGCTAATCAGAATCTCTCCTACCATGGCTAGCCAGATCAGGAGGAGTCGGTGCACATGTGATCATAGGGATAAAGGTAGTGAATGGCAAATCTGTGAAAGATGGGCTGGGGAGCACATATGTTGGTGATCATACATTATATCCCTTAAAACAATACTCACAGCCCCAAGCTGGGGGTATACTTGCACCTAATAAATGGAAATTATTGAATTAAGGAGGAAAAAAAAGAAAGCCAATCCTCTGGACATCTGCTTGTTTTTCACATCCATGCTGTGTCTGCTAACCCGTTTCTGCATTGGAGCCCTGTTATACACATTGGCCAAAGACACAATCCATTGCTGTAGAATTGATCTAAATATAGATAAGCTTTGTTTTAGTGTTTATCCAGTGACCAGGAGGACCCTCAATCAGGCCTTAGTGCTGTATTTTCACGACCATTTCCATATTGGAGTCGAAAGCCCGGCTGTCACGGTGCAAGGGTTATAGAATGATTAGCATCTCCAGGTCCCCTAGCTCCCTTGTTTGAGAAATGCAAGAACAAAACAACCATGCAAGAATAATGAGCATCACATCTGATTTCAGAAAGCCCATTAAAATAACAAATCAGAAATGTCTTCGATAAAAATCACTGGAGATAAGAATCGTTCAAAGACTGGTTCTTTTGGATGGAACAATGCATATTGTTGTGGGATTTTTAATGCTGAGATTTTAAAAGCTAATTTTCTCTTTCATTTAATATTTTAAGATTTATTTACTATGTCTGATATTTCCTATCTAAAAATACATTAAAAATGGGAAGAGAAGAAATCCTTGTGGCAAAATCGTCTTCCTGGAGCTTTTTACATGATATATCTGTGCAGATTTCTCCGGGCGACCCTGAGCAGCCAGCATGCCACCCTGATCACCTGAGTCATGTGCCTGAGAGCACTTTATCTCCAAAGCCCTTAATCATCAACCCAGACATCACAAGAAACAGTACAACAGCTGGAGGGCTTCCTCCCGCAAGTCCAAAGGAAGATTCTTTGGAGCTTAGGAAAGTAAGATTATTTCTGGGCTCCAAACTTTAGAGATGTCCCTTATTCCTATGCTTGAGAGGAACCCTGGAGAAAGTATGGCCAGGACGAAGACCTGGGCCTAGGGACTTGTTGAGCAGTGTGGTGACCAGAAGAGCTGGAAGCAGAGCCAGAGAATAAGGGCAAACCAGGCTTGAGGAACTTGCCAAGGGAGAAAAGGGGAACCCAGCTTTGCCTTCAGATCCAAGCAGGGCATATTTAGGGCCAGGAACATGAGACAAGGCTAACAGGTCAAGAGTCCTGGGGTAATTGCAGTGATGGGGCAGGAAAGATGGGGAAAAGTGAGAACAAGTCCCAAGGTTCAGGGTTGGGTTTTCCAAGCTCTTCCTTGTCATATGTCAGCTACAAGGAGTGTGAATGAATCCTACTGATCTAAAAGCTTGGCTTCTGGAACTCCTCCCTTTAAAACCAAACGGCCAAGTGCTGGGTATTCAGCACAGATGATGTTCCAGAGAAGACTGAAATTGGCTACTCTCATCTAGAAGTTGTCATGTTTATCCTTATGCTTTTAGTCTCCCTGATATAGCTCTGAAATTGAAATGTGTAGGTAACAGAGCATAGCAGTTTAGGGCCTGAGATGAGTAAGTATTCTGCCAATTCTGGCCTATGTAAATCCTCACCATCAGTGGCATGCTTGACATTTCCACTTCAGAGAGGTGTGCTACCATAAATGCCTGCCATTCCTGTTAGGTCATCGGCTGTGAGGTAAATGGAGTTGCCAGGTCTGGAATCTGAGAGCCAGGGCCATTATGCAAAAGGTAGAGGCCAGAGGGCATCCCCTCGTGTTTCTATCCCAATGTGTGGGATCTGCTGGAAGAAGCAATGAGGGCTGCCCCGACAACCCACAGGGTTAAGAGACACATACAGAGAAAAGAAGAAAGGCTGGGAGGGAGGGAGGCAAGGCTTTACTACCACCGCTAGAGTGGTCCCTGACTTCCATTTTCCTCACTCTGCCCAAAAGAAACCTGCCATTGCTGTTAAAATTTCCTTCTATCCACTCTTGCCCCTGAGGAGAGTTTATCTTTGCCAGACAAGTTCCTCTGGCGTTTTTGATGTTGGATTGGAATGGTAGGAAAAGCCTGGAAAGGTAGGAGGATTACAAGGACTAACAAGAGGTGTAGTGACTCTACACAATAAGGAGCTGGGAAAGTGACAAAGAGGAGAGACTGTCAAAGTTTCATGGGTGGAGATAAAGAAGGTGTATCTGATTCGGCTTTGTCAGTGAGGTCTTGGGCAGCTTAAAAGTTCCTGAGAGTCGAATGCTACAGAATTGGGAAAACGAGGAAGGAATGGGCCTGAGCTTATCACTTGGGTCCCCTTTGATTTCCTTTAAGAGATTCAAGTTAACAATAAAATTCCTTCTTGAGCAGAGCTTCTTTATATGTGGCCTGGCTCTGAGACTGGACCACATGGGCAGAGCTTCAGGAGGGTTACGAATCCATAACCAGGAGACCTAGTCATGTTCCGGCTATTGACAAATTGATCTTAGCCAAGTCACTGGAATCTCTGAGCCTCAGTTTTCTCATTTGTAAAATGGAGGGGAGGACCAACATTTCTACATTATGTTCTGTAAAAATTATCTGGAAAAAAAAAGTATTTGAAATATGTTTTGGAAACAATGAGTTAAACATATTTAGAACAGTTAGCTACTTCAAGAGCCTCTAAAAGACTTTGAAATTTAGCCAGTGTGACTTGGGAATTTCCATTAATGTTCCCAAAATTTGTTTGATTGCTGTTATGGGCTGAATTGTGTCCCTTGCCAAATTCGTATGGTTGAAATCCTAACACCAGTTACCTCAGAATGTGACTGTATTTAGAAATCGAGTCTTTAAAGAT
Source organism: Halichoerus grypus (assembly GCF_964656455.1). Taxonomy (NCBI): domain Eukaryota; kingdom Metazoa; phylum Chordata; class Mammalia; order Carnivora; family Phocidae; genus Halichoerus; species Halichoerus grypus. Next base: position 109,843,032 of record NC_135719.1, on the reverse strand, counting down.
TTTAAGTTAAAATGAGGTCTCCAGAGTGGGCCTTGATCCAGTATGACTGGTATCTTCAAAAGAAGAGGCAATTAGAACAGGGGCACCACACAGACAGAAGACGATGTGAAGACATAGGGAAAGATGGCTGTCTACAAGACAAAGAGTGAGGCCTCAGAAGGACCAACCTTGCTGACCACTCAGTCTCCAGACTTCTTGTCTCTAGAACTGTGAGAAAATAACTTTTTATTGTTTAAGCCACCCAGTCTGTGGGACATGGCGGCCCTAGAAAACTAATACAATTACGGAATCTGTCTCCATAACATTCTCTTCTCAGAGTTTCTCAGATTTCACCTTGGGTAAATGCTGAACTAGATGTTCTTTAACATTTTTTCCACTCTACAATGCCATGATTTTATGAAAAATCATGTCGATCAATATAAAACATAATATAATTGATTAGTTAAGAAAATACATATCCTGGGGAGTCAGGAACGTTAGAGCTTAGTGTCACCTGGGTTATTAGTTAGGCTCCATGAAAAAAGATGGCAGAAAAGAGGGCCTGAAGGAGAGCAGGGAGGGCTACAGAGGACTGTGGTAAGAGTGAGTAGGTCTCCCAGAGATGTCCGATTCACTTGCCTTTGAAGTGGCCAGAATGCTCATGTGTATTTTGGTTTTTAATCCTAGTGTAAGCTCTAAGGACATGTGTATCTTCCTGGGATGGTGGTTGTCAAGTGAAGGAGGACTGTATCTTATCGTCTCAGGAGTTCTGCCACCAGTACCTTCATCCACAGAATAGCACAAGTGAGCACTGAGTAGGACATCATTTGAGATACCGCAAAAGCAGCAGAGAGGGTTGTTCGAGAGAGAGATGAATTCCCACACCTTCTCTCTGTAGACAGCCGTGGGTACTATCTTTATGCTTCCTACCTTCCTAGAAATCTACCACAGAAACAGGAGACCAGGCAAGGCTGTAATTTCTAGAGTCCCAAATCAACCCTTCAGAGGATGGCCAATACAAACAGGTTGTAGTGATGTTTATTTCCTGAGGGACAGTACAGCTAGATATTGGCAGATCTAGACAACTGGAGTCACACAAGAAAACAAAGACACATCAGCGTGGAGGTTGACATGTCATGCTTTATGCACTGTCTCCTGGGGTTTCTTTCTCTTTTTAGGGGTTGGCTAGAGGCCATTCCACCAGAAAAGATAAGTCAGGTCCTGGATGGCAGTTTTCACTTACTGAAATACTTCTTATCAAAATCATTTTTTTTAAAGCATGTACTCTATAGTTTCTCAGTTGTAAAATCTGGCCAGATAACTAGACACAATTACTGTCTTCATTTGCTCTGTGGAAAGATCTCGTTTTGAGTGCACTGAGGGGCTCGCTGAGCACATCAGATACTGTCCCACCCTCATAGGCTGTGCAGCAAACACATGCCCTTAGAAAAGGACAGCAATTCTGTAACAACATAAAACAGCAACTGAGGAGCAAAGCCCTGTGGCCGAGACTCACCCAACCAGATTGCATTGCTATTTTTATCCTCCGAGCTGAGCGTATTGACGGAATACAGAATTACTTTTGTGATTAAACGTGGCCAAAAACCTTGCAAGTGTTAATCTCTGGAAATCTGTTACAAATTGGATGGCAAGCACCAGCAAACTGCTATTTTTTAAGTCTAAAAATAATTCTGGGCACTCTTGTGTGTAAGTAATGTAGCAGGAAGAAAAGAAATTTTATTTAACCAGCTGCAGTGGTTTGGTTTTTAGCAGTCAATTCCTCAGTTCCTCCATAGAACAGCAGGTACGGTTCTCTGAAAGCCTCCAAATGGAGGGAAAGTCAGGTACCGAGCAGCTGGCCACGGGCCCTGGCAATTCTTTGCACTTAAAATTCTGCATGACTCTGGAACCTGAAATACTTTGAATCCACTTTTTGGAGAATTTCTGTGATTGTGGTGGGGATATAGTGAGATGTGTGCAAGAGTGTGGTGGAGGGATCACTGACCCAGTGGCACTGTTGGAACTGGGGGGTGAATGCCTTGGCCATGTAAAGTCAGCACTGGCCCCATTTCTTCTCGCTGTGTCCCTTTGGAAACCAGGGTCTTTCTGTTCTATCACAGAAGGGGGTGGAGTTTCCATTAGGGTCCATGTCGGGTGGCTGGAGCCAAGACAGCTGAGGCATACTTATCTCAGGATGCAAGTGGGACAACACAATCCTTCAATCATCTGAATGCAGGCATTTTTCAAACATCTCCCAGAACACTCACACCAGGGTTCGGTCCCAGATTGATTCCCCAGGCCCTTTCAAGGAGCCTAGCCACAGTTGGCAGTTTCCTTTCTGCTTGAGTTGACCCTGTGATGGCCATTGGTGTTCCTCTCTTAGCCACACCTCCTGTGTCTGGTCCATATTCCTGGGTCTCTGTTCTATTTCTCCAACCTTCTCCAGTTCTGAAACTGCATTCGCCTCCTGAATTACACCTGAAAGCCTGGCCTAAACTTTGTCAGCTTTCTCTCCCTGCCATTGGGCCCTGTCTTCTCCATCTCCCACCAGGGATCCTGCTTCATTCTGGGTAGACTCTCTTGGGACCTAAGAAGTTGGACCTCCACTGCCTCGAGGCTTCTGCTGCCAGGCCTGATCTATCAGATCACACCTCCAGGAAAGCAGTACCTTTCCAGGGTAGTATGGTGGCAAGAGAATGGGCTTTACAGCTATCCTGTCTTTCCTGTATTAAATGTATTTTATAGCTTCCAACTAGTCAACAAGGGCAAGCTTTTCTTTAGAGGTCCAGCTAATAAATGCATGAAGAATAGTGGAATTAGAAAATTACTATTTTGGAACACCCAGTGAAACAATGGGTCTATTCTAGACAATGATGAATGACTGCTCAAAGCATTAGGTAAAATCTTGTTGGGGAATTTTATAATGGATAGATCAAGTGGACAATACCTGATTTGACTGATTAATCTTAAAGGCATTAATGGAAAGACAGGCAGACATTATGAGCTTTCCCATGTGATTCAATGGGAAGTTGTAGACCTACCTATGAGGTATCCTTTGAAAAGACTGAATTTGAATCTAATCAAGCCTTTAGATGTGAATACAAAATTATGGGGAATAAAAGAATATGTTAAATGACATCACATGGATGCATCTGCCAAATCTAGATTGTGAGATTTTACCACAAGGTGAATGACCCAGCTTCTTAAAATAAAAAGGGGCTTAACTGTTAGAGAGTTAAAAAGACTTAAGACCATATCAACCAAATGCAACATATGGGTGAAAATGCTTCATCAATGGCCAAGTCATTTAACATTTCATATTATTACTATGACTATTGCCCTATGTCCCAGTTCCAAATCTTCAAACCTGGGAAATATATCGTTAAAATAAGCTTCAAAAATATATACTTTATTTCCTGAGGTTTGTGTCTAGAATATTTGAGAAATCTTAAACATATGAGGAAAACACAACTTCCTAATGGGCAAGGAGAAGCTAGGACAAACAGGTAATGTACCCTTAGCCTGCATCATGAAGCCATGGCAAAACTGAAAGTCTCACCAGTTCGTGAGATCTAAACCTTCACACTTTTTAAAAACCCTCTGATCACAGAAAGATTTGGCATGACCACATATACACACCCATATGTGCTCACTTTAAACAGTATGACAATGCTATATGCATATATGTGTACACACATATGTTGACAAAATTTACTAACATATGTTCGTGCATACACATACCTTTTAGCCATGAGTAGATAATAAACCTTTTTGTTTTTCTTTCTCCCAAGTAAAATCTTACATAGTAAAACACTGGCTATGGGATCCTCACAGGAAGTAAATTCAGCTGGATACGTAAAGAGTCTCAAATAAATCAAGGTGTTATATCCTCGATCACTGATTTTAGTTTTTGTCTTTCTGGATGGTAATCCTTGAAAAATGTGCTTCACTCTTCCCTGTATTGTAAAAAGAGAATTCCAAACACTTCCTTGGTACCTTGGAACTGTGATTCAAACATGATTATGCTAGAATAAATCTGTCCTTGGAGTTCATTCAAGGAATTTGAGGTGCTGGCTGTTTTCCAGTGTGTGAAATGACCTCAGCCCACTGTGCTCTTTGAATTTTTTTTTTTTTTTAAAGATTTTATTTATTTATTTGAGAGAGAAAGAATGAGAGACAGAGAGCACGAAAGGGAAGAGGGCAGAGGGAGAAGCAGACCCCCTGCTGAGCAGGGAGCCCGATGTGGGACTCGATCCTGGGACTCCAGGATCATGACCTGAGCCGAAGGCAGTCGCTTAACCAACTGAGCCACCCAGGCGCCCGCTCTTTGAATTCTTATTTCTATATTTTATGGTGTTTATTTCTACTTCTGTGTTTCCCCTTGCATCAGTAGTTGCTACCTGGCCGTCCCTTCCAATGGCGGCCTCCAGTCTGTTTTATAACCAGATAATCAAGCTTACTGATTTATGGGCAAAGTGAGAGTGAAGAGGCTCTGCTCAGCACCTAAGAGATCCATTTGTAGGTAAAGAGCATGACCTTGAGAGCCTGGACTTGGTAAACATTACTTTGCTGCTGAGGCCTCTTTTGTTGCCTATCAGGTCCTTAGCTGTGTTTCATAGGAGTGAAAGAGTCTGCCAAAAAAATGATTGCTCAGAAACACAAGATAAAAATGTATCCTTGGAGTGTACTTGAGTTGGAGGCTTCCATTAACTCCTTTTCGGGAAAACACGACATATTCCCAGGGAAAAGTGCATATTGCTTTTTCTTAAGTCCACAATGAACCTCTATAACACTATTATTCTGAGACCCCAACCTCGGATTAAAAAACACCCTTCTAAGTGAAAACAGGTTTAATATCTTTCTTAGATCTTATTTGAATACATTCACTGGACTTACCAGACCCCTGACCTATGGAAGGTTACAATGACATTTTTTCGGGCTCCTCCACATACAAATACCTGGCAGTGATATGAGCATTTCATACTCTTGAATGATTTTCCGATTAAAGAGAATTTTCTTGGTCCAACTGGAGTGACACTCAGTTACAGTTAGGTAGGCCTGTGAAATTGGTTTTTATAAAGTACCTGGTTGAAGTGTATTACTTTAGTCTTCTTGCCCTGCATGAATCTCTCTCCCTCCTTCCTCTGTTGTATGAATCAACACATGGTGTCCCCAATCCCAACCACTTTCAATTAGATCTTCAGTGCCCTCAGTCCATCCAGACTAGATAGTTTAAGTGCTTGGAAATAACAATCAGAACTCTTCAGGTGCCTTCCATAATATCCATTAGTGATTTCTGCTACATCAGACTTTAGTGCACGTCTCAATTACAATGGGTTTACCTTGCTCCTTGCAATCTGAAGTGGAACGTCTGTGATTTTAGTGTGTGTATAGAGCGATGGATGCATGGCTTAAGAACACAAGGTAGGTAATCCCTAGGCTTTTCTGAGCTCAGCAGCGCAAATGTACACAGAATCATGAGTGCATTATTGCAGGAACAAAGCATTTCCATCTAAAATGAGGTACCCATTAGCACAAGCTTCCAGTACTCTCTCTTCTCCACAAGACTGAAAAATCACGGGAGGGAGCTGAGCTGATTTGAGGAGACCAAAATTCCTTTTAATTAAGGTAAATAACCTAGCTGCTATTAGGATTTGAGTCAAACGAATGTATAATAGCCACCATTCACAAGTTCTCTCTCACAAAATGACAAATATCTTTATAGCAATAAACTGTTCCAGACCTGGGAAAGGAGAAATTCTCAAAACATATCTTCTTCATTGGCTCGCCTCAGGGATATTCTGCTTTTACTCATATTGTAATAAAGTTATTAGTGAGGGTGGGTTATAGAAATATAAAAATTTCAGAAGTTTCCTATTTTCGGAACCAAGAGTGTTCCCATTACTTCAATTTTCAGAAGAATTTGCAGGCTCCCATTTACCTGACTGCATATATCATAATCAAAGTTAACTAAATTTACTTTTTAAGATCTATAGAAAACTCAGAGCTGGTAGAATGATTTGAAGAATTCGAGTTACCTCATTCAGAGTACTTTGGTTAATGAGATCAAGGCAAAAGTTTGACCTTGGTAAAACCAATGGCCATAGTTCTGACCCATTCACCTTGAAAGCATATATTCTATTGTGGGTGGACCAATCTTGGGAGTACCCTTGAATAGTAAGAACGAAACAGTCCGTATTAGTTTGGGCCAATTTCAGATGGAGAACAAGAGAATAAAGTGTAGTGGTTAAGCACATAGACCTTGGGGTCTGATACACCTAGGTTCAAATCTAGCTCTACCACCTAATAGTTGGGTGACCTTTGGTATGGCACTTAGTTTGTGTGAGCTTCATTTGCTTCATCTATAAAATGGAAATGATAATAGTGTGTATGAGTTTAATGCAGAAAGAAATTCCAGGTGTTTTAAGCAGAAATAGCTTGAATACAGGGCAATAGCGCTCACAAAGTCGAGGAGTGGACTGGTGTAGCAGGAGTCTGGGGAGACACCAATGGACCATAGACTTCAAGGGAAGACCACCCTTGCTGAAGTCCAGAGGCCATGAAGATGTTCACTGCAGCCACTGCTGTTCCTCTTCCCCATAAAGCTGGTGACCAGACACTGAAATGTAGAATTCTCTGTGGCAAACATAGCCATCTGACCTTACTTGATAGAATGAACAATAGCAGGCAAATAGTCACCACCTTACTTCCACTGTCCAAATCTTGGGCCATTGCTTCTCACAGGTAAAATTTTCTTGCTTCCAGGACCCTAGCTTCAGGGGAATCTGAGAAATTTCCTAAACCAGCAATATAGGACGGTACATAGAAAGTTGTGAATGATATTAAATCGCCATCCCCAGCACACCTACCTCCTTGAGTTGTTATAAGGATTATATGAGATGATATGGATAAAGCGCTTAGTACAGTTCTTGGAACATGGAAAGCACTCAGTATTTCTATGGCTGTTTATATTTATATTGTTGTTACCATTGAAATTGAGGCAACCCCTGAGCACGAAATGCCCCTTATAACATAGTTTTTCCCTACTGGCAGGATCTCTCCCTTCTTAGACAACTTTTCCAACATCAATTCCTAGATGTTTAAGGCCCTATCTCAAAGCCATCTCATTTTTTCCTGGCCCTGGCCTTCCTCAAGCTTTTCTCAATTCCCAGTCCCCCCATTCCCTTTACTCTATAACATACGCTCTCCTGGCAAAATGTATTCTCTTGTCCTTTACCAAAGGGTCGAAATTATTACCAATGAATCAAACAAGCACTGTGCTTTTTGAAAATTCAAATCAGTATGCTTGTAGTGTTGAGAGAATTTTGCATCCATAAAACAAGAATATGTTGCTATTGAAAAGGAATAATGACAGAACAAGAAATATTCTTAGAAATGTAAAATATTGGAGTGCCTGGGTGGCTCAGTCATTAAGTGTCTGCCTTCGGCTCAGGTCATGATCCCAGGGTCCTGGGATCGAGCCCTGCGTCGGGCTCCTTGCTTCTCCCTCTCCCACTACCCCTGCTTCTGTTCCCTCTCTCACTGTGTGTGTCTCTCTCTCTGTCAAATAAATAAATAAAATCTTTAAAAAAACATGTAAAATATTATTACTAAAATAAAATAATTTATTAGAAAGTTTGGAAGGATATCACCTGGAACACAGTCATTACACAGAGAAATGCAAGAGATGAGAATCAACAATCAACATGGTAGATTAGTGTAGGAACTCCAGTATTCCACTAATAAGACTTTAAGAAAGCTGTAACAGAAAATTAGGGAGCTAATTATTTTTTAAAACAATACAAGAAAATTCCCCCAAGTTTAAGGTTTTATAGAATTTTAAACCATCAGAAACACTACCATCTTGGACTGACCAAGAGAGAGTACGGAATGAAGGTTGTCAGACTCCCAGACTATAACATTCAGTACCTTGTAAATTTGTTTTATAATATTTCTTTGATATTTTTTCAATTATTTCTTTGATATCAAAGTATGTCTTTGATAACCAGCTAAATACTTGTTTTCTATTTTTTACTTTTAAACTTAAATAAGATTGTTTGGATGAACCCAATGGTGTGAGTTTTATTCCTGGGACCCTGAGAGACACCTACCTTGTTCAGGGATTACACTGACAAGAGGAATGACCCCCAGAGACTGATAAAGTCATCGTGCCACTTCTGCAGCCTGCACCCTAATTGCTGGTGCCTGCTCCACAGCTCAGTGGTTTCTCATGTTGGAGGAAGGGCCCCCTTTGCATGTACTCCCATCCACCTCCATCCAAGTAAAACCAGCCCTTGCTTTCAACCTCGGATGGCCCGATTTGTAAATGATTTCCAGTCTTTCTACATCTTCCAAAGGTAGCCTTATCCTTTTAGCTTTAATGTCTCCCTTCAAACAAGTACTGCCAAGACTAGACTGAGTGATATCTGAGAAAAAGCATCCTATATCTCAGTTGACTGTAAATTTGTGTCCCATCACAGGATTAAGGCACTGTAATCCCTCTACTGAATTGTGAATTTCCTGCCAATGGGGCTGCTTAATTAACCTGCACTTACCCCCAACCCTCAACTTGAAGAATAATACATTAAGCCCCAGAGATGTTGGATGAGTATCCAAAATGCCTAGCAAATTTCCAAACAAATAAGAATAAAGCCAGCCATGTTGACTCCCAGGCCCATATTCATCTTCATGCCTGTCCATTTTCAAGGCCAAGTCAGGAGTTGTGGCTCTCTAGGAAGCCTGGGTGCTATATTTTTAGACATTTGACCTCATACTTACTGACTGCATCCTGCAGTGAAGGCTTCATCTTTAGGCGAGCTTCATCCTTGTATACTTTGTTTAAAATCATAACAGTAAAGGGTTATGTTGGGAGAGACTGAGACCCAGAATTGTACTGATGGCCCGACACCACTCGCTCGGCATGGCACACTGGCTAAGGACTTAGATTCTGGAAAGATAGCCCTGGGTTTAAATTCTTGCCGGCCATTTTTAAGCCGTGAGATTTTGGGGGAGTCACATAGCTTCTCTGAGCTTCATTTTCCCCATCTGTATAGGTGAGGGGGGACTATTAATAGCATCTATTTCATGAATTTGTTATGAGGATTAAATAGAATGATGTTTACATATGCATCTAAAGTGGCTGGCCTATATTTATTGAATGTTAGCTTTTAATATCGACAATGTTATTTTTGTTGTTATGACCATTGGCATACTGACTCATCAGGTTTACTAAATTGCCCAGGAAAGAGAAGTGAATGCATAAGCTACTATTGGAAAGAGGGAGAGTTAAATCCCAGAATTGATCCTTTCAATGGGGAAAACACCTCAACACAGATGGTTTGGAAAGAGCACTTTGTCATTTGGATCACACCCAACTTCCCTTCCTATAATCACAGCAACTTTGCATGGGTCATAACAAGGACATCCCAAATGAAAAGCGAGAAGGACCAGCTCTAGTAAAAGCCAGGGGAGAGAGCTCATTGCACGGCAAGGCCCTCTGAGGGGTTAACTGTCCTGGGGGCAGAGCAAAGCAGTGCGCCAGGCTTCCCAAGGAGCTATTTTTATCTCCAGTTTTAAGTATCTGACTCTAGCTGGTAAAAGGGTTCATTTTCTCACTTGGAAAGTTTTCAAAACACCAAAAGGATTTGGTCAGGAGGGAAATATACCCACTCCAGCCAAACCTTTTTCAGTGGTCAGAGAAAAAAAAAAACGCGAGCAAAAAATCGCAAATCTGCTTCAGGCAATATATGGGTCCATTCAGGGGAAGTTGTCCCTGGTTTATCAGCACAGAGCAGCCTCCTGCAACCAGCAGCAGCCGTCACCCTGCGAAAGGACATCTTTCCATTTTCATGAAGAGTAGTGAAAATTTGAAGGCAACGCACATGACAAAATATTTGACTGCATTTATCTGCCTTTTGGCTATTTTTACCCCAGCGCCATGCAAACGCCTTCCAGACTTCCCTGACAACATCTTGCTTTTTACCCAAGTCTTGCTTAGCAGCCAAGGCACACGGCTTGTCATTTACATTTTACAGATGGAGAAGCTGAGACCCTAAAGCGCTAAGTAACATGAACACAGTAGGGCCAGGCAGAGTGAGAAGCCACATCACAGCTGGTTTAAAACTACCCCAAGTCCCAAGGGAGGGACAGTGGTCATCCTCTCTTTTCCTTGGGACATGGGAAAGAATTTGGATTCAGTGAAGGCCAACTTGGAGCAGGTCAAAGCAGTGAGTGTGGTGACCTAGAAAAATGTGGAGCCTGATTGATACTTTCTTCCCCACCGAAGAACTTGATGTGTAACAGCGTCATCTGTTTGCAATGTACAGATTCTGTTTTCTCAGCTGAGAAGAAAGGATGGGAGACCATGTTTATTGGAGCAGTTTACATCTCATAGTGCCTTTTTACTTATTCCTGATCTGGATAATGTTTTCTACATATTTCTGCCAGGCTGTGGAGTTCTTTCCTCATCCAGACTTACCATAATTATTTTGCTAAAGTACCTGAACCCATTCATTTCTTTATTGATCCCATACCGAGTCCCTGCTACGGGGCCGCAGGGCCAGGGACCTGGGAACACAGAGATGAACAAGTGTCAGTTCTGCTATCAAGGGATGAAGAGTCCACTGATGGGAACTGGGCATGGAAACAAGTAGGCAGATTTGTAAAGAAATGTGCTAGGAACTGTGGAAGTAATCATCTCTGATGGGCAAGGAAAGGCCCTCCTCTTTCCTGGGTATCCTTGGTTATCTCTTTTTGACCTCTCACCTCTGCCAGCCCCCTCTGCCTGTCCCCTTTGGTGTTGGTACTTCCTCTCACACCTCCCTAGCTGTACTTCAGATCAGACCTCCAACACCCCTGAAAGATATTATTCCACAGCACGGAGGACAGTTCTGTGCATAGAGTACGGATTTCCCCATGTCTTGCTCATGAGCAGTTCTTCCCATAGAGTAAATCAATGCTAATTCTTTAAAGCAAAGCAACATTAAAGTAATTTTTTTTTTCCTGGAGCACATTTCAAAGATTATGATCTATGAAGAATACTAAAATGAGAAAACATTCCTGGGCCTAGCTTGTTACTAATTTTTATTCATCTGATTTATAGAGGTGATAGGCAAGGCAACGTCCTCCTCATCTCTGGATTGAGGATATGCTGACAGCTCGATCCATCAAGCAAGCTGTCAGAGCACAACACTTCACAGAAGTTGTTAAACAGAGGTCCAGCTGGTCAACACTTCTAGGAGATGAGAAGGAAGAATGTTAACCTTAGTGTCCGTGCAAAAGTATTTCACTTGCCCAGCAGGGAAATGGACAGAGCGGTAAAGTCTTTAGTCAAGGTATTAGAATTTAAAGACAAATTTCTTTCTTTTTTTTTTTTTTAAAGATTGTATTTAGGGACGCCTGGGTGGCTCAGTTGGTTAAGCGTCTGCCTTTGGCTCAGGTCATGATCCCAGGGTCCTGGGATCGAGCCCAACATCGGGCTCACTGCACAACGGAGAGCCTGCTTCTCCCTCTCCCTCTGCCTGCCATTCTGACTATCTGTGCTCTCTCTCTATCTCTCTGTCAAATAAATAAATAAAATCTTTAAAAAAAAAAAGACTGTATTTATTTATTTGACAGAGAGAGATACAGTGAGGGAGGGAACACAAGCAGAGGGAGTGGGAGAGGGAGAAGCAGGCTTCCTGCCGAGCAGGGAGCCCGATGCGGGGCTCGATCCCAGGACCCTGGGATCATGACCTGAGCCGAAGGCAGGCGCTTAACGACTGAGCCACCCAAGTGCCCCTAAAGACAAATTTCAACCATATGTCTGTATTTCTGCTTTCTTTGTGATCCTGGAATCAATCCCTGCTTGAAACATATTGATAAATAATCAGCCAGCGATGGCAATCTCACTGAAACTTGCGTCCATCTTCATTAGTAAATTTAAAGACCACTGATGTCTATAGATACAGGGCAGAGCAAAGAGAGAAAGTGCGACTCCAAGCCCACAGGGACACTGGTCCACTGAAGAGCTGGACTGTAGCTGGACGCCTTTAATAACCAGAGGGCCAAGGGAAGGACAGTGGCCATTTACACGATCACATCGGTTGGTGACATTTTATGCTAGCTTGAAGAATTTTAAGCCCATGCAAAGCATTGAAAGGACATATTTTAGCTGCTAGGCTTAATATATTTTCTTTCTTTTCTTTCAACACTTCTCAACAGTTTTGGGTCCTTCTGAGTTTTAGGTCATCGAAGTTCCTCAAGGACAGAGAGAGATTCCACAAGGGCAGGAGAGAGACTCACAGAATTACCTGTTACGAAGTCTGGGTCAGGGAGACAGCCCACCTGAAAAGCCTCCTATGTTCAGTCTTAGAGATCCTTGCTGTGCTTGGGGCTGGGAATAACTTCTAAAATGGGGCCATACGAAAGGCCCCCAGGGGGCAAGTGGCACTGCAGTCTTGGCAATTTGAGCTTTGTGGGGACTCTCTAACAATGGCCTCCGCTCACCGCTCTAACCAAAATTTTGAGTCCCCTGGATTGTCTTCTCAGTTCTCTGTGGTAGGGTGGAGTGGGGGGGGGGGGAGAGATTTTTAACAATCCCCTCCTGACTTCTAAAGAGGAAGGATCCTAAAGAGGACCCCTCAGTTGCTGAGGGAAGATGGGGCTGTTGGATTGACTCAGGCGGAGGATGCAAATTGGCAGGGAGGGCACCAGATTATTCTATACAATAAGAGGAAGAAAGACAGAAAAAACTGGTGAGGGGTGGGTGAGGGGAGAAGGAGACAGCTATGGTGGAGATTTTGATGAGGTTTGTGAGCACTGTGTGAAACAGCATCTTCTATGAAACAGCCTGTAAAAAGTCAACATTACCAAACAACGCCTTTGCAACTCTATTGAGTGTTGGAGGGAGGGGAAGAATGGAATACGGGGAGGGGTTCCATTTTTGAGGAAGGTGTTTTGAGTGACCAAGGACTGCCTAAAGGGCTGAGCCAGAACTGGACAACACCCATATAGTTAGCAAAGGTGAGGGATAACACTCCACTTGGGTCTATTGTTACTACAGCCAAGGTGATGGGGACACTCTCCAGATGAGGTATAGAGAGACACCACAAAGAACTTGGAGAAATGACATCTTCAACCACCCCTGGTGCTCAGCCATGGATCTGAGAACAAAATGCCCTCTTAGGCTGGAAGCAAAAGTTCATGGGTTTCATTCATTGGAAGTATTTGTCTTGATAAGAAGCTGTTTTAAGGCCACTGGATGTTTGGGATAATGGTACCACATGGCTCTGAGTGTGACTCAGCCCAGATAGTCGTTTAGTAGTTCTCTAAATGTGGATCCTGGACCCTAAACACTAGAATCACTGGTGAGCTTGATAGAAATCCCCATTCTCAGGCCACACCCAGATCTACTAACTAGATGGTTGGAAGATAGGGCCCAGTGCTTTGGTTAAATGAGTCCTCCAGGTGATCCTGATCCACCCAACATTTGAGAATAACTGGTTTATGCAATGATTCTCAGTGTGGATGGCACCAGAACCCCCAGGAGAGTTTGTCAAATAAAGGATCCCAGAATCCCTGGCATAGACCCCAGGGATTTTGACTCTGTAGGCCTGGAGTAAGCCTGTCACCCTATGTTCAACAAGCCCTGCAGATGCTTTGGGGGCCTCTCCACATTTGAGAACCACTAGAACAACAGGTTAAGAAGAAGCTCAGTCCCATAGCCTGAAATCGTGAGCCAATATTGCTAGCGAATTCAACAACCTAATGAAACAATCAAGGCCTTCCTGGATAGGTGAAGAGCTTAATTAATGCTCCTTATTCATACAGGTGTCCTGCCACTGACAGATAGGAAGTTTTGGAGATCATACCCAGGGAAGAATGCTTCATCCACAAGCCCAGAGCTCCACCCAAAAGAACTGGAGTAGCTTTGGAATGAATAGAGCACTGGGGAGGGATGCAGAGACTCGTTCATGTTTTGCAGGGTGAGAGCTATATTCCAAGTGTCCAACCCAGGAAGGACAGGGCATTGAGCTTCTGCAGGGAGGATCTAGCATTCAGTGGCTCCATGAGCAGTCCTCAGAATCACCTCATCACCTCGGAGCTTGTTACAAATGCAGATCCAGATTTCTGGGCCCCACTTGGGTTTGCTGAATTAATTTGTGGGATTGGGGACCGAGAATCTAAATTCTTTATCAATACTTTAGGTGTCTCTCACACACATTCAAGTTTGAGAACCACTGATCACCAAGACTAGAAAAAATGGATATAGAAGTAGGGTGGGTTAGCTTCATTTACATTTTAGTAAAAGGTAGAGAGAATCAGAGAAGGTCCAGGACCAAAAGCTGTGTGGCCTGGATGGAGAAGCAAGGAGGATCCTTAGGTCACAATCCCACCTCAGGAAAGTCAAAATGCCATTGGTTGTGGGTGAGGTCACTTATGAATTGTTGGTTTCCCAACATTTGGTATAGACCAAGCACTTAAGGTTTGAGACATGGACTTATAGTATTCTAAGTATATTAAACTTAATATATCTCTGTGGTAAGAGTGCTCGCCTGGTATTTAAAATATTTCCAAGAATGCTGGGAATGTAAGGAAATGCCTAGCTAGCAATGTGCCATAAAATTTCCTGGGGAAATGGCTCTGATGTATCTATAAATATAAGAGTTCCCATAATATTTAACTTCCTCATTTCTTGTTCTTTTTGTTAATCCCATTCTTCTTGTGGTGCCCAGGTGAAAAGTGCCTTAAGTAATTAAAAAGGAGTGGGTGAGGGGCGCCTGGGTGGCTCAGTCGGTTGAGCATCTGCCTTTGGCTCAGGTCATGATCCCAGGGTCCTGGGATCGAGCCCTGCATTGGGCTCCCTGCTCGGCGGGGAGCCTGCTTCTCCCTCTCCTGCCTCCCCTGCTTGTGCTCTCTCTCTCTCTGTCAAATAAACAAATAAATAATCTTTTTTTTTTTTTTTTTAAAGGAGTGGGTGAGTGCGTGTTTTGGAGACATCAAAGATAGGGTGCAGTTAGGGAAGCTGGAAAGCCTGCCTTCTGTCCTTTGTGGGGGGCTTGTGAGGGTCAGGAGGGAGCACTGGGGAAAGGAAAGTGAGCCCAGTTCCAGGGCCCTCTGAAGTGCCAAATGGGAGAAACTGTCTAAGCATCCCATTGCTACCCCCGCTGGGTCCTTCCTAAAAATTGTACTGGCAGAACCAAAATTTAAATTTCTAACATGAGTTACACTATTTTAACAGTGGGTGTTGGAATGCACATGCCTGTCAGTATCCAAGGTTTTAGAAGTAACTAGACACCTTACATATTTTTTTCCCTAAATATTTGCATGTCTGCTTCTACAGTGTAGACTTGTAATGTCTTTTTAAAAATCTGCTCCCCTAAGTGCAGCTTCATTAGAAGTCAGCTGGCTTTCTGACTAGCATTTCAGACCCTTGATTATTACACCAAAATCCATTAAACACATAAAATCTCTTACTGGAACCTGCAATTAAACCTCAAGTCTCATAAAAGAGAATGGAGTGATTATAGGAAAGTGATCTAATACGGTGCAAAGTGTTGGGAATAATAATGCTGGGGATTTATGTGGGGCCTTTTGCCCAAGCAACTAGAAGAATTTCCTAACCTCTGTTTAGTGGAGTAAGTTTTGATTCCTATTTTGTTCATTATTTGGCCTGGCACATGTCCAGGTTTCCCCCCTTATAAAATGGGGATAAGAATAGCTTTCTAACCTAACACCCAGAGATAACGGGTGCAAATGTTTTGTACAATATCAGGGAATAGTTGTTGCCATAGTAGAAACCAAGGAATGGCTGTTCCTTCATCTTAATCTTCGAGATTTTTTGTGGTGTATTCAGGGGAACCACTCAGCCTAATAGTGTCCTGGTCAGCATCAATGCCCAGTAGGGCAATGGTTCTCACACTTCACTGTGCCTAAAAACCACCTGGAGATCCTATTAAAATGCAGATTCGCAGGACCTGCCTCCAGAGAGTTTAATTCAGTGATTTTGGATTGGGCTGGAGAAATTAATTCATCCAGCAATTATGTGTGCTGGACACTGTTAAAGACATGAGGGGAATGCAGGTGAACAAGCAGACAAAAATCCATTCACAGTCTCTCTGCATTTGTGGCAGGACTCCAGGTGACATGGAGACTAATAGTCACACACTCTCCCAAAGGTCACACCTTGAGGACCGGAGTAACAGCACAAGTCAACTAGGGACGAGTCTAGTCGCTGTCATACCAATGGCTATACTGATGGAAACTTCAACACGTTTCAATATCCCATTTTTCTTCTCTCCTGGGACCTGCTCCTTGATCACAGTCTTCTGGAATATTTTAATTTAGGAACACTGGGTTCATTTTGGACCTTCTTAGCAAATCTGTTTGCTCCATGTTCATTGTTTTTTCATTCTAGTATCACACATCATTTACACTGATTTCTCAAGGGATCTCCTTAGTATCAAAGTCTTTAAGGAGAACTGGAAAACCCATCACTTGTTCCAGGGACTCTGGGCACGGGAATGATCAAGAATATGCTGGATTTGACCTCCAACAATTGAAAGACAATTAATTTGTCTAGTTCTAACCTAACCTGAGAGTTTACTTTAAATGGAAATTAGTCTTGGACTGGACTTACTCTGAGTCATTTCATTTTCATTTTCCTTTCTATGCTATAACATTTTGAAATGGGGAAAATTAGCTTTTGTTAATGACCTACACTTCCTGTGGAATGAAGGCAGTTGATTAATTTCTCTAAGTCCTTGGATGCATCTGTACTGAAGATGTATTGGAGACTCAGCTGACCCAGACCAACAGAGCAAATGAAGTACAGATGCAAAAGAGCATTTCACTTAAAAAAATACTCTTCTTATTTGCAATAACCTCCTTTAAAAAGATGTGTTAATAAACAGAGCTGAATTAAAAAAAATTCATTTCACTCCAGGAAACCTCGAATGCCCAAAGCTGACAGCAAATCATTCAGTGAGTAAACTAAAGGTAGAAAAAAAGCAACAAGGGCAAATAAGACTTTAAGTTAGTGAAGAAAATGAAGAACTAAAAAAATACCTAATAGATTTCAGGTTCATTGAAAAATGTACGTAGGGAGATTTCTTAAGTAATATTTCATTTAGTCCATATTTTATTTGTTATTTATGTCCTGCTTCCTTCCTCAAAGGATTTGAGGCTGCTCATTTATTCTCGGTACCTAGTGTGAGATAACATTTTAAAGGAAAAGATCATCTCTTTATCTTCATCTCCTCCTTCCTCTCAAGTTCTCCAACCACTTAGGAATTTCAAACAGGATAAGGAAAACACATTACTTATCCTATAATAAGTTTTCCAGCATCCAGTATAATCTCTGCCATTTTAATAGCTATTTTTATCAATCTTAGAGATCTTACCAGCTCCAAAACCTCTGAGTCTATATGTATGTATTATGTTTGCAATGGATGGCACAGGTAAACATCTCGCCTCATTTGCATTTTTTAGAAGTAACTGACACTTTTTTTAATAAGTCTGCAATTTTGGGAAACAATGTTCCTTTTCCTAGTCCTTCAGGGTCTTGTCCTCATGTGTACATATTTTACATGCAACTATTTTACTCAATGTTATATTGTGAACATTTTCCACACTGTTATACATTTTAACTTCAAAAGTTTACAAATTACCATATATATATACATATATACATAAAATATATATAATTTTTTTGAGAAAGAGAGAGTGGGCATGCATGCATGTGCATGCACAAGCAGGGGAAAGGAGCAGAGGGAGAGGAAGAGAGAGAATCTTAAGCAGACTCCACACCCAGCGTGGAGCCCAACGCGGGGCTTGATCTCACAACCCTGAGATCATGACCTGAGCCAAAATCAAGAGTTGGACACTTAACTGACCGAGCCACCCAGGTGCCCCTATAAGTTACCATTTTTAATGGTTACATAATTGTCCATAGAGTTGATGTGCTATTAGAACACTGGAAGAGGAAGGGAGGTATTTGAGCAGAGGGTCACAACATAGTTCACAGAATGAGTCCCACCCGTGTTATTTATAAGTGCTGGAGCACTTAATATTCCAGGGAGAGAAGTCTGGTACCAAGGAGCTTATTACTCTGAGGGCTTATCTATCAGGCATGCACAAGATGTGAGCTATCTTGGTCTCAATTTTGTTTTGAAACCCCTCTTTATCCATTTCCTGTATCAATATCCTTCAAGGGACAACAAGTTCTGCAAAAAGCAGAGAGAACAGCTGAACTGAAACTACTCACCCCTGTCTTCTTGCCAGTGGCTACAGAGGTGAGGGCTGGGTGCCCATCGACACCCAACACACAGACCCTTGCATATGCAGCCGCCTTTAGTAGAGGCACGTGGAGAGGGAATGCGTCTATGAGGCAGCAAAGCAGTGGCTCTGAGCAAGTACCCTGCAACCAGACTTTGCCTCCGTGTTCTTGTGCCTTACCTGTTCTTACCTGCAAAAATGAGGATCTGATGTCTGCACTCACTCTACAAGCTTGTTGTAAGGGTTATATAAAGAATGGGATGTGGCACACATTAAACACCATATAAGGGCTTGTTATTATCATTTCTTTTTCACTCACTTTTTTTTAGGCGGGAGAGTGAGAGAGAGAGAGAGGTGGGAGGAGGAACAGAGGAAGAGGGAGAGAGAGAATCTTAAGCAGGCTCCACGCCCTGTGCGGAGCCCCACACAGGGCTCCATCTCACGACCCTGAGATCATGACCTGAGCCAAAATCAAGAGTCAGATGCTTAACTGACTGAGCCACCCAGGTGCCCCATCTTCTTCCACTTTTTCCCCATCTTTTTCTCACTTTTGAAGGAAGGCAGGGAGCACAGCACAAGTCAAGGACACTAACTGGGCACTAACCATTGAAAATAGTAAAAGGCAAACCGTCCAAAGCAATCCTGGTCCCCTTTTCCTGTATTCACTTGTTTCAAAAGATTTTTAACCCAGAGACAATACTCGAGACTTCATGTGTGCACTTTAAGCCCAGAACTAAAGAATACCTCCTGCAAGTTTAAGCTGTGGTTTCAACTTCAGGCACAGAGCCTGTCTCAGTGATGCTGGCATTTTGTTAGTACGAGACCGTCTCATCACAGTGACTATTCATCACCTACCGGATGCCAGGACTCTGTGAGGCGCTTCAGAGAACCAGATCTAGTCTCCCCAACAACCTTATGGAATAGGTGGTGGTGGTGTTGTTATTCTCATTTTACAGGTGTTGGAACTTGCAGCCAGAAAGATAAAGCAATTTGCCTAAAGCCAAGTGGACTCAGAATTGAGAATTTACATGCAGGTCTGTGTAACTCCCTTCTATTCTTTTTCCACCTCTCCCCGTCCTGCACAGTGTGATATTTGGGCAAAGATGACTTGAGTCTTGGGGGCTTGCATTGCTGATGGAGGCAACTGGCTAATGCCCACAGCTGCTCTGCTGAACTATTCAGTGCTTCCCACAAAGCTCGGGCTCGATGCCAATCTTACAAAGCCCCCTCACCCACCCCTGCATTTCAGACTCAGCATCTATGCTCCTGACCCTGCCTGCAATGGATCGTCCACCCTGACACAGAGCCCATCAGAAAAAGCCCGCTGGCCCTGGTCCTGTTTTCCCACTCCTGCTCTGTTCTCATGTCTGGTGACCTTCTGTCTCAACTTATCTCCATGGCCCACTCTTTACCCTCTTCTTCTTGTTGAAGAGCGGGTTTGGGGGGATACAAAGGAATATGATGGAAACCCCCATCGCATTTTCCCTTAACCCCCAGCTGACACACTCCTGGATGTGAGGGTGCACACACCAACCTCAAGACAGAAGTTGGGAGAAGGTAAAATGAAAGATTTGCAGGCAATTCATACTGAGCTGCTTTTGTGGATTTCAGGCAGAAGAGGCTCTCATTCAAGGCCCATCTGAGATCACAGGTCAGTGTGAAATGCTGTCATGGGCTGAATTGTTTCCCCTCAAAATTTATACATTGAAACTCCAACTCCCAGCATCCCAGAATGTGGCCTTATTTGGGAACAGGGTCATTGCAGACATAATTAGTTAAGACAAGGTCATACTGGAGTAGGGTGGGCCCCTAATTCAATGACTGTTGTCCTTACAAAAAGGGGAAATTTGGACACAAGCATGCATGCCCCCAGAGGGAAGATGAAGGCAGAGATCACCTGAATAGGTCATCTTCTACAAATCAAGGACCACCAAAGATTGCCAGCAAGACTCTGGGAGCTAGAAGAGAGGAATCGAATAGATTCTCCATCACAACCCTCAGGAAGAACCGACCCCGCTGGCCCTCGATGTGGACTTCTCGCTGCCAAGACTCTGAGGAAATAAATTTCAGTATGTAAGCAACCCATCCCCCACACCGTGTTTGTGGTACTCTGTTGCCACAATCCCAGGAAACTACTAAACTGGAGGGATGCCCAAAAACGTCATCTGAAAGCTATTGTGAGCCTGGTCATGGGTGAGGTGGGGCGCAAACAAAGACAATGTTGCAGGAGCCTTCCTGCCTGGGCTGAGGGTCCTGGTGCACAGATGCCCCAACCCCACCCTGATGTTCCTTGGAGACTGTTCCAGACCAGGAACAGCTCACCCTCACAAAACACCTGATGCACCGGCCTTCTCTGGTGCTTGCCTGGGGAAAGGGAAGAAGTTCGATTTTAAGCCTAGTGTTACCTCGACCACAGGGACACATGATGACTTTCTTGGGCCTGAGGCAATTTGATCTTTGTGGGCTCCTTCCTGTATTGAAAAAAAAAAAGTTAAAAATATTTGACAACCTCACTGATGTCAAGACAAGGATAATCTATGCTGGATCCATCATGACATATTCGTTACTATTACATTTACTTTTTTTCTTCATATTTTAAAAGAAATTAAAATTAAAACATGTCTGTGGGGCTCTAAAATTGTCAGTGGGCACTGTGCCTATTGATAAGTCAGCCCTGCCCCAAGGATAAACCAGTGAGCCATCAAGGAGTCAAAAAAAAAAAAAAAAAAGAAAAGAAAAACAACAAAAAAGAACCCTACCCTGCTGTGTGCTTTTGCCACAAGAAACGGCCTTAGAAAGATCTATGAACAAGTGTGTTATATCTAATTAGGCACTCTTTCCAACCTCGGAAAGTGACGCCA
This sequence comes from Halichoerus grypus, assembly GCF_964656455.1. Classification (NCBI taxonomy): domain Eukaryota; kingdom Metazoa; phylum Chordata; class Mammalia; order Carnivora; family Phocidae; genus Halichoerus; species Halichoerus grypus. The sequence goes on along the minus strand of NC_135719.1, from coordinate 109,821,937 downwards.
TCTTCACGTGGGTTGCATTTCTTGAGTCAAAAAGTCCATAGTTTGCCTTACACTTTTCCTTTACCTCGGGATGAACCCCAAAACAAATACTCCCAGGCGCAGACAGAGAGCCATGCCACATATTAGCTGCCACCACCTGCAAGTGTGGGACCATAAATCCACCCCCCTCCCACGGAGGTGGCCATGGGACGCTGTCCGAACCATACATAAAACATGCCCCTCTGCACTGTATTATCGGCCTTCCTGATTTACTGTATATACAGTCTCCAAGTTAAATACCAACAGAAGCACCCGAAAATATATTCTCTTGCAGCCCCTATCTGAAAACCACATTGCCCAAATAATGTCGGCTCATTCCCGGTACCTGAGTGTCATTCTCAGAAATACATCCCTACAGCAGGGCCCCATGAAACTCGTGAGCACAGAGAAGGAGAAGCAGAACCTCCAGATTTAAGGCCCAGACATTTTAAAAGTGCACATGTTTCCAAAATGAGACTAAGCAATTCAAACAGTCGGTATCTGATGCCCCCCTTAGCAGGGTTTTTACTGGCTTCCCTTAATGTCATATTTGAATCTCTCTTTCTTTTATGCACCCCTCCTAGCAATAGGAGCAGCAGTAACAAATTGAATAAATAAACGCACACTAAATGATTCTCCCTAGAAACCATAATGAAGTGTCTGCATTGATGCAGAATTCCAGTTACTTTCTGTGGAGGACCCAGGAGCATAGATTTCTAGTCTGTGCCAATCCACTGGAGCATGAGTCTCAGGAGACAGAGAGCAATCCCCAGTTACATGTTATCAATTTGAGAATAGGAGTAGCATTGGTTTTTGTAGGCTGGTCTGGGTTTAAATATCAGCTTTACACCTAGAGAGATGCCATCTTGGAGGATCCGAGTCCTCATCTTCTAAGTGAAGATAATGCCAACTGGGCCATGTTGATTGGGAATTCCATCTAGATGCCCTCCTTTCTAACAGGACCCTGATTTCATTTAGGTAACTACTCACCCAGGCCCAGTTTCACGGACGTGGGACCTGCACAGGCGCCCAGGGCCTCATGCTCAGAAGGGCTCTGTGCTTGGTTCAGTGCTCTGCTATCACCATCTTGAAATCGTTAATAATTTTATTTTTGAATTTGTGACTTGTAAGTAAATCTGCTGAGACAGTGGAGTGTGCATGTGAGCAGAGGAAATATAACATGCCTGCCACCTCATTCACACTTCTGTGATAATTCCACAGAATATTTTCATGGGTTAATTCCATCCTGGTGCTGGTGGTTGGTTTGTTCCAGACCAGGCATGCCACTCAAATCAGACCAATGTGAAGCTTTCTGGAGGCTTCTGGAAGAGTTCAGATTCCTGCTTCCAGAACTGATTCTCTCTACTTCCATCTTTCTGTGACAGTAAGCATGAAGCCAACATATAGAGCAGGGCAAAGTCAATAGAATCACAGAAAAACAGAGCTAGAGCTTCTGGACCAAGCAACCCAAATACTGGCCACCACTGTGGACTTACAAGAATATGAACCAACCATTTCACTGTGGCTAAATCCCACTTAAGATGGACTTTCTGTAACTTGATGCTGAAAGCAGACCAGTATATATCTGCTGACTGAGTAGACAGATGCATACAGCATTGAAAAATCAGAAGTCATGGCTGGCATTGGCCAAGAAAAAACATCAAAGATCTCAAGGAGGGGGGGGATCTGGTTGATAGGTGAAGGGCAAGAAAAGGCAGTCCCGGAAGGAAGGGGTGCTATAGTATGTACAAAGCCCTGAGGGAGACACACACAAGGGGGCAGGGAAGACTATAGACTGGAGATGCAACGGCTCACGCAGGGAGAATGGGTACCATGGTGTGGCTGCCCTAGATTGGCGAGGGTCTGGGGTGTTCTGGAGGTGATGTGGTCAGTTGCAGGTGGACCCTGTGCTAGGGCGTGGCTTCGAAATGCCTGGTGTGGTGAAGAGACCTGTGGCCATGCTGTCGCAGTAAGATCTTATGAGCTACTTTCTTATCATCTTATTCAGGAAAAGGCACTTTACCAGAGTGCTAATAGGTCCATTTTAGAGTCCAATTATCTGGGTTTGAAACCTCACTAATGGTATATCGTGGGCAAGTGACTTTATCATTCTGGGCAAAATGAATACAGAATGAAGGTATGAGCAGTATCTATCTCACCCTTTGCTATGAGAATTATGAGGTTGTTTAGTGTTTGACACTTGGTAAGAGTTCCATGGATGTTGGTGATTATTATTAATAGATTTTAATGGTCTTACATGGGTCCTTGCTAGGGAGATTTCTTCTGGGGACCATTGACCCACAGGCTCCTACACCCTCTCCTCATCTCTCATTGTTTGGAGACCGTCATCCACAATTGCAAACCTCTCTTTCACCTTCTTGGCACCTTCTACAGTGGCCTCTGAGCTGCAAGATGAAGACTTTCTGGGCCCCAGACTCCGTGTGCCTGTTTCTGCCTTCCTGACATTTGGGCTGGACGAGGTTGCTGCAGAGGCTCTTTGGACCAAATTCCGTTAGCCATAGGCAGCCAGCCTCTCTGGCTTATCCCCAATAGTCAGGGGAATGAATGCCATGGGACACTTGAGTCCTGGTCTGCTTAGAGTTTACAGGAGAAAGGGTAAAAGTCATACGAGAAATACTTATGTGGCCGATTTCACTTGATTTATAAGAATTCCTTAAGCAAGAAAAGCATATTGTCACCATTTTCAACATATTGTAGAGTGCTGTCCATTTTGCTGATCCGTTTGTGCAGGCCACATTTGGGGTTAACTTCACACACCCCTGCACAGGATCAGCTAGGACTCTGTTAAGTACAGCATATTGCCTTTAGTTTATTCCTGTATCAGGTACTTACTCAATGCCTCTTACGTGCCAGGTACAATTTGGTGACTTGTCTTACACAGCTATCTGCATTCTAAATGTTATGTATGATGTAACAGATGATGTTACACATAGATCCTTTCATATTTTCAAAGACTTAGAATCAAATTTCAGAGGGAACATGCCACTTAAACCACAAAGGACTCTTAAAAACTTTCCTTCAAAACTTCGAGAACTGGCTAGTTAGAAGTTCAGCTGATGTCTGGCCTCTGGATTAGTATAATCTTTCTGAGGTGGAGATAGGAATGCAGTTCCACTCAGCACACAGTTACCACTAATATTTATAGCTTACCTTTTAAAAGTAAACAAATTAGGGGCAACCAGAAAACTCGAAGCCACCAAGCCCCAAACTTTCTACGAATCCTTCTTATCATGCTATGCTAAAGACAGATAAAAATTCTTGGATATAGTTCAATACCAGAAGATGATTCTGCATCTGCAGAACATCTGACATATACAAAGTTTGAAAAATTCTTTCTAAATGAATATGTAGAATAAAGCACGCTCTGTGCCTAGGGACAAAATCATATGTTATCAATTATTGGAAACACACAGCACATGTACCAACAAACACATGTAGAATCCACCAGTGTTGTTGGTAAGATTATGGAGTGGAGAGATTGTTTGCAGCTGTTATGTTAATTAAGGAACAAAATGGCTCCATCTGCCACACCATCTCTCAGTTGGGCTACCAACCCTTTTTCTGCTTGGCTCCAAGTTGATATAGAGAGCGAGGGAGCTGATGCCTAGTCTTGGCCCCAGTCAGTTCCCATGTGGAGTAGATGTTGGAGAGGCAGGTCTGGCAGGCTGAGTCACAGAATCCCATCTGGCTAATTCTCCACCACACTTAGGCTTGGAATGGGCTGACACAGGATTGTCTTCCCCCACATGGATGTGGCTGGGGTTGGGGGTAAGGATCTGTGGACCAGGCTGGGCTGGACCCTATGGAAGTAATCCATCAACAAGAACAGATGGGGCTGAACAGACAGGCTGAGCTGGGTGGCATGCTGAGTTCCCTTTGCAGTATGTCTTGCTTGATTCATCCCCATAATGTATGTGTAGCAATAGTGCCCTACAGGACACGGCATAGCCGCCATATGGTCAGCTTTGCTTGCAAGATCCCAGAACAGTAGGGCTTGGGGTAAGTTTCTGTTTGGTACCTTTCCGAGGGCCAAAATCAGAGACACATTGAATAAACACTTTCTAGTAACTGCAGAGACATAGATCATACAGATTGAATATATTTTATTTTTTAAAAGGGGGTGCTTCTCAGTCTTCACCTATAAAGACATGACACTTTGTTGTTTCCTCCATGGTCTCATGTTCTCTAATGGTGGTGAAAATCATTCTGTTAACTGATACAAATCAAAGTTGAAGATGAAAGTAAGAATAGGAAAATTTTAAATGCATTATATTCATTTCCATGATTAAACCATTAATGGGCATCAAAAGTCTTTGATAAAATTAACATCCCATTATTTTTAAAAGTCGGTGAAAACCGTACTATCCTCCCTTTTGATTTCCAACTACTCTTTTTTCTAGAGGTACTAAGGAGCAATGAGATGCCAAGAAAGTAGTTAAAGTTCAAGAGGAAAGATTCATTGAGCACCTGTTGTGTGGTAGGCATAGTTCTCTATCCATAGAGTGCCCCATTATCCACAATACCCTCCCCCTTCCCCAGCACTCAAGGCCTAAAGGGCTATTTTTCCTTCTAGCTCTGGTGATGAGATGAATTGGAAATCACCTTCTTGCCACTTCCCCGTCTTCTTCCCCGTCTTTCTATTTCCCCTTTCCACCGTGACTACTGCTAGGGGATACACAGTCTAGAGTGGTACGGTAGAGCAAGCTCTACCCCACCCAGGAATGAAAAAAGAACAGCCATTGACAACTAAGTGGTTTCTCTAAAGAGGTAGTAGAGCTCAGGGGCAAAAAAGGGTCAGGAGGCGGAGTCTATCATATGAGAAGAGAAAGACCAAAGTCATGGCTTTGGAAGAAACATTCTTTCTTTGAGATGAAATTAGGCTGCTGACTCTAAGAAAAAAATTAATTAATGTTTCCCTGTTTACCTTTAGCTGTAGCTCCCTTAAGTGGTGAGACTGGTCTGGGATTGGAGTGCTTCAGTTCATCAATGCCTTGGGCCCATCTGCATCTTCCTCCAGAGCTTACCACATCCAAGAAGAGGAAAACACCAACAAGGTTGAAGCACCAAGGCGTTATTACTCAAGTTGTGAGTAATAAGAAGGTGTTGACAATCTTACTCCTTTTTGGTGGAGGGATAGAGCTTCCTGGGGAAAGGGAATTAGGCCATTTAGGGGGTTTCAGGGCTGGAGGGGTGCCGGGTGAGAGAGCAGAGAGAGATGGAGGACTCTACCCCAGGAATATACAGGTCATGGGGATCTGTGTCTAGATGGTTCTTCCCATTTGTGCCACAGGAGGACAGTTGAGTTGCTGTTTTTGGTTGTTTCAACTTTCATTTATCCCAGACTCTAATGCCCCTCTCCGAATTGCCTGCCCTTTCCATAGAAAGCTTCTTCCACCATGGCATCTTCACCCTCCGGTTATGTATGCGTTACCGCTCCAAACCATTTTTGGGTAGAGGCAGTAGGACAGATGCTAGCAGCCTCTGGAGGGCACTAGAAGAAAAAAAAGAAAAACTTCAGACGCTAAGGACACTATGATGCAACATCTCTGTTGCTTCTTTAATTTAGTGAAGATTCCTCTAACAGTGATTTCACAACCCAAGTTATGTCCACATTAACCACCAAATAAGATTGCAACCCAAGATGCTATGAATTCTTCTTTCTAAATTTTTTGAAACAAAATTCTTTTTAAAACCATCCAAACTTACAGGTCAGAGGTCATGTGGAACACTCGAATCAAAAGCTCACAGCAGAGAAAGTCAAAAGTGAGACCTCACTGTGGTCAGAATGCATAAGCCCAACATGGTGAGGAGGCCAAGATACTCAAGCCCTTTATACTGGAATCATCATAAAAAGGCAAACAATGATGATGAGAATTCATTGAGCGCTCACAAAGTGCCAGGCACTGTTCTAAGTGCTCTCCATGCAGTAACTCATTTAACAAGCAAATGTCTGCCAATCAAGGGCAAACAGAATAAAAGAGGTTTACGCACTGTGCCTAAAGTTTCCTTCAAAGGGCATATTAAAATTCAAATGCTCTTCTTCCATGATATAGTTCATTGTTTACCAATCATTGATAGCAGACTTAGACAACAAGCAGGCAAATACCAGTGTGGCAAGGCCAACTCTCCTAGATTTTCCTAATGATGAGCTTCCCATCAGAGGACTGCAGCCTGTACAGAAGGACCGGTCTTTTAGGGGTAAAGATTTGGATTGAATTAAGACCCAGTTGTCTGAGCAACAGAAATTGAAGCAGCATATCTAAATAAGTGAACTATCTTTTAATCAAAACTAATTTGACTACCTTTTTCTTTTTACAATTCATTAATTGAAAAATGTGTTATTACACAAAACATAGAAATCATTAATTAAAATCTCTAACATCAAATTAGGCTCTGTGGGTCTGGAACTTTTAACAGATAATGTATAGGGGTTGCCATGGTAACTCATCGTGTTGTAATTCTGTCCCTTCCTGGGCAAGAGGCTAGAAAGGAGAAGACAAACCATTTGAGGAGATAGCAGCATCAGAAATTGAGTTAATCTGTGACATAAGCCCTCTGTAATTTTGCTTGCCAGCTTTCACCATGTGAAGGAAAAACAGATAGTGAAAAGGCATAAAAGATTTCATTTTCAAAGCTCCCTAAAATTGCCAATTCCACTCTATAGTTGATTCTCAGCAGAGAAGGAAATGGGAAGAGAACACAAGGGGATGATGCTGTCATAAAACGATGAGCTTGAAGGAGAAAGTGGAATCGTTGCTTCTGAATGGCAAGAAGCAGGTGCCTCCCCAGGGGAAGGATTCTGTCTAATCCTTATGTTTGAATCCGCCCTCAACTCAGCGTTAACAGGCCAATTACCAGCCTGGGACAACACAGAAGCAACTGGAAGCAAACTCACAATCTGCAGGCACACCTTCCCTTCCCAGGACCTCTGTGCGTTCAGGGCTGGAACTGATCAGGCGCTGAGCACTCCGTGCGTCCACAGCTGCTTATCACATCGTGGAGATCAGACGGCTGACCATCAACTTTCACTTCCCCCCTTTTGTGAAGCAGGGCACAACTGATAAAAACCGTTTAGCCTTTTTGTGAACTTCTTTTCATTCTCCCTCACCTTATTCAAACTACATTGAATCAGGATTCTCTGAGACAGTCTTCCCACCCTTCATTCACCTGAGTCCCAATTTCCCTATTTAAAATACTTGTATGAAAACTGATGGATTATCAAATCCATTTACTGAGCCGGTCTCTTGCCTAATGTGGTCAGGAAATGTGAACAAGAGCCATAATAATCTCGAGGACATTATTACAGGCAGGGATCTAAATTATTTAGCTTTTAAGATTCCAGGTTATCAACAGCGGGATCAACTGCACAGCTTTTGTCAAGGGCGCTGCTCCTGCCTCGTGTTACTTGCAGTGGAGGAAAACACTGGACAGGACGGGGCTCCCATGCAGTCAGTGATGTTCGAAGTGTCGCAAGAGCGGGCACGGGGTGGGGGTTCTCTCCTTAGGTGACGTTAAGTGTGGTGAGTGTGTCTAGAATGGCGTTACAGGTAACACGTTGTCAAATAGAGTAAATAGCTTCTTAATTGCCAGGGCAATTCCAATTTTTATTGGGGTTACACTGGAGACAATTTCATGTCTTAGGAGTTAACTCACATGAGGAATTTATCAACTTCCCAACTTTGCACCGGGGAGTTATTTATGAAACAGCTCATGGGGGCTGGGAAGGGGACCTCAATGCGGAATGAACTGGCCACACTCCAACCAAAAGGCTTTGGAGTCGACTTTTCAGCACAAACCAGCAGCCATGTGCTACTACGCCACGGGGGTAATGAAAGCGGTGCTGTTGTATAAACGGCATTTGTCAGGGGCTCCGGTGTGGCCGGAGAAGGTGCAGCCTGGCATCTCTGCTCGGAACGGATCCCTGTCCATCCTGGCCCACAAAACTGCCTCTGGACCCCTCTGACCACATTCACCAGAGGAATAACTGTGACTGAACTTAGCTAGGGATAGATAGTGGTGATAGTTACTGTCAAAAGTTCAAAACCAACCAACCAACCAACCAACCAACCAACCAACCCTTAAGTAAAGCCAATGAATCACTGAAGCAGTAATTAGTAAGAGTTTATTGTTCACATACAAAAAAAAAAAAAACCAGTTTGCAAACTGGGAGCGCTCAAACCAAATTATGGCATGAGGCTCAGGGGTATATTGTTATAAAGCAGCTTACATAGAATGGAGGCAATGACTATTTATTCTTCACTGTGATTGGTTCCTATATTGAATTCTCTTCAATGGAAGGGGAACTTGTTAGTGGTTACCTCATATCAATTTTTAGGAATGATCTAAGTTTCACTTATGATTTTTAGAGGCATAAACAAGAAGTGACCCAGGTCAAGGTAGCCTCACTTGTCTGGCAAAATAAGCTAAATTAAACTTTACTTGTATGACTAAACTGGTTTCGTCTGGCTGGGGGAAGTTTCAAGTCTGGTCTCCATTTGCGTTTGATTTAAACATTACACAACATTGTAAATGTATTTAATGACATTGATTATACACTTAGAAATAGTTAAAATGGTAAACTTCATGTTATATATATTTTACCACCATAAAAAATGTATCAAGCTTTCTTTTAAAAAAAAAAGAGTGATATCTATCTATCTATCTATCTATCTATCTATCTATCTATCTAAAGTTATATATGGAGAGAGAGAGAGCATACAGAATGAGTTGCAAAGTATGGTGGGAATTTCCTAAGCAGTCAAGAATGTGGTAAGTTGTGGTAGACATTTGTGGTGTTTGGTCTAATATGTGACCATTCTACTTTGGAGGGATCTCAAGATGGAAGCTGAAGGGTGGCAGGTGTTCCCTCAACTGCTCTCTGAAAGTTGGAGAACAGACCAACTGGAAAGCATCCAATAGAATGTTCATGCCCAAGACTCTCAGTCTTAAGGGAGAGAGCCAAAGATGCAGGTTCAGCCAGATCGTCCATGGAGATGAGAGGAGGGGCGGTGAATGACAAGGTACTGCTATGGGGATGGCATTCTCAACCAAACATGGACAGCTCTGAGGTCTTGTCTCCTCTGGGTCCTGCCCATTTTCATGGTTTCTCCAGCCCTTCTGTGAATTCTGCACTAAAATCCTTCTAGTATATTCTTTTTCCACTTAAGTTATCTGTGTTAACTTCTGAAGTTTGTAGTATGAATAATGAGAAAATATTCCATTTCTTCCACATTGTCAAATAATACTTGAAATCAAAGTCAAAATGGAAATTAAGTTGTTTTTTTAACCAAGTGAAATTTTTTTTTTAATTTCACTTTATTTTATTTCTGCTTTACTGAGGTATAATTGACATATAAAATTGTAAAATATTTAAAGTGTACATTGTGGGCATTTGATATACGTATTCCTTGTGAAAGGATTCTCCCCATTGAGTTAATTAATGCATCCATCACCTCACATATTTATCTTTAGGGGTGAGAACATTTAAGTTCAACTCTCTTAGCAAATTTCAATAATACAATACATTGTTATCAACTACAGTCATCATGCTTTACATTAGATCCTCAACCTATTCATCTTCTAACTGAAAGTTTGTACCCTTTTACCAACCTCTCCCTATTTCTCCCACCCCCCAGCACCTGACAAATACTTTTCTACTCTATTTCTATAAGTTTGTTTTTTTTTTCTTTTTTTAGATTTCACATATAAGTGATATCATGCAGTATTTATCTTTTTCTGTCTGGCTTATTTTCACTTAGCATAATGGCCTCAAAGTCCATCTCTATTTATAGTGGCAGGATTTGCTTCTTTTTCACGGTTCAGTAATATTGCATTATATAATATATAATAAAAATAAATAAATGAGTATTATTCTGTGAAAAATAGTGTATCTTTATCCATTCACTTGTTGGTAGACACTTAAGTTGTTTTCCTATCTTGGCTATTGTGAATAATATTGCAATGAATATAGAATGCAGATAACTTTTTGAGATCCTGATTTCAATTCTTTTAGATATATACCCAGAAATAGGATAGCTGGATCATATGGTAGTTTTAGTTTTAATTTTTTGAGGAACCGCCCTACTGTTTTCCATAGCTGCTGCAGATATTTACATTCCCACCAATAGTGAACAAAGGATCCTTTCTTTCCACATCCTCACCAACACTTAGCTGCTGTCTTTTTAATAATAGCCATCTTAACAGGTGTGAAGTGATATCTCCTCGTAGTTTTGATATGTATCTCCCTGATGATAAATGATGTTGAGCATCTTTTCATGTACCTGTTGACGATTTGTATGTCTTCTTTGGAAACATGTCTAATTCAGTTCCTCTGCCATTTGTTAATCAGATTCTGTGGCTTTTTGTTTTGTTGCTTTTCAGTTGCATGAGTTATTTATATATTTTGGATATTAACCCTTTATCAGGTATGTTGTTTGCAAATATTTTCTCCCAGTCAGTAGGTTTCCTTTTTATTTTGTTGATGGTTTCAAGTGAGAATTTTAGCTGAGTTTTTAGCCACAAATCTTCCTCTGCTGTCATAAAACTACTCAACCCTGCCAATCCTCAGTCAAGCAGGGGCTCAAATGATTAAGAAATTATTTTCTTTCTTGTCACAATACACAGATTCCCTGGAAGATCAGAAGGACCAATTTCATGTGCTCTGGTATTTTGTTATGGTTACTTCAAAGGTTGCAGTATGATCTTCCAAAGAAGCTGTATTTTCCCTAAAAACCTTACTGATGAAGGTGTGCACAGTAAGCACGTCACTTCAGCTGACCCTAGCTTATTCTTCCAGCCAGGCAAACGAGCCTCAAACCGACGAAGGCCAGGTTCCAAAGGCCAAACTACAGAGTCCAGTGCTGAGAAGTGATCTTATTCCCTCTCCCAGTTTCTCTTCCAGCATGTTCTTTAATTCTTCCTTTATCAGCCTTGATAGACAAGAGAGTTCTAAAGAAATTGTGGCAACCATAAATGAAAAATGCACCCTCATCTGTGGAGCGGTGGCTCGGGTTGCTGGTTGACCCACGTGCTGTTTCCACCGACTTGCCCTTCTTCACCTCTTTTCCTTTGACATTGGCAATTTGACCCCATGGGTCAGAAATGGACTGTACACCAAAGAAGTGGACTGTACACCAAAGCCCTAACTCTAGGACAAACTGTGCTTTAAAAAAATCTATGTAGTCTATAAGGATGATTTCAACCAGCCTCCCAGAAGGCTCTATCAGAACCATGTAGGGTGGTGGTTTTCCTTCCTCCTAAGCTATGGGCATTCACTGCTCCCTTCCCCAGCCACACACACTCCCCCATTTGGATAAGTACCCACTCTTCATTGAGGTGCCCAGGGCAAGGTGTGACAGAATTTCTTCGGGATGACCAGCTGCCAGGGCTGGGATTTGCATCCAGCACGCCTGCCTCCATGTGCATGTGGTTTCCAGTGACCTCAGCACACTGTGGAAACCAGGTGACCAGGTCCTTCCTTGGCTCTGTTGCCTCACCATATCCTAGTCAGTGCCTGCATTTGAGGTGTTGTGATGTTTGGGGAGAAAGCGGGGTAGGAACATGTGGAGTGATGCAAAATGCTGCCTAAATGTAATTTGTTAACCGATGAACGATAGTCTTATCATGTGAGTGCTAATGCTCCTGCAGAACAGTGTCTGGAGAAGAAAGGAAGCTGTGACCCAGTGACAAGCAAATCATGTCTTGCTTCATTAAAAAAAAAAAAAAGCTTCTATTTCTTACAATAGGAAAAAGAAAACAAATGGCAATTAAGGACATGTGTGACTCAAGAGGTGAACCTGTTATTCCCTGAGAAATTTGAAAATCTGCAAGAAGGTAGAAAACCCCATCACTCTGTGTAACAGTGGTGGCGTGGCCATCTTCTTTCCAAGAGTCTGTGAGCACTAGGGATTTATATTTGGTTTCTTTGCTTTGTTTTCCCTCTGCCTGAATATCCTACTGGAGAAATTATGTGGGTTATCTAGAGACAGAGGAAAAAGACAATACCACTATGAAACAACTTGTTACTATGCCAAATGTGTGATAATGGAATGAGTAGCCTTTAGGAAGATACATAAAAGTAAAAAAGATTTTACTGACAAGCCCGTTAGATTCTGTTAAGGACTGGCCCTGTTTTTTGTTGAGATGTCACGCTCTACTTTCAATGACAATTTTATGGGGCTTTTCAGAAATTAAAATAGCAATAAAAATAATTACATTAACGCCTACACAGATGTGTTGGGGTTGTTTGATATTCTTGTAATATTTTAAGTCCTTTGCATAATCGGATTAAACAATATGAACACGTAACTCCAGAGCTAAAGGCCACCGTCATCCCAGGAAAGAGACCAGCATTAGCAAACAAATTAATTCCTGGGTAAACCAGAGAGAAAGGAGGAAGGCTTTGATCCAAGACTTAATATTTTCAAACCATCTCCCAGTTAAATTAAAGAGATATTTCCTGAAGCAAATCAGTGGAGACCAGGGTATACATTGCATTCTCTTCTAGCACCTAAGCGTCCCATAGAAAAGGACATACTCTTGAAGTTGCTGACCTGCCAAGTGAGAAAAAACACATTATGTGAGCGAGGGGAGAATTGGTGCTCCATTTTGAAAGAGTTTGTCATGTTTCCCCCTTTGTGACCTTGGGTAAATGACTTCAGCACCTCTGAGCAGGGTGCTGCCTTTCTCACACTATAAAAACGGCTATTATGCCTATCAATCATGCAGAGGTGCCACGAGGCTTAATTTATTAGTTAATGTTTGTGTTCCACTCTGCAGCTCTTAGATGGAAGGTGTTATAGAAATGCAAAGCAGCAATATATTATCTAAACATCTGCCTCCTCAAATAGCTCTCTAGAAAGTGTTCATGGCTTCAACACAAATGATTCCTCCAAAAATGGATCATTTTGTCCAGGTCTTCCTTGGTCTATAAATCGTTTCACCGTCCTGCCAGCGTACAGAGTCTCTATGCAGAATCGGCTCAGGAAACTGTGATTTCCTTCTTGTCCCTGGAACAGCCGCTGCAGATGCTGCCCCTTGCATGCCTCCTTACAGGTCTTCCCGGTTCCTCACCGCATCTACCCTCTTCGTTCTTTACTCCAGAAAGCATTTATAATTAGGCATTTCTTTTTTTTTTTTAAGATTTTTTTTATTGTTATGTTAATCCCCATACATTACATCATTAGTTTTAGATGTAGTGTTCCATGATTCATTGTTTGTGCATAACACCCAGTGCTCCATGCAGAACGTGCCCTCCTCAATACCCATCACCAGGCTAACCCATCCTCCCACCCCTCTCCCCTCTAGAATCCTCAGTTTGTTTTTCAGAGTCCATCATCTCTCATAGTTCGTCTACCCCTCCGATTTCCCCCCTTCATTCTTCCCCTCCTGCTATCTTCTTCTTCTTCTTTTTTTTTTTTCCTTAACATATATTGCATTATTTGTTTCAGAGGTACAGATCTGAGATTCAACAGTCTTGCACAATTCACAGCGCTTACCAGAGCACATACCATCCCCAGTGTCTATCACCCAGTCACCCCATCCCTCCCACCCCACCCCCCACTCCGGCATTTCTTTTGATGTTTAACTTTATACATGGGCACGTTTCACATAACCCAGGGGCTTGGTGTTTTAAAATTTGGCAGGAAAACCAAGAGAAATCACTTAAAAGCTTCTTGAAAATAAAAGAAGAAAATGCAAAAAAAAAATCGGTCCAGGTTTGAACATGTTTTGATGAGATTTAATTAATTGCTGAACTGCTAAAGATTATATTGGAGATTATTTCTGCTACTATTCATACTGTCCATAATTTTGTTAAAACTCAGTACCCTAAAGCAAATGGGCATTTATTCCCATAGGAATTCCATAGTTCCAAGTATATGCTTGGATTGAGGCAACTTCTTTCCCAAACACAACCAGAGAAAGACAATGAATAACAAATTCAAATGTTTTCCTCTTCTCATATTTTTATTTCCACTTCAATTTTGAGAGCATTTTTTTTCTTTGCATATTATTCCTCAGACCTATTGTTTGTGGTCTGGGAGTGTCTTCAAATGTACTCAGGATTTGTTTTAATCAGGTATAGTAAGATGACAGACACGGAGACAATGGACTTTGAAAGAAGAGTTTATTACTTACAATGCCCAAGAGGAGTGGGCGTGCGGCTCCGCACAGCGCCATGTGGGGAAATGCCCAGGTAAGTCAGGAAACAGAAGGAGTGATGGGAAAAGCATGGCCCAGGGGCTCTATTGTGGTTTCTGTGGGAAGGATGGGGTGAGGCAAGTTTGAGCAAACAGGATTGTATAGTTTGAATAATTGGGGCAGGCTCTGGGCTATAAAGGTGGTCTCTAGTTGTCTAGTGCCTGGACCTGGGGTGATTTGGGGCAGGGGAAATGTGGGCTTGGTGTGTGAGGGCTTGATATAGGGAGGTAGTTGGGGATATGGACTTTGGATTGGTTGGTTTGTAGGTGAGAGATGTGCTCATGGGCAAGTTGTTTGCTACATCTAAGAATTAGCCAGCTCAGGAAGGGCCGTCTCTCCCAAAGTCAAACATCATAAAATATAGAAAATAAAAAAACATGATTAATACAGGGAGATCTTCTCTAGTATCTTCCAAGAAAATCTTTAAGAATTTGGCTACACAAGTCCCTCTGTTTATTTGGTGATGAAATATACGCTTTGTAAAGAGAAAAGTTGTGGAGATAACCATGAAAACAGCTACCACTGATGAGTACTTACTATATCTAGCAATTGGTGAAACACTGAAACCCTTTATGTGAGAATCTGAGAATCACTGCCTTTTAGATTTGGGAAGAACATTTCAGAAGAAATGCTACCCATAAACCTCACCCTAAATGGGCACAATACTTCTTCTGGAAAATGCCCATCTTTTCAGAAGTATGTAAGTCTCTTGAAAAATGTTATTAAACCGGTGGTGAATTTAACCCAAAACAGAGAGGTGAACCACAGTGTACGATAGAGGGTAAATATTTCTAAGAAAGCCAAATGTTATGAGATGAGAAAGGATATTCCTACTGCTCAGGGGTGGGAATCGAAAGCCGGAAAATCTGCTGTGCTTAGTGGGGTATGCTCACCGGATTTACATTTTTGTTGATTGTAGAAAAGATTCCCCTAGAAGCCCAAGTTCTCATTGCCCTCTGTCCCAGGCTCGCGTAGAATTGTCAAATCCTGCTTTTGGCACTTAGTTACTTGATTACCTGTCGAAATCCTGCAGTTGCCACAGCTGTTGCTATTTTAGCTCTTTGCATTTATGAGCACAAGTGCATTTCCCTTGCGCATCTTCCTTGCATCTGCTTTGGCTGTTGCTTATTTTCTTTTAAGATTTATTTATTTTGGGGGGGGGGAGGAGAGGTAGAGGGAGAGAATCTCAAGCTGACTCCCTGCTGAGCACAGAGCCCCATGCAGGCTTGAGCTCACAACCCTGAGATCAGGACCTGAGCCGGACACTTAACTGACTGAGCCACCCAGGCGCCCTCGGCTGTTGGTTTTGAAACGAGCAGTAGCACTAACAGGGAGGGGATGCAGCCCAAAGAGCTCTGTGGGACTGAAGACAGCTAAGAAAAGGAGCAACTCTTTAATTAGTAATACTAGCAACATTAGAATTAGAATACTAGCAACATTAACTGTATCTTTTTTTTCTGAGAAATGCCAAGTATTTTAAAGAATATGCCCCTCATCATGGAGAAGCACAAGGACATGCTAAAAATCGTGGCATGGTTTGTAACATCTAGATGCTCTGCAGTGCAGTGACAAGAGGTGTTTTTCAAATAGAGCGACGATCTGCGACGATCTACGGAGAGAATACAATTATCTTCTCTCTAAAGGACCTTGTGAGCTCAGGGGGATCTGCCTTTCAGATGGTTCATAGGTGACAGGGGAAACAGAGCCAAGAGAGAGGGATGTAGGTCTAGAATGAGGTGATACTATTTCCATAAGCGTATCTCCTCACTTAATGGGAACTGACATACACTGTTTTCCCCAAGGTCCTAGATGAAACTGACTTAAGCCAAGGAGCAAGCCCATCAGACACCTTTAGGAGTCCTCAGTTCTACTCAGATTTGGGGAAGGCAATTCTCCTGTTTGCCTCAGCTCTGCCTAGCCTCCTGTTGTCCTGGCCTCAGAAGGCCAAATGCTGAGAACGTTCACTAAGGACAGTAAGATATTTTCTGTAAAGTCAGGTATTTGGGATCAGTTGGGGTCACTGGCTCTTTATGCACAAGTGACCAGAGTTACTGACTAAAGAACCTCAGAGCAAAACTGAGCATCTCTCCTGCCTGAGCTGCAAAGCCTGGACCATCTCTCCATTTCCATGCATAATGGCTCCTTCAAAAGACAGAGGGAGAAGATGCATCCCCCCAAAATAAATTCTAGTCAACTCTGGCAAGTGAGTCTACAAACCCCATTAAAATAAAGTGCCATCATTAGTGGATGGCACATTTAAAGTAGAATCATTAAATGTCAGGATTTCATGTTTTTGTAAGTAAATATCATTTGAAAGTAAAAGAACAGAAAAAACAATTTTGGTATGTATTTGTCAAAACTTGAGGACCATTAACTTTCTGAGCAGAGAAGAACTCTTTAGGGCCCTGAAATAGAAATGAGATAAACAAAAGCTTCATGGTTGAACACAGCTCTTGTTCTGTGGCCTCAAATACAGACTTAGAACTCCTGCCCATGTAGGATGTCATGCAGCAGACTAATGTTCTCACCAAGAATAAACAGAAAAGCCAGAAGATAAAACATAAGATAAAATAAATTTTAAAATTCTGTTAAAAGCATTAGAGGGCAGCTGATGCCCACCCATCACAACTAGACAGGTTTATACTTTGAAGAGAGTAGAATCACAGAGAGGTGAGCTATGAATCCGCAGCGTCTTTTGCCCTGCAACGATTGTAGATTTGAGATCTAGAGTCAGAGCCTGCGAATCTGGTATTTGCAAAGAGGACTGTAGGAAACCAGAGAGGTAGAGAAACCAGCAAGGCTCTTGATGGTCTTATAGGATTTGAAAATTAATAGAGGGTAGCAACCACTAACAATCACTAGCACAAAAAATATGGTAGTGGCATCCATTAGCATGTTTCATGGAAGGAATGTGGACTAGTGGTCATGTTGCAAGGTTCTTGTCTCAGGGACTAAAGGGTGAAGTGAAAGTTTACTAAGGGAAAGTGAGAACAGAAAAGGAAAGAAAAGGAGCTCTCTAAAGTGAGAGGGGTCCAGAATGTGTTGCCACTGAGGAATGTTATGGTTGGTCTTTTATAGAAAACTGACCAGGGAACTTGGTAAATATCTTTTCTATAACATTTAAGACAAGGTAGATTTGTAAATATCATGAAAATATCCTGTCTATATTTAGAACAAACAGGGTGGATTTGTAACTATCCAGTAAATATCTCCTCTATATTTAGAACAAACAAGGTGGGTTTGTTCTGTTCCCTTCTCTGTGGTTAATATCTAGTCTATGACATTTCTCCACATCTGGGATTTCTATGAGCCTGGTTACATAGCCCTCTACCTGGCCTCCCTGTCCCTTAATCAGTTCTGTAAGAAGGTGAAATAAAGGTCAGATAGGAGAGTTTCCACAGAAAGAGTTACTTAGGATGAGGAACAGCTTTTGTCAGCGAAGAGTTAGTGTTCCCGAGTATTTACATACGTGACAGTTTAACTACTATACAAGTTAAACTACCTTGAAGTATCAATTAAAATTTTATTCTAAAGAATGAATAATATATATATCACCAGTTCATGTACCTATATAGTAATATATAGTCAAATATTTAATTAGTTTTTAATTGATATTTCTGCCATGCTCAGTCTTTTTGAAGTTTAATTTTCTTTTGGGTCTTCATTCCTCACTTTAGGAGGAAAAGAAAGGGTTTGACGGGCAGAATTTGGTTCTGTTTGGATTATCAGAAGCTCCAAATGAATGGATTGCACATTGCATTGTGGCTTGTTAGGCCACTGGTGGAATGCAAGCTCCTGGAGAATAAAACTGCTGTGTGTATAATGTACATAGGATGCTACTGACACCAGTTCCTCATGAATATAATTGTTTCCTTTTAAATTCAGGCCTGTAGCAAAAATGCAGCTCAGCTCTATCCACTTGGTGCTGCCTCCACTTATATATTATGCAAGATATGATACTATGCATGGGTTTATATTTATTAGGTAATTTTTGCCTGATATATTTCTAAGAATGGCTCTCATTGTTAGATATTGTTAGTGATTTAACTTTGAAAACCTTTTCTATTCTCTTTCAAGCTTCTGGTTTGGATTAAAGAGTATCAAGATTGAAGTTGATCTATGAATCTGGTTTTTTTCCCCAATGAAACAGAAAAATCAATAAGGCTGATATGATTATAACTACTTTCCATAATCCTAGAGTTTATCTTTTTTTCTCATTTGAGTAATTTTGCCCATTTAAGCTTACAAAACTTAAGCCACTAAAATATTGCTTTTATCTACTTGCATATTAGAAAACTGCATGAGATGTGATGTGATTTTTTTTTTTTTACATCTACAATCTGAAAGCCATTGATTTAGTCCAATTTCTTTTTAAAAATTTTTTATTGTGATTAGAACACTTAACATGAGATCTGTCCTCTTAACAAATGTATACATTATTGTTGACCATAGGTGCAATGTTGTGCAGCTCTCGAGAGCGTGTTCATTGTTTCTGAGTATGGTTGACACACAGTGTTATAGTAGTTTCAGGTGTACAACATAGTGATTTGACAATTTTATACATTGTGCTGTGTTCACAAGTGTAGCTGCCATCTGTCCCCACACATCGCTGTTACAATATCACTGACTGTAGTCCCTATGCTGTGCCTTTTGTTCCCATGATTTATTCATTCCATAACCAGAAGCCTGAATCTCCCACTTCCCTTCACCCATTTTGCCCAAATCCCTACCCCTCTCCCCTCTGGCAACCATCCGTTTGTTCTCTGTATTTATAGGTCCGCTTCTGCTGTTTGCTCATTTTGTTTAGATTCCACTTATGAGTGAAATTACATGGTATTTGTCTTTCTCCATCTGACTTATTTCACTTAGGTCCTTCTATGTGGTCTCAAATGGCACAACCTCACCTTTTATATGGCTGCCTAATATTCCTCTATGTGTGTGCATGTATGTATGTGTACCACATCTTCCTTATCCATTCATTGATTGATGGACACTTGGGTTGTCTGTTGTGAATACTGCAAGAAACACAGGGGTGCATATATATTTTTTTTATTAGTGTTTTTTTTTTCCCTTTGGATTAATATCCAGTAGAGGAATTGGATCATATGGTATTTCTATTTGATTTTTTAGGAACTTGCATGCTGTTTTCCACAGTGTTTGTAGCAATTTACATTCCCACCAATAACACACAAGGGTTCCTTCCCCACCCCCCTCCCCCACATCCTCACCAACACTTATTGTTTCTTGTGTTGATATTACCCATTCTAACAGGTTTGAGTTGATATCTCAAGGTGGTTTTGATTTGCATTTCCCTGATGATGAGTGGTGTTGAGCATCTTTTCATGTGTTCATTGGCCATCTGTATGTCTTCTTTGGAAAAATGTTCAGTTCCTCTGCACATTTTTTCATTGGATTTTTTTTTATGTTGAGTTATAGCTCCTTATATATTTTGGACACTAACCCCTTATCAGATATATCCTTTGCAAATATCTTCTCCCTTTCAGTAGGTTGCCTTTTTGTTTTGTTGGTTTCCTTCACTGTGCAAAAGCTTTTTATTTTGATGTAGTGCCAATAGTTTGTTTTCCCTTGCCTTAGGAGACATATCTAGAAAAAATGTTTCTATGGCTGATGTCAGAGCAATTATTGCCTGTGTTCTCTTCTAGGATTTTTATGTGTCAGGTCTTTAATCTGTTTCAGGTGTCTTTTTGTGTATGGTTTTAAAAGGTGGGAGAGCTTATTCATCTTATTTAACTAAAACATCATGCCTATTGGTTAATAACTTCCCATATCTCCTTCCCTCCTTAGCCCTTAGTAACCACCATTGCACTCTTTAATTTTATGAAGTTGAGTATTTTGGATATTTCCTATAAGTGGAATCATGTAGTGCTTGTCTTTCTGGATCAGGCTTATTTCACTGAGCAACTGAGCATAATGTCCTCAAGGTCCATCCATGTTGTCACATTTTACAGCATTTCCTTCCCTTTTAAGACTAAATAATATTCCGTTGTATGTATACACCACATTATCTATTCATCTGTCAGTGGACATTTGGTTTGCTTGACATCTTAGCTATTGTGAATGGTGCTACAATAAATGGGAGTGCTAATATCCATTTGAGATTCTGGTTTCACTTCTTTTGGATATATACCTGGAAGTGAGATTGCTGGATTACATCCTAGTTCTATTTTTAATTTTTTGAGGAACATTTGTACTGTTTTCCATATGGGATGTGCCATTTTTGCATTTCCACTGACAGTGTACAATGGTTCCAGTTTCTCCACATCCTTGCCAACACCTCTGGGTTGTTTTTGTTTTGTTTTTTTGCTTGTTTGTTTTAATAGTCATTCTGACACATGTGACATTGTATTTCATTGTGTTTTTTAAGTTTTTATTCCAATTCCAGTTAACATACAGTATAATATTAGTTTCAGATGTACAATGTAGTGATTAAACACTTCCATACAACATCTGATGCTCCCCACAAATGCACTCCTTAATCCTCATCACGTATTTAACTCTTCTTCCCACCAGCCTCCCCTCTGGTAACCATCAGTTTGTTCTCTATAGCTAAGAGTCTGTTTCTTGGTTTGTATCTCTTTTTCCCCCTCTGCTTGTTTGTTTTGGTTCTTAAATTCCACATAAGCGAAATCCTATGGTATTTGTCTTTCTCTGACTGACTTATTTTGCTTAGCATTATACTCCATAGCTCTATCCATGTCATTGCAAATGGCAATACTTCATTCTTTTTGATAGCTGAGTTATTCTCACATCTTTTTTATCCATTCATCAGTCAATGGACTCCTGGGGCTGTTTCCATAATTTGGCTATTGTACATAATGCTGCTATAAACATCAGGGAACATGTATCCCTTTGAATTAGTATTTTTGTATTTTGGGGGGTAAATACCTAGTAGTGCAATTGCTGGATCATAGGGTAGTTCTATTTTTAACTTTTTGAGGAAACTTCATACTGTTTTTCAGAGTGGCTGCACCCGTTTGTATTCCCAATAGTGCAAGAGGGTTTCCCTTCCTCCACATCCTTCCCAACACATGTTGTTTCTTGTGTTGTTAATTTTAGCCATTCTGACAGGTGTGAGCTGATATCTCCTTGTAGTTTTGATTTGAATTTCCCTGATGATTGTGGTTTTGATTTGTATTTCTTTGATTAGGGATGAAGACCATTTTTTCATACACCTGTTGGCCATTTGTATGTCATCTTTGGAGAAATGTCTGTTCAAGTCCTCAACCCATTTTTAAGTTATTTTTTCTCATTGAGTTCTGTGAATTCCTTATATATTTCATAGATTAACCCCTTATCAAATGTATGGTTTACAAATATTTTCTCTCATTCTATAGGTTGCTTTTTCACTGTTTCCTTTGCTGTGCAGAAGCTTTTCAGTTTGTCTATTGTCTGTTTTTTTGTTTTTTGTTTTTATTGCCTGTGCAAAAGCATATCCATGAAATCATTATCAAAACCAATATCACGAAGCTTATCCCTTATGCTTGTTTTTGAACATTTTTTACAGTTTCAGGTCTTTCATTTGTCTTTTATTTTTTTTTAACATTTTATTTATTTGAGAGCGAGCGCGAGCATGTGCATGCACACATGAGCATGAGCAAGAGGAGGGGCAGAGGGAGAGATAGAGAGGGAAAGAATCTCAAACAGACTCTGTGCTGAGCTCAACATAGGGCTCATCTCATGAGCCTGAGCTCATGACCTGAGCTGAAACCAGGAGTCGGACACTTAACCAACTAAGCCACCCAACTGCCCCATCATTTTACTCTTTAACCCAGTTTGAGTTGATTTTTGTGTATGGAGTAAGATATGGTCCAACTTCATTCTTTTACATGAAAATATCCAGTTTTCCCAACACCAAGTAGTTGAAGAGACCATCATTTCCCTATTGTGTATTCTTGGAACCCTTGTTGAAATTAGTTGATCATGTATATATGGATTTATTTCTGGGCTCTCTATTCTGTTCCATTGTTTTATAGGTCTTTTTATGCAAGTACCATACTGTTTTGATTATTAAAGTTTTAATAACTTTATAATATATTTTGAAATCTGGAAGTGTCATGCTTCCCGTTTTGTTTTTTCTTAGAATTGATTTGGCTATTCATAGTCTTTTGTGGTTCCTTATGGATTGTAGATTGCCTTTTCTATTTCCATAAAAAATGACTTTGGTGGCGCCTGAGTGGCTCAGTCATTAAGCATCTGCCTTTGGCTCAGGTCATGATCCCAGGGTCCTGGGATCAAGCCCTGCATCGGGCTCAGTGGGAAGCCTGCTTTTCACTCTACCACTCCCCCTGCTTGTGTTCCCTCTCTCACTGTCTCTGTCTCTGTCAAATAAATAAATAAAAATCTTTATAAAAAATGACTTTGGAATTTTGATGGGGATTGCATTGAATCTGAAGATTGCTTTGGGAGGTATAAACATTTTAACAATTTTAAGTCTTCCAATCCATGAACACAGGATATCTTTCCATTTGTTTGGGTCTTGTTTAATTTCTTTCATGAATGTTTTTGGTTTTCAGTATAAAAATCTTTCAACTCCTTAGTTTATTCCTAAGTATTTTATACTTTTGCTACTATTATGAATGGGATTGTTTTTCTAATTTCCTTTCCAGGTAGTTCATTGTTAGCATATAAGAGCACAACTGATTTTTTTTTTTTTTTAGTAAAGGGATTTTTCTTTTTAATGTATCTTAATTTTTAAAGGTTTTATTTTAGTTCCAGTTAACATAGTGTTGTATTAGTTTCAGGTGTACAATATAGTGATTCAACAATTCCATATGTTACTCCATGCTCATCACATGTGCAGCCCTTAATCCCCATCATCTATTTAACTCGTCTCTTCACCCACCTTCCCTCTCGTCACCATCAGTTTGTTCCTGTTAAGAAACTCTCTAGTTAAGTGTCTGTTTCTTGTTTGCCTCTCTTTTTTTCCCCTTTGCTTATTTGTTTTGTTTCTTAAATTCCACATGAATGAAATGATATGGTATTTATCTTTCTCTAACTGACTTATTTCGCTTAGCATTATACTCTCTAGCTACATCCATGTCATTGCAAAAGGCAAGATTTCATTCTTTTTTATGGCTGAGTAATATTCCATTGTATATATATGCCACATCTTCTTTATCCATTCATCTATAGGTAGATACTTGGGTTGCTTCCATAATTTGGCTATTGTAGATAATGGTGCTATAAACATAGGGGTGTGTGTGTCTTTTAGAATTAGTGTTTTTGTATTCTTTGGGAAAATACCCAGTAGTGGGATTACTGGATTATATGATTATTTTAAATTTTTTGAGGAGCCTCCATACTGTTTTCCACAGTGGCTGCAAAAGTTTCCATTCCCACAGCAGTGCAGAAGCATTCCTTTTTCTCCATATCCTCACCAACCCCTGGTGTTTCTTTTATTGTTGATTTTTAGCCACTCTGACAGGTGTGAGGTAATATCTCAACATAGTTTTGATTTACATTTCCCTGATAAGTGATGATAAACATCTCTTCATGTATTTGTTGGCCATCTGTATGTCTTCTTTGGAGAAATGTCTGTTCATGTCTACTGCCCATTTTTAAATTGGATTATTTGTTTTTTGGGTGTTGAATTTGATAAGTTCTTTATATATTTTGGATACTAACTCCCTCTATCAGATATGTCATTTGCAACTCTCTTCACCAGTCTGTAGGTTGCCTTTCAGTTTTCTTGATTGTTTCCTTCACTGTGCAAAAGCTTTTTATATTGATGTAGTCCCATTAATTTATTTTTGCTTTTATTTCCCTTGTCTCAGGAGACCTATCTAGAAAAAAAGTTGCTATGGCTGATGTCAGAGAAATTACTGCCTGCGTTCTCTTCAAGGACTTTTATGTTGTCAGGTCTCACATTTAGGTCTTTATTCCATTTTGAGTTTATTTTTGCATATGGTGTAAGAAAGTGGTCTAGTTTCATTCTTTTGCATGTCACTGTCCAGTTTTCCCAACGCTATTTGTTGAAGAGACCATCTTTTTTTCCCATTGGATATTCTTTCCTGCTTTGTCAAAGATTAATGACCAAATAATTGTGGGTTCATTTCTGGGTTTCCTATTCTGTTCCATTGATCTATGTGTCTATTTTTGTGCCAGTACCATACTTTTTTGATCACTACAGCTTTATAATACAGCTTGAAGTCTGGAATTGTGATGCTTCCTGCTTTGTTTTGCTTTGCTTTAAGATTGGCTATTCAGAATCTTTTGTGGTTCCATACAAATTTTAGGATTGTTCTAGCTTTGTGAAAAATGCTATTGTTAATTTGATACGGATTGTATTAAATGTGTAGATTGCTTTGGGTAGTATATTTGTTCTAACCCATGAGCATGGAATGTCTTTCTCTTTCTCTGTGTCATCTTCAATTTCTTGAAGAAATTTTTTGAGGAGTTTTTATAGTTTTCAGAGTACAGTTCTTTCATCTCTTTGGTTAGGTTTATTCCTAGGTATTTTACTGGGTTTTTTGGTGCAATTGTAAATGGGATAGATTCCTTAATTTCTCTTTCTGCTGCTTCATAATTGGTGTATAGAAATGCAACAGATTTCTGTACCTGGATTTTGTATCCTGTGACTTTACTGAATTCATGTATCAGTTCTAGCAGGTTTTTTGTTTTGTTTTGTTTTGGTTTGGTGTTTTTTTTTGTTTTTGTTTTTTTGTGGAATCTTTCAGGTTTCCTTTATAGAGTATCACGTCATCTGCAAACAGTAAGTTTCATTTCTTCCTTACCAATTGGATGCCTTTTATTTATTTTTGTCTGATTGCTGTGGCAAGGACTTCCAGTACTGTTTTGAATAAAAGTGGTGAGAGTGGACCTCTTTGTCTTGTCCCTGACTTTAGGGGAAAGGCGCTGTTTTTCCCCATTTAGGATACTAGCTGTGGGTTTTTCACATATGGTCTTTATTATGTTGAGGTATGTTCCCTCTCGACCTATTGTTGAGGGTTTTTATCATGAATGGATTTTTTACTTTGTGAAATGCTTTTTCTGAATCTATTGAAATGATCATATGGTTCTTATCCTTTCTTTTATTAAAGTGATGTATCATGTTGATTGATTTGCAAATATTGAACCACCCTTGCAGCCCAAGAATAAATCCAACTTGATTGTGGTGAATGATTTTTTTAATGTATTGTTGGATTTGGTTTGCTAGTACTTTGTTGAATTTTGCTTTTATGTTCATCAGAGATATCGGCCTCTGTGTGTGTGTGTGTGTGTGTGTGTGTGTGTGTGTGTGTGTGGTATCTTTATCTGGTTTTGGTATGGGGTAATGCTGGCCTCATAGAATGAATTTGGAAGTTTTCTTTTATTTTTTGGAATAGTTTGAGAAGAATAAGAATTAACTTTCCTTTAAATGTTTGGTAGAATTTGTCTGTGAAGCTATCTGGTCCTGGACTTTTGTTTTTTGGGAGTTTTTTGATTACTGATTCAATTTCTTCCCTGGTTATCAGTTCGTTCAAGTTTTCTATTTCTTCCTGTTTCAGTTTTGGTAGGTTATATGTTTCTAGGAATTTATCCATTTCTTCTAGGTGGCCAAATGGTTGTCATATAGTTTTTCATAATATTCTCTTATTATTTATATCTGTGGTGGTGTTATTTCTCCTCTCTCATTTGTGATTTTATTTGGGTCCTTGCTCTTTTCTTTTTGGTAAGTCTGGCTAGAGGTTTATCAATTTTATTAATTTTTTTTCAAAGAACAAGCTCCTGGTTTCCTTGATCTGTTATATTGTCTTGTTTTAGTTTCTATATCATTTATTTCTGCTCTAATCTTTATTACTTCCTTCCTTCTGCTGGCTTGGGGCTTTGTTGTTCTTTCTAACTCCTTTTAAATGTAAGGTCAGGTTGTTTATTTGAGACTTTTCTTGCTTCTTGAGGTAGGCCTCTATTGCTAAAAACTTCTCTTCCTGCTTTTGCTGTGTCCCAAAGGTTTTGGACCATTGTATTTTCATTTTCATTTGTTTCGACATACTTTTTATTTTCTGCTTTTATTTCCTGGTTGACCCATTCATTGTTTAGTAGCATGTTATTTAACCTCCACATATTATTGGTTATTCCAGATTTTTTCTTGTGGTTGATTTCTAGTTTCATAATGTTGTGGTGAGAAAGGTGCATAATATGACTTCAGTCATCTTGTATTAAGTCCTGTTTTGTGGCCTTATATGGGATCTACTCTGGAGAATGTTCCATGTACAGTTGAATGTGTATTCTGTTTTAGGATGGAATGTTCTAAATAGTTGTTAAATCCATCTGTTCCAGTGTGTCATTCAAAGCCATTGTTTCCTTGATGATTTTCTGTTTAGATGATCTGTCCATTGATGTAAATGGGGTGTTAAAGTCCCCTACTATTATTATTATTGATTAGTTCCTTTGATATTAACTGTTTTAGGTGTTTGGTTGTTCCTATGTTGGGGGTATAAATACTTAAAATTGTTGTATCTTGTTGGATTGTTCCCTTTATTATTATATGGTGTCTTTCTTTGTTTCTTGTTACAATCTTTGTTTTATAGTATAGTTTATCCAATTTAAGCATTGGTACTCTGGGTATATTTTGACATCCATTTGCATGATAAATGTTTCTCCATCTCCTCACTTTCAATCTGCAAGTGTCTTTAGGTCTAAAACGAGTCCTTGTAGGCAGCATATAGATGGATCTTGTTTTTTTATCCATTCTGACACCCTGTGCCTTCTGATTGGAACATTTAGTCCACTTACATTCATAGTAATTATTGATTTGTGTTTATTGTCATTTTATTTGTTTTGTAGTTTTTTCTGGAGATTTTCTGATTCTTGTCTTTCTGTCTTTCATGGCTTACTTTCTTTAGTGATATATTTGGATTACTTTCTCTTTGTACTTTTCATGTTTATTGGTGTTTTTTGATATATGGTTACCATTAGGTTTGTATATAACCTCTTCTCCATATAGCAGTCTGTATTAAGTTGATAGTTAAGTGTGAACCCATTTTTTTCTCTCCTCCTCCCTACATTTTAGGTATGTTATTATATTTTATATCCTTTTTTATGAATTCTTTGATTTTTTTTAACCAAAATTTTCATTTATACTGCTTTTATGTTCCCTGCCTATATACCGTCACTTTTGGTCTTTTCTTTCCATTCAAAGAGTCCCCTTTAATATTTCTTGCAGGGCTGGTTTAGTGATCACAGGCTCCTGTAGTTTTTGTTTGTCTGGGAAACTCTTTACCTCTCCTTCTGTTCTGAATGACAGCCTCGCTGGATAGAGTATTCTTGGCTGCAGATTTTTCCATTCAGCACTTTGGATATATCATGCCATTTTCTTCTGGCTTGCCAAGTTTCTGTTGAGAAATCTCCTGCTAGTCTTATGGGTTTTCCCTTATAAGCTAATGACTTCTTTTGTCTCACTGCTTTTAAGATTTTTCTTTATCACAATATTTTGCCAATTTAATTACAATATGTCTTGGTGTGGGCATGCTTTTGTTGCTTTTATGGGAGTTCTCTGTGCCTCCTGGATCTGAATATCTTATTCCTTCCCCAGCTTAGGGAAGTTTTCACCTATTATTTCTTCAAATAAATTTTCTGCCCCCTCTTCTCTCTCTTCTCCTTCTGGGATTTCTATAATACAAATGTTACTACATTTGATGGAATCACTGAGTTCACTAAGTCTATTTCTGTTTCATATAGTTCTTTCTTTTGTTTAACTTCACTGCTTTCTATTAGTTGTCTTCTAGGCATTAATTCATCCTTCTGCTTCTTCCAGCCTGCTGTTCAGGATATCAAGTGTGTTTCTAATCTCATTTATTGCACTGTTCATCTCTATTCTTTTTTAATTCTTTTATCTCTCTGGTAAGGGCCTCACTGATGTCTTCCATTCTTTTCTCAAGCCTAGTGAGTATCCTTATGATCATTGCTTTAAATTCTCTATCAGGTATGTTACTTATATCTGTTTCACTTAGATCTCTGGCCATGGCCTTATCCTGTTCTTTCATTTGGGATAAATTCCTCTGTCTTCTCATTTTGTCTAGGTCTCTGTCTTCTGCTGTATGTTAGAAAAGGCAGTTATGTCTCCTGCTCCCAAAAGTAATGGCCTTCTGAAGAAGTCCTATAGTGCCCATGGCCCAGTGCTTCAGGGAGTGCCTCCAGTGTGTGTTGCATGCACTCTGTTGTTGTGTTCTGGCTGCTCTATCCTTCAGGCCAGTCATCCGCAGAAGCTCTTCTTGCCTGCTATGAGCAATATTTTGTCCCTGGTGTAAAGGTGGTGAATTTTAACTACTTTGGTTTGCTTGTGAAATGAGACCTGTCACCACCTCCACTGGAACTGAAGCCCTGCAAAACTCCCTGTTTGGGAGACATGGTTTGGGCAGGGGTTTGTGCTGGTCTTCTAGAGGAGGGGCCTCCCACACTGGGATCAAAGTAAGTGTGACCAAAGAGGCAGTTCCACTGGAGCACAGGGGGATAGGGCTTATGTAAGTAAGGTAGGCAGCCAGTGGCTGCGCTACACTGCTTCCCACAGGTGGCTCTGTGTTTATGCTGAGGGAAATGGCACCATCTCCTTTGTTCCTGGAGAGGTGTCTCAGTGAAAGCTGCCTCTCAGGCACACACTCTGAGAAGAGCAAATAATCTCCCCACTGTGTGCCTCAGGCGCTCTTCAGATCACTGTTTCCACACTGTATGCCCATGGGTTGTTTGCCTGCCTTCTCTCCAAGAGCAGTGCAGTGCCCTTGGGCTCTATCCCAGCCAAGACTGTGGACCTTTAAAACTCCAGGCTTTAAGCCCTGCTGATTGTAAGAACTTAGGAAATTCAGCCCCTCTCATTTTGTTGTGGGGAAACATTTTCCTTGTGCATTCCCCTGTGTGCTCCTTTCTCTCTTGCCCTTCTCCTTGACCATGGCTCCCTGCCCTCTGCAGGAGTCAGGATCCTTTTCTCCCCTAAACTATGTTGCTGCACTTCCTACCTTCGTTAGTGTGGCCTCTTCTCTCCCTTCAGTTGTGGAGTTTGTCTGCCCATCTTCAGGTCAATTTCTGGGGTATTTAAGATGATTTGATATTTATTTACTGTATTCATGGCATGAAGTGAGCCTAGGGTCCTCCTACTCTGCAGCCATCTTCCCTTCTCCTAGGGTTTGTCCATTTTGTTTCTTTTCAAAAAAACAGCTCTTGGTTTCATTGTTTTGTTTTGTTTTTGTTTTGTTTTTGTCCTCTTGCTTTTTGGTGTCTACATCCTTTATTTCTGTTCTCATCTTATTTCCTTTCTTCCACTCACCTTGGGCTTTGTTTTTTCTTTGTTTTCTTGTTCCTATAGGCATAAGGTTAGATTGATTGAGTTTTCTGTTTCTTGAGGTAGGCCTGTATTGCTATTTTTTTTCTTGGAAGTGCTTTCACTATAGATTTTGGACCATTGTGTTTTCATGTTCATATGTCTCTGTATATTTCTTTGATTGCTTCATTGATCCATTGGTTGTTTAGTATCATGTTTAGTCTCCAAGTGTTTGTGTTTTTTCCAGCTTTTTTCTTGTGATTTATTTTAATTTCATACTGTTGTGGTCAGAACAAATGCATGGTAT
The DNA here is from genome assembly GCF_964656455.1 of Halichoerus grypus. Taxonomy (NCBI): domain Eukaryota; kingdom Metazoa; phylum Chordata; class Mammalia; order Carnivora; family Phocidae; genus Halichoerus; species Halichoerus grypus. The sequence continues at coordinate 109,792,139 of NC_135719.1, read as the reverse complement.
GATTGTTATCTTCTTAAATTTATTGAGTCTTATTTTATGGCCTAATATGAAATCTATTCTTGAGAATGTTCCATGTACACTTGAAAAGAATGTGCATTTTGCTGTTTTAGGATGGAATGTTCTGAATGTATCTGTTAAATCCATCTGTTCCAGTGTGTCATTCAAAGCCATTGTTTCCTTGTTCATTTTGTTTAAATCTGTTCATTGATGTAAGTGGGGTGTTAAAGTCCCCTACTATTGTATTATTATCGATTAGTTTCTTTGTTTTTAGTTATTTTTGTTGTTGTTGTTGTTGTTGTTCTCTCTTGTTCTCAAAGTTTTGGAATTACAAAGACTCAAAGGGAGAAGTCTATGTTTTGCTAAGGAGCAAGGTACAAGATAATGAATGATATAATGTAACCAAACATGACCTAATGTAACATCTACCTGTATATATTTGTAATATTTTTTATGATGAAAGATTTTTATGATTTTTATGAAATATTGTCATGAAATATTTTTATGACAAAAAGAGGTAGGAGATAGACTCCATCCTATTAATCTTGTTTCTTTTCCCCTTTGGGGGACTGAAGATGAGATTGGTGTAGGAAATTAATTAACTTTTACTTTTTATATCTATGTAGTATTCTTGTTAAGTGAACCTGTTTTTTTTTTTTTAATTTATTATGTTATGTTAGTTACCATACAATACATCATTGGTTTTTGATGTGGTGATCCACGATCCATTGTTTTCATATAACACCCAGTGTTCCATGCAGTACGTGACCTCCTTAATACCCGTTACCGGGCTAACCAATCCCCCCCGCTCCCCTCTAAAACCCTGTTTGTCTCTTAGTTATTTTAGGTATTTGGGTGCTTCCACATTGGGTGCATAAATATTTACAATTGTTGTATCTTCTTTTTGGATTGTCTCACTTATTAAAATATACTATCCTTCTTTGTCCCTTGTTACAGGCTTTGTTTTAAAGTCTAGTTTGTCCAAAATAACTATTGCTCCTCCAGCTTTCTTTCAATATCCATTTCCAGGATAGATGTTTCTCCATCCTCTCACTTTCAATCTGCAGATATCTTTAGGTCTAAAATGAGTTTCTTATAGGGAGCATATGGATCGGTCTTATATATTGTTTCATCCATTATGCTACTCTGTCTTTTGATTGGAGCATTTAGTTCACTTACATTCGAAGTAATTATTGATAGGTATGTACTTATTGTCATTTTAAAAATATGCTATCTGGTTGTTTTTGTAGTTCTTCTTCCTTTCTTCTCTTGCTCTTATGATTATTTGTAGTGTTTTGTTTGGATTTCTTTATTTTTTGTGTAGGTATCATAGGCTTTGGGTTTGTGGTTAGCATGAGGTTCATACATAATATTCTAAGTAAATAGCAGTCTATATTAATTTGATAGTCATTTAAATTCAGACACATTCAAAAAAATAGAAAAAAATATTTTTCCACATCCTTTTTCACTCCCTTCCCCAAGTTTTATGTATATGTGGTCATATTTTACATCTTTTTGTTCACAGTTTTCTTATGTCTAATTATGGCCATTTCTTTTCCACTTTAAAGAAGTCCCATTAACATTTCTTGTAAGGCTGGTTTAGTGGTGATAAACCCCTTTATCTTTTGTTTGTCTGAGAAACTCTTTATCTCTCCTTCAAATCTGAACAATAACCTTGCTGGTAGAGTATTCTTGGTTGTAGGTTTTTCCCTTTCAGCACTTTGAATATATTATGCAACTCTCTTCTGGCCTGCCAAATTTCTGCTGAAAAATAAGCTGATAGCCTTATAAGTTTTCCCTTGTAGGTCACTTTGTTTCTTTCTTGCTGCTTTTAAGAGTCTCTCTTTAACATTTGACATTTTTAATTATTATGTGCCTCCTTGGGTTCATCTTGTCTGGAACTGTCTGTGTTTCTTGGACTCGGATGTCTATTTCCTCCCCTAGGTTAGAGAAATTTTCAGTTATTTCTTCAAATAAGTTTTCTACACCTTCCTCTCTCCTTTTGGGACCCACCCCTATAATGTGAATGCTTCTCTTGATGTCCAAGAGATCTCTTAACCCATCCTCATTTAAAAAATGTATTTACTTTTTGCTGTTCAGTTTGTGTGCTTTCCAATACCCTGTCTTCCAGATCACTGATAAGTTCTTCTGCATCTGCTAATCTGTTGTTTCCCTCTAGTGTGTTTATTTCAGTTACTGTATTCTTCAGTCCTGGCTCTTTCTAATATTTTCTCTCTTTATTGAAGGTCTGAGAATTCTTCACTCTTTTCTTTTGAGCCCAGTGAGTACCTTTTTGATCAGTACTTTAAATTTGTTATCAGGCATATTGCTCATCTGTTTCTTTTAGTTCTTTTCTGAGGTTTTGTCTTTTTCTTTCTTTTGGAATATATTCCTCTGTCACCACATTTTGCTTGACTTTTTGTGTTTGTTTCTATGGATTAGGTGGAACAGCTACTTCTCCTAAACTTGAAGGAATGGTTTTGTGTATGGTGACCCCTACGCAGACTCTGTGCTTGGTGACTTGCTGGCTGGCTGGAGCTGTGGTTTCAAGGAGTAACTAGCATATATAACTACAGCATTTTACAGAAAGAAGAAAGGAAAAAATAATAAAAAAGAAAATAATAAAGGAAAATATATTTTTAAGTGAAAAAGAGAAAACAAAAAATTATAAAACAAGACAAAGCTGAATGCCAATATCTATAAAACAAGAGATTTTCCTTTTTAAAAAGGAAAATAAAATAAATTAAAAATTATACACACAGAAAAAAACCCCTGCAGTTTGTTTTCTGTGTCCCAGCACCAAAGGGCAGCTGCTGTGGGCTTGTGGACTTGTGGATCCTGGGCTTACTTGAGGTTGCAAGTTTTCTGTGAACCAGACCCTGTTCTGCTCTGGGCTTTTTTTTTTTTTTTTTTAAAGATTTTATTTATTTATTTGACAGAGACAGACACAGTGAGAGAGGGAACACAAGCAATGGGAGTGAGAGAGGGAGAAGCAGGCTTCCTGCGGAGCATGGAGCCCAATGTGGGGCTCGATCCCAGGACCCTGGGATCATGACCTGAGCTGAAGGCAGACGCTTAACGACTGAGCCACCCAGGTGCCCCTCTGCTCTGGGCTTTTAAGGTAGAGGGGGGGAGAGCATTCCTACTGCTGCTCAGCCCTTTTAAACCCCAACCTTTTTTCTGTGTCTCAGTGTGAGGAGCTGGTGTGGGCTTGTGGACTCTAGCCTCGCTGAGATCATGAGCTCTCTGAGACAACCTGACACGCCCATGATGGTGTCCAGACCCTGCTCTGGTCTGGGCTTTTATGTTGGCGTAGGAACATAAATCATGTCATTCTCCAGTTCCTCTGACCTGGAGAGCATTCCTGAAGCTCTTCTACTGTTTGGCAGAGTTTCTAGTGTTGTCTCCTATATAAAGGAGTTGCTCTTTTAGCCAGTTACTCTTTTAAACCATGGCTTGCTTTCTGTGCCCAAGGACCGAGGGATCCGTTCCTGGTCCCTCAGTACTATCTCTCCCCACCGCCATTCACAGTGTTGGCAGTGTCTCTATCTTCCTTGCTGTGTCTCTATCTTCCCTGATGTTTTCTTGCTGTTCTATCTTTGGTTATTCAGTAGTTGTTCAGTCACTCTCCAGTTCTTCTTCAGGAGAAATTGTCCTATTAATAAGTGTAACTTGGTGTGTTCCATGGAGGAGGTGACTTCAGAGTCTTCCTACATTGCTCTTGAACAGGAACTCCTGAAACACACTTTGTATCCAGCAACTTTACTGAATTCACTTATTAGTTTTATTAGTTATAATAGTTTTTTTAAAAAATGGATTCTTATGGTTTTCTGTATGTAAGATGTCCTCTGCAAACAGATTGTTTTACTTTCTTTCCAATATGGATGACTTTTATTTCTTTTTCTTGTCTAACTGCTCTAGCTAGCACTACTAGTACTGTGTTAAACAGAAGTGGGGTGAGTGGGCATCTTTGCCTTGTTCCTGATTTTTTAGAAGAAAAATTTTCAATTTTTCAGCAATATGTTATCTTTGTGCTTTTAATATACGGCCTTTATTTTGTTGAGGTATTTTCCTTCTATTCCTAGTTTGTTGAGAGTTGTAATCCGGAATTGATGTTGAATTTGAGCAAATACTTTTTCTGCATCTATTGAGACCATTGTGATTTTTATCCTTTATTCTTAGGATGTAATATATCACATTAATTGATTTTTGTATATTGAATCATCCTTGCACCCCAGGGATAAATCTCAATTGGTCATGGTGTATAATCCTTTCAATGTGCTGTTGAATTTAGTTTGCTACTTTTTTTGAGGATTTTTGTGTTTATATTTATCAAAGATATTGGCCTGTAGTTTTCTTTTCTTTGTCCAGCTTTGGTATCAAAGTAATACTTGCCTCATAAAATGAATTTGGAAAGATTCACTCATCAGTTTTTGGGAAGAGTTTGAGAAGGATTGGCCTTAATTCTTCTTTAAGTGTTTGGTAGAATTCACCAGTGAAACCATCTAGTCCTGGACTCTTCTTCATTGGGAGATTTTTTATTACAGTTCCAATCTCCATGGTAGTTATAGGTCTGTTTAGGCTTTATATTTCTTCATCACTTAGTTTTGGTAGGTCCTATGTTCTGGGAATTTATCCATTCTAAGTTGTCAAGTTTGTTGGTGTATATTATTCATAGTTGTCTATCATTCTTTTTATTTCTATGTCCTCAGTTATAATATCTCTTCATTCTGATTTTGAGTTTGTGCTCTTTTTTTTCTTAGTTTGGCTAAGGGTTTGTCAATTGTGTTTATCTCTTCAAAAAAAACTGTCAATTTTTTCTATTTTTAAAATATTTCTATTTTGTTTTTTCTGTTCTTTGTAATTTTCTTCCTTCTCCTAACTTTGGGCTTGGTTTTTCTTTTTCTAGCTCCTTGAGGTGTAAATTTTAGGTTACTTAAAGTCTTCCTTTTTTGATGTATGAACTTATTGTTATGAATTACCCTTTTAATATGTAATTTTGGTATGTTGTAGTTTTGTTTTCACTTGTCTCAAGGTAATTTCTAATTTCCTTTTTAGTTTACCCTTTGACCTAGTAATTGTTTAAAAGTGTGCTATTTAATTTCCCCTTTATTGTGAAGTTTCCAGTTTCCCTTCTGCTATTTTTGTTTCATTTTGTTGTGGTAGGAAAAGATAGTTAATGTAGTTTTTTTCAGATTTTTAAATTGAGACTGATTTTATGACTTGGCATGATCAATTTAGTCCAATTTCATCATCTCCCATGGGAAAAACAGGCAGAAAGATTAACTTGCATGAGATCACACAGTTAGAAGTCACACAGTTACCATAAACTGACACCTAACTCAATGTTCTTTCCTCTGTCCACACTGGCTTTATGTTTTCTAATATTAATCACGTTGATTCAGACTGAAGTAATCATTAAAACCTTTATTTTCTAAAGCAGATTTCATCCTACAAATTTAGGAATACACGCAGACAATCAAAGCCATTAAAAATTGAATGTAATTGGGGTGCCTGGGTGGCTCAGTAGGTTAAGTGTCTAACTCTTGATTTTTGGCTCAGGTTATGATCTCACAGTCATGAGATCAAGCTCGGTGGAGGGCTCCACACTCAGCGGGTAGTCTGCTTGAGGATTCTCTCCCTCTGCCCCCCTCTCTCAAATAAATAAATCTTAAAAAAAAAAATCGAACTATAATCAATTGTAACTAAGGAGTTCTCATCCAAAGGAAATCTTGGTGGGTGGAAGAGACCAAAATCTGGCTAGTTTATTGGATTTCATAGCATAGGTTGCAGCACTTTCAGTGAGTTTTTACTCTTGCTCTATACAAGAAACTAACAGGAGAACCAGTCAAGCATCCTGATGCTTTTCATATGCAACAAGGGATGATAATCCAGCTTGATACCCAAGTGGATAAGTGAATAAACTAATTCTAATAAACAGAATAGGACTTTATCAAAAATGCATTTAAAAATGAGAAACATCTACCAACTGAAAAGGTGGCACATACTTGTCAGTAGCCTTGTTCTCAAATATATAGTCAAAGTATAACTTTATGAAAATATATAGCAAATATTACATGGTCATCATTAAAATGTTTTAAGTCCTAGAGGCTGTGATACAGAGCTGTACATTACAAAAAGTAGTATATTTAAATATTAGTTTAGAACTACATAAATATCAGTGCCCACCATTGGGCTCATGCTCATTTGTTTCATTAAAAAATAATAATAATTTTGAGAACGTGTGGCAATAGTCCACAACTGCTAAAGCCTACCAATTACAGCACTCCCCAAGAAAGTAAAACATTATATGGGAGAAGAGGGGGTCTGTAGTCAAATAAATCTGGGATGTACTAAATTGCTTCCCAAGGTCATAAGGTTAAAAATGACCCCACTCCACCCAAGGTCTCAGCCAAACTTTATTTATGTATTTATTTAAATTTTAATTCCACTATAGTTAACGTACAGTGTCCTATTCATTCCAGGTGTACAATATAGTGATTCTATAATTCCATATATTACTGAGTGGTCATCAAGATAAGTGTACTCCTAATCCCCTTCACCTATTTCACCCAGCTCCCCAACCACCTCCCTTTTGGTAACCGTCTGTTTGTTATGTATACTTAAGAGTCTGTGTTTTGGTTTGTCTTTTTTTCTTTGTTCATTTGTTTCATCTTTTAAATCCCACATATGAGTGAAATCATATGGTATTTATCTTTCTCTGACTTATTCACTTATTGTTATACTCTCTAGCTCCATCCAAGTTGTTGCAAATGGCAAAATTTCATTCTTTATGATGGCTAAGTAATATTCTGTGGTCTGTATACCACCAACTATATCCATTTATCTATCAATGGACACTTGAGCTGCTTTCATGACTTGGCTATAGGAACTAATGCTGCAATGAACATAGGGGTGCATATATCTCTTCAAATTCGTGTTTTCATTTTCTTTGCATAATCTGGTGTAATTACTGGATGATAATGTAGTTCTATTTTTAATTTTTTGAGGAACTTTCATACTGTCTTCCACAGTGGTTACACCAGTTTGCATTCCCACCAACAGTGCACAAACGTTCCCCCTTTTTTTTTTCCACATCCTTGCCAACACTTGTTATTTCTTGTGTTTTTGATAGTAGCCATTCTGATAGGTATGAGGTGATAGCTCATTGTAGTTTTGATTTGCATTTCCCTAATGAGTGATGTTGAGCATCTTTTCATGTGTCTGTTGCCCATCTGTATGTCTGTTTGGAGAAATGTCTGTCCACATCTTCTGCCCATTTTTTAATTGGATTATTTGTTTTTTGAGTGTTGGATTGTATAAGTTCTTTACGTATTTTATAAACTAACCCCTTATTGGAGGTGTCATTTGAAAATATCTTCTCCTATTCAGTAGGTTGTATTTTAGTTTTGTTGGTTGTTTCCTTTGTTGTGCAGAAGCTTTTTATTTTGATGTAGTTCCAATAGTTTATTTTTGCTTTTGTTTCCCTCGCCTCAGGAGCAATATCTAGAAAAGTCTTGTTATGGCTGATGTCAGAGAAATTATTGCCTGTGCACTCTTCTAGGATTTTTATGGTTTCAGGTCACACACGTAGGTCCTTAATCCATTTCAAGTTTTTGTGTATGGTGTAAGAAAGTGGTACAGTTTCATTCTTTTGCATGTAGCTGTCCAGTTTTCCCAACACCATTTGTTGGAGAGACTTTTCCCCCATTGTATATGTTTGCCTCCTTTGTTGTGGGTCAATTGACCATCTAATTGTGGGTTTATTTCTGGGCTTTCTATTCTGTTCTGTTGAACTATGTGTCTGTTTTTGTGCCAGTACTGTACTGTTTTGATCGCTACAGCTTTGTAATGTATCTTCAGTTCTGGGATTATGATACCTCCAATTTTGTTCTTTTTCAAGATTGCTTTGGCTATTTAGGGTCTTTTGTGGTCCATACAAATCTGAGGATTATTTGTTATAGTTCTGGGGAAAATACTGTATTTTGTTAGGGATTGCCTTAAATGTGTAGATTGCTTTGGGTAGTATGGACATTTTAATACTATTCTTTTAATCCATGAGCATGGAATGTCTTTCCATTTGTTCATGTCTTCAATTTCTTTCATCAGTGTTTTTTTTGTTTTTGTTTTTTTTCCAAGTTTGCTTTCTCTTGAGTTCCTGTTTTATTTTTAAATCATGAGTTTTCTCTTCCTTGTCATAATCTTTCACATGTTTCAGTGATGCCCAAAATCACAATTCTGTTCTTTCTCTTCCTTTTGGGCACTTGTCTCCGCTTGCCTCACGGAGAGCCCATAGTTGTGGCACATGCAGAAACTCAAGAGTTGACTCCTCTTCACCTCATTTCTCTCTGAAGCAGGTGCTGTTTATTCTGCATAGAAGCTTCCTATTAGCTTTTATTTTTATTTTTTATTGTTATGTTAATCACCATACATCATAAGTTTTTGATGTAGTGTTCCATGATTCATTGTTTGTGCATAACACCCAGTGCTCCATGCAGAACGTGCCCTCTTTAATACCCATCACCAGGCTAACCCATCCTCCCACACCCCTCCCCTCTAGAACCCTCAGTTTGTTTTTCAGAGTCCATCGTCTCTCATGGTTCGTCTCCCTCTCCGATTTCCCCCCTTCATTCTTCCCCTCCTGTTATCTTCCTTTTTTTTCTTTTCTTAACATATATTGCATTATTTATTTCAGAGGTACAGATCTGTGATTCAACAGTCTTGCACAATTCACAGCGCTCACCATAGCACATACCCTCCCCACTGTCTATCACCCAGCCATCCCATCCCTCCCACCCCACCCCCCACTCCAGCAACCCTCAGTTTGTTTCCTGAGATTAAGAATTCCTCATATCAGTGAGGTCATATGATACGTGTCTTTCTCTGACTTATTTCGCTCAGCATAACACCCTCCAGTTCCATCCACGTTGTTGCAAATGGCAAGATCTCATTCCTTTTGATGGCTGCATAATATTCCATTGTATATCTATACCACATCTTCTTTATCCATTCATCTGTCGATGGACATCTTGGCTCTTTCCACAGTTTGGCTATTGTGGACATTGCTGCTATAAACATCGGGGTGCACGTACCCCTCTGGATCCCTACATTTGTATCTTTGGGGTAAATACCCAGTAGTGCAATTGCTGGATCGTATGGTAGCTCTATTTTCAACTTTCATCAGTGTTTTATAGTTTTCAGATAACAGATCTTTCACCTCTTTGGTTAACTTTATTCCTAGGTGTTTTATTCTTTTTGGTGGTATTGTGAATGGGATTGTTTCTTTAATGTCTTCCTGCTACTTCATTATTAGTGAATAGGAATACAACAGATTTGTGTATATTTGTATTCTGCAACTTTACTGAATTCACTTATTCTAGTATTTTTTAGAGTCTTTAGGGTTTTCTATATAGGGTATCTGGGTTATATGACCTTTTCTTACAGAAAATTTTCTGAGACTTAATTTCTAAAGATTACATGTTAGGAAATGTTTCTGCAAGGGAAAAATAAAAACCATTATTATTTACTGAGCACCTATTATGTACCATAGTGCATTAAGTATGTTACTTTTACATCTCTAAGGAGTAGAAGCACTATTATCATTTCTGTTTTATAGATGAGGATATACTTGCCCATCCACTTAACCCAATGAATGGAATTAGCAGAACATTTCCAGAATACATGTCAAAATCAAACTGTAATTAAAAAAGGTTCCTTTTGTAACTTTTATTAGAAATACATCACTAGATGTAGAAACCCAAAGGCTGTGAAATGTGCTGTGATGACATCCACTTTGCTGATACATGGCAAGTTTCCATCCTGTTTAATAACAATTTTGAGAACTCAGCAAGCTCTCAGAATTATGTATAAATCTCACCTTAACCCTGAACTCCCTCAATGAATTTGAGAATTTCAAGATTCTTTCCATGTAAGGTGGAAATGGTTAAAGGCATGAACTGAAGAAAGCAATGATAAAGAATAGGGATGGAGCTGAGTCTGTTCTACTCACCTAAGAGAAAATGGAAGGTAGAATCATGGGGTAGGAAGAACTCTTGACTGTCTGGACCATCCATTCCCATCTCCATTTGGGCCATATCCTTCAGGTTTCCAGGAAACCACATTGGGTCAGCCAAAACCAATGCACACAATGGGGATTCAGTAACTTGCCCCAGAGGCATATGCTTCATACAATCACTTCGTTAAAGAAAAGTTTCCTAAAGCATGGAACATGCATTGCCTGAGGCGTCATTTAGGTTGTCTGTCCAAAGTGTAAATTACTGGAGAGGCCTAGAAAACTAGAACATTGCCAGCCTCTGTAGATGCCACTAAAGAATCTGCATTTTCAGCAAACACCTCATGGCACTCTGATGTGACCTCAAATTTGAGCCTGGAAGTAGGTAAGAAAGAATCCACTTTACCTTTTTTAACTAATAAGAATAACTTTATTCTTCAACTAGAACCTGTTTAGAAGACAAAAGAAGGAAGTAATGTTTAAGAGTAGTCCATTTGGGCATTCCAAAGTGTGTCCCTTAATTGGCAGTGGGTGTTTAGGGGGACACAACAGCTTGAAAATAGTCTTCTCAGGCTTATAGCTTTGGCAGCCCTAACCACCATGGTCTCATCTTGCCAACCTTGGACACATTTCATGCTCTAGGAGAGAAAACTTCCTTTTGTAGCTGTTTATGGAGAAACCCACTACAGCTATATCAATCATTTTTCCCTCTTTTCCCAAAACCACATTTCAAAATTTATATCAGTCTTTGTAATTAAATAACTAAATACCAGAACGAAATTGAAGTCACAAAAATTCATTTTTTAAGTTTAGAAAGCTATAGTTCCAAATACTAATAGTTTATTTTTGAGTGGTAGAGGAAGAGGTTTTATTCTTCATGCTTTCCAGATTTTTAAATCTTTTACAGCTGCCCTCTGTTAGTTTTTATTTTGATTATAAGAGTTTTCACATAAAAATACTTTTTATTTCTTTATTATGTTAGTCACCATACAGTACTTAATTAGTTTTTGATGTAGCGTTCCATGATTCATTATTAGCGTGTAACACCCAGTGCTCATTGCAACACATGCCTAAAAAAATTTAGAGAGAAAGTGTGCACGTGAGCGGGGGGAGGGGCAAAGGGGGAGGGGTAGAGAGAGAATCTCAAGCAGACTCCCTGCTGAGCACAGAGCCCCATGGGGCTTGATCTCATGACCCTGAGATCATGACCTCAGCCGAAATCAAGAGTGGGATGCTTAACTGACTGAGCCACCCAGAAGCTCCAAAAAATACTTTTTAAAGAAAGTGGACTTTGAGGCCTCAGAATAGCATTCTATTTCTTCCAGAAATACCATTCTATTTTTTCATCCTAACAGCAAAAAGGGCAGTCCATCCTTAGGAATACAAAGTTCTCATCAATTCTTCTTAGTGGGCTTTTATCTATGCTCTTCTTTATCTAATGGCAAGTGGAAGTGTGATAGAAAGGAATATGCTGTTTTAAGAGAACATCTCAAGGTAGGCATGGGAGGATCCTAAATATTTTTATGTGAAGCACTAAGATTATGGTGCTGTATTTAAATTCTAGGATGCAAATTTTTCATGATCTAACATTTCTGAGTTTAGTATGTATCTTTTAAAAAGTTTTGAGATATAATTCAGACATTGAAAGTCACCCTTTCAAAGTGTAAAATTTGTTCAGTATATTCAGAATTGTGCAACCATCACTGTTATGTAAATTTAGAACATTTTCATGTAATCCTGAAAGTAATAATGTAGTAATTACTCCTTGACTCCTCTCTCTCAATGTCTGTCACTTATTAATCTATGTTCTGTCTCTGTGAATATGCTTATTTTCTGACATACAATATGTGGTCTTTTGTGTCTGGCTTCTTTCACTTGGCATGTTTTCAAAGTTCATTATCAGTACTTCATTAATTTTTATAGCTAAATATTCCACTGTATGGATATATCTTGTTCATTCATCAGATGGACTTTCAGGTTGTTTCTACTTATTGATTACTATGAATAATGATGTTATAAATATTCATGTACAAGTTTTTGTGTGAACATGTTTTCAGGTCTCTTTGGGTACGTATCTAGGAGTCACATGGCAATTGTCTATTTTACGTTATGAGGAACTGCCATACTATTTGTTCCAAAGTGGTTGTATGTACTATCTTACAGTCCCCTCCCCCTCAACAGTGTATGAGGGTTTCAATTTTTCAACACATTGCCAACACTAGTTACTGTCTTATTTTAGCCATCATAGTGGGTATCAAGTGCTATCTCCTGGTTTCAATCTGCATTTCTCTGATGCCTTGGGATGGCAATCTTTTTATGTGCTTATTGGTTATTTCTATATCATCTTTGGTCAAAAGATTTGAGTAGATATTTTTCTATTTTTTTACTGTGTTCTTTTTATTGATGAGTCAGGAGTTCTTCACATATAAGGGGTACAACTCTTAATAGGATTTTCAAATTCTATTTTGTGGTTTGTCTTTTTACTTTCTTGACCATGTCCTTTGATGTATAAAACATTTTGTTTCAATGTGGAATTTAAGAAATGAAACAGATGAACAGAGGGGAAAGAAAACATTTTTAATTTTGAAGCCCAATTTATTTTTTTGTGTCATATTTAAGAAATCACTGACTGATCCAAGGTCACAAAAGTTTACTGTTTTCTTCTAAGAATTCTATAGTTTCAGCACTCTGATCCATTTTCAGTTAATTTTGGTGTATTGTGTGAAGTAGGAGTCTAACGTCATTCTTTTGTATGTGGCTATCTAGTTATCCCAGTTCCATTTGTTGAAAATACTGTTCTTTTCCCATTGAATACTCTTGGCACCCTTGTCGAATGGGATGTACCTCACAATTGTAAGTGGCTGTTTTTCTAAAACCCATCTTACAATTCAGGGAATCTTAAGTGTTCCAATACTTTATCAAATTTAATTCCTGAAATAAAAGCCCATGTTAATGTGCATTTTCTTTAGGGAAATGAAAAATCCATTTCCCTCAAAAATATTAAGCCTCCTTAAATATCAATGTGATGAGAAACTATCAAATACATATATTTTCTTATGAAAGACCTATTAGTTTAAGGCTTGAAGGCTTACCCATAATCCTTATGTTGTTAAAAGTGAATGAAGATTGTCGCAAAAGTAGCCATATGACTATAATGAACATGAAGAAAATCCATTCTATGAGTCAGGCTGAATTCTCCTGGAAGTTAGATTTAAGCACTGATGGAATTTTTTTAATAAAAAAAATTAACGGGATTTTCAAAATCAGATTTAAATATGTATTGTGTGGAATAGAATACAATAACATCAAGTATTTGGGATCAACTTGAAAGTTTGAGAAATGTAAAACTCACGTCTACTTTTGTGTCAACTTCGTATTAAATGTCCTGATAAACCCCCAGACAGCCACAGAGTCTGAAGACAATGACTCACAAACATACTGAGATCCGTTTAATAATTTTTGAAGATTTTTTTCCTGTAAAATGGCTTGTATTTCCACAGGTACAATAGTGAAGAAATAAACTTTTCAATTTGACATGAAATATAAAAGAACAGTTTTACAAATATATCCATAAAATTTAACTGCTCATAACACTATACATGGTAAATATGACCACCCCTTAACTTCTAGACTATTTAATACAGAGAAACAATGTCATCTCAGCTAAAAAGAAATAATTTCCCTTTCATCAAGTTTATTTTTGTTTAGAAACAGTTAAGTAGAACTGGAAAAATATTTGCTTCTTCCTATCTTCCTCTAGGGCTTTTTCATGAGGGCGAAAACTTGAGAGGCTATAAGTTTTACTGAAAAGAAACACTGGACCTTATTTTACTACTTCAGTAATGCTTATGCTCTTCTAAAAAAAAAAAAAAAAAAATTCCTGGAGTTGTCTCATTGGCCTTTGGGTCATGAAGAAATAAGAGCTCTGCTCTATTTCCAGCCCTGGAGAAGGAACTTCATACCCTCAGCCCATGAAGGCTAAACTACGGGGATAGAAGATCGCCTGCCAAAGGAACGGAGCTGGATCTGGCTTAAGATCAAGGTTCTGTGGTTTGCCTATCAGAAATTCCACTGTTACAAGGCAAAACTGCATGAAGATAACTAGCTTGTAGCCAGCATGAACAATGCCGTGATCACACATCCTCTCACACGAATCCAAAGCACAGAATGGCTTTCAAAAAGTTGATCAAAATCTTAGAACTGCAGGTAACAATTCTGTAAGCTATGAGAAAAGGAGAAAACATGCTCCCTTTAACTGTCAAAATTACCCAAATCACAATACTGAGCTCCCAAAACACAGGGGTTTGAGTTTTATGTAAGCAAAAATAAAGCAACTGAAGCTTTATGAAGAGTTCTCAAATTTCCTAATACAGTATCTGCAATAACTTAAGATTTCCCTATTGATACTGGAAATAAATTCTATTACAATCATGTATATGCCAGTTCCTGGCATATTTCTGCATCCAGATTCATTAGTCTCCTTCATGGAGCCCATCATTTTTCCAATGGCTTTCTCCTTTCTTTAAACCCTAACCCTGAAATTCTAGAACCAGTTTATATCACGTGGCTTCCCTGAGGCACAAAGGTACCAAACTCTATAATTAACTATTGAGGAATGATAAATATGCTCTCTATTTATATTAAAAGATTTTAATTCTTTTGGGCCACAGTTGGGGGAAAAAATAAAAAACCTAGGAAGTTTAATACTTACTCTGCAGTGTGAACCGTAGCCCTTTTTGCAAAAAGCGAAACCAAATAAGGGAAATGTTGAGTTGCAGCATGCATGACCCGACAGCACCGATTATTAATAAAAAAAATTCCAGACTAGAAAAATATTCAGAGTTGTATCCCATCCACCTTTTTTTTTTTTTTTTTTAAGTAAACTGACAACTGAAAAGAATTAACTATGGGAATACATCACTGGGGTTTTACTTCTGGTGACCTATTCACAAAAGGCATTTTGGTCAGGCCAAGATCAGGATAATCGGTCAGCAGTTTCCTATGTGGACACCTGGAGGAGTGGGATTCCCCCCTTAATGTGGTGGCAAGCAAGACAAAAAGAGAAATAACCTTTGAGAAGTTTTTTCTAAACTGCATTACTCCATAGAGCTGGAGCTCTTTATTCTCACAAACTGAACTGCTCTCAGCTCTGGAGAAAACTCTAGTCCAAATTCTAAGCGACTCTTACTAGAAGCGGCCAACACGAGCATGGCCCCTTTTTGCAGACTTGTCCCCTCTCTGCTGTTCCTTCGGTGGAGTGGGAGGGGACCTCACTTGGAGGTCAAAGGAGATGCAATGTGGACAGAGGGCAGTGCACCATGACCCCCTTCCAAGAGCTTGGAATTTATTACTCCAAGTTCAACTTTTACTTCATCATCTCCATTTACTGAAAGTAAAAAACAAAACAAAAACCCACAAACAACTTTTCACATTGGAAGATTATTTGGGGGCATGTTTTGCACGTGCTAGACTGCTAGACCCTGAACTGTTACAGTCCTTGAAATGGAAGATTACAGCAGATCGTTGTAACTTTCCAGAAATGTTTCTGATAGGGAAAATCCAGCCCTTCTAGGTGTAAGGACATTTACCTTACAAGATGCTTTTAGAGTATCAAGACTCCTCAAACCACCTTCTAGCCATAACAGGAAGAAAAGGGACTGTTGCCCCCTTTGCCATTTTGTGGAGCCCAAAGGAGCACAAACTGAAAAGACACTCTAAGTGAAAGCTAATCCTTGGGGACAGAGACTACCTAAAAAGGCATTTGATACATTATGACTTACTCTACCTGAAGACAAAATGACATTACCTACAGAATAGAGTAAGCTAGCAAGAGGACTGTTTTTGGATTTTTCACATCACTTAAAAATTACCAAAACAAAAAAAGTCTCCTCCTTAACGATAATCTCCTTTGAAAAGTAAAGCTTTTTTTAAAACTGAGAAGCTGAACTTTCTAGATATTAGGTCAAATTAAGTAGCAGCAATCAAAGATCATCTAATCACTTTCAGGAAAAAAAAGACATTCACAATGTGTTAGAACAACTGAAAATAGGGCAACATATTTCCTTGAATGGAAAGACATTCAAGTATGAATACAGTATGTGAGAATCCTATAAATTCTATAGCCTTACAAAGGTTAAAATGTAGCATGGATCTGTAATGGTCAACTTAAGAGAATGTTAGTTTAAAATACTTGCTGCTGGTGGCAGGATCCGCTTCCTGCCAGCCAGCTCTGGCAGTCTCCGGGCCTAAAGAACCTTTACATTCTGGGAGCAGTGATGCTATCAGCACCGAGGACCGAGAATGAGCATCTGAGAATTAGTCAAGACGAACGGAACGAACAGAAGGATGGTGGCGCTCATATGAAATTCTGATTTAATTATTCCTCAGTAAACACTCATTTGCTCTCTTGAAATCAGGAATTTCAAATTATCTCTGCAGATGTACCACTTGGTGTTGTGTATATCTAATGATCCCATTTAAATTTAGTTTGATTTGCAAACATTTTCGAAACTTACAGGGCTCCATAAGCCGGAGAAGGTGACAGATGGCAGGGAGGGAGTGAACCAAAATGACTGCATCCTTGTGAGCTGTTGCTTTTCGGCTCCCAGAGTTTTGGCCGCCTTAAGAAAAACTTAACGAAACCCCAACAAGTGGTTTTAAAAAGTAAAACCTTGTTTTTAATCCTAAGTCCTAAACATTCCAGTAAGCAAATGAACTTGATGGTGTAGTACCTAGGCCATGCCACAATAATCACCCTCAATTACTGAATTTTTAGGAGTTGCTGCATTTTAATCAACTAAATAGTTCTGGCCGTGCACGTGGAGTATCACGGACGTAACAAAAGGGGGACTAAGAAGTTATGGAAATTTCTTTGAAATGCCAAGGTATTTGAGGACTGTGTGGATAAAGTCATTGAATTCCACCAAAGTAAAAAACAAAACACGGCAGCATAGGGATGTTCTTTTCCCAAAAAAAGAAAAATCCGAAAGCCCCCGATTTCAGAACGCGCCCCTGCGCCTAAGGTCTCCTGCGCGCCCCCCCGGCCCCGCGGTACGGAACGGCGGATTCGGCGCCGCGCAGCTCCCAGCCTCAGCCGAGTACGGGCGGGCCCTGCACGGCTCGCCGGGAGCACCCACGGCACGCAGCACGGCAGGGCGCACAGTAAGAGCCAGCAACTTCTGAATAAACTTCTTCTACATTTGTAAAATAGGATTTAAAGTCTCGTCCAAGTTTACAAAGGAAACCGTCGTTTAAAAACCCCCAAGGTAAAGTAAAAGCATGGCATGTGGAATCCAATTATTACAAAGACAGGATGGTTTCATCAAGCATACTTCAGGGACAACGCCGCTGTTCGGAGCATGCACCACACCACTGCGACCGGGCCTGTTCCACGGCCAGGGCTCCCCCTCCTCTTCGTCCCCTCCCCCCCCAGCCTCAGGGCCCGCCCCTTCCCCTTAATAAACAGCATTATAAAAAGGTAAAATCTAGAGTTAGTGGCAAAATCTTCACAGTAACTTGTTAATAAAGTCGTAGATGGCTGTGACGGGCGTCAGTCCACGGGACCTTGGAAAATTAATTTGATGCAGTTCTGCTCCCCAACCAGCTGCGTGGCACAGAAAGGGCAGGCGGCGTGGAACGCGTGAGTTCCGTGAGGCAACGGGATCTGCGACCAGTACTTCGCGGACTTCTCTGAGCACACGTGTCCGCAGGGGGTGAAAGCGTGAGTGGGGGGTCCGGCGTCGACATAGAAGCCCGCCTCGCAGCCGAGCCAGAGCGGAACGTAGGGGCCCACAGTCCTGCACATGGGACACTCTCGCTCGTTGGCCTCCGTGTCGCTCCGGTGGCCCCAGTTGTGGTAGCCGTGCACGTGGCCGCAGCTGAGGTAGGCCCAGGGCTGCTTCTCCTCCACCACCTCCTTCCTGTTGATGCTGGGGAAGGCCAAGGTGTTGAGCCCCACGGGACACTGCGGCCGCGCGGCGTTGATCTCCTGCCGCAGGGCTTCGATGTGCTTCTGCGTCGGAGCGTGGAACAGGCCGTCTGCCGTCCTCCAGAGGAGCGTGGCCCCGCACAGGTCGATGAGGGAGCCGTCCTGCAGGACGTTGGTCTCGCTTTCCACCTACAACGAGTTCGACAGTCAGGCGGGCCTTGTAAAAACACAGGGCAGCCCCGCGCGCTAACATGCAAGTAAACACGGGCAGGCAGCGTCTCCCCCTGCCTCCCCGACAGGCTCCGGGGGCGTGTTCCTCCCCGCGACCCGTTTGTTTCCTCACCGGGACACGGGACGGAATAGGGGCAGGCCATCCTCACAAATCCTAAGCGCAGATGCACCTAGCTTTACCTGTTCCATGGCTGTGGTGATTATTTTAACCAACTTCACAAATCTTAGGTTTTCATCTTTCCTCAGAGTCAATAGCACCATTGCTCCTTGACCTCACAAGGGACAGGACATGTCCCACCGGTCCAGCAGTGAAGATTCCTACTCCTCGTGACTAGAGCCGATCCAGGTCCTTGTGGGACCCTGCGATAATGACTGCAGCGGCCCAAATAATGCCTGGGGATCCTTAGCTTCATGCAATCTACTGTTTGTCCTGCATTTCTATGGTTTGGAGCAGAAGCGTTCGCCATTAGCCATATTTTAAAATTTAAATTCAATTAGCCAACATATAGTACATCTTTAGTTTCAGATGTAGAGTTCAGTAATTCATCAGTTGCATGTAACACCCAGTGCTCATCACATCACATACCCTCCTTAACTCCCATCACCGAGTTACCCCGTTCCCCCACCCACCTCCCCTCCAGCAACCCTCAAGGGGTTTGTCTCCTCAGTTTGTTTAGGAGTAGTTAGGAGTCTCTCATGGTTTGCCTCCCTCTCTGATTTCTTCCCAGCAATTGCACTACTAGGTATTTACCTTAAAAATGCAAATATAGTGATCCGAAGGGGCACCTGCTTCCCAATGTTTATAGCAGCAATGCCCACAATAGCCAAATTATGGAAAGAGCCCAGATGTCTATCGACAGAAGAATAAAGATGTGTGTGTGTGTGTGTGTATATATATACACACACACACACACACACACAATGGAATATTACTCAGCCATCAAAGGATGCAATCTTATCATTTACATCGACGTGGATGGAACTAGAGGGTATGATGCTGAGTGAAAGAAGTCAATCAGAGAAAGAGAAAGGCTTCACTTTTAAAAGGATGGCACGCTACACCCCAGGTGCTTACAAGTCGGACTAAGCTGATGAGCAGCTGTTAGACACGGCAGGCAGGAATCCACCCACTGCCTCCACAGACCTGTGTGCTCTAAGGCCTGGGGGTAATAAAGCTGCTCTACCCATCCTGCAGAGCCCTCGTCTTTAGGAGCGGGAGGCAGACATGCTAGAGCCAGGAGCCAGCGACAGTCAGAGCGCTGCAATCGTCACGTGAGGCCACGTCACCAAAGCGGCTAAGAGAGGGGACTTCACAGCCCGTGGCCTTGGTGTGCACTCCGGCTCGGTCATGCACTAGCTCTAACCTGGGGCAGTTACTTCAGCTGCCTGAGCTTCAGTTTCCCCTTCTGTAAAACTGGACAAGAGGAGGGTGAGCATTAAATACTACAAAGAAAGTTCTTAGAACCCCATCTGGCATGCAGTAAGCACGATGCAAATGTTTGCTACTATTACTTTGATAGGAGGTCAGAAATGCTTTTTAAAAAAGATTTCTCTTGAACAGAGATTTGAAAAAACTGTCAGGAACCAGTGGGTGGCAGAGAAGACACTCCAGAAAGAGGGATGCAGAGGCCACAGGGCGTGCACACGGAGGGAGCCGCAGGCCTGCTCTGGGTGACCAACGGCGGGGCGGGGGGGTGGTGGAGGATGCAGAGCTTTCAGCAGTTATAAAAGAACAGATCTGCCTTTCCAAAAGGCCACTTCAGAAGTGTGGAGGAGGGAATGGATGGGTGTAAGACGAGAGGGAGACCGTGGGAGTTCTCTCCCAGGCAAAGGGGGGGCGCACCTCAGCACAGATTATCAGCGGCACCAGCCAAGACAGAGAGAGTAAACGCGGAGGACTCAGCTCCTGATCTGAGGAAGACAGATGTACGGATCTGGCTTTACTGTCTGCATAGGAGGCGGCTTTCCAGGGAGCAGGAATCTAGGAGAAATGGCAGATTGGGGGGAAAGGAGAGGAAGCTCAGTTTTGGGTGTGCAGAATCCGAGGGCTCGGGCAGAGAGTCTGTCACGGTGGTGCCCAGGAACCACACGCGGCTGCAGATCTGGCTTAGAGAAGCATGTCTGCGACTTACTAGCATTGGGCCGAAGCCCTGGGAGTGGACGAGACTGCCCAGGCAGGGTCTCGGGGAGGGCAGAGAGGTCTCGGGGAGGGCAGAGAGGCCCCGGGACAGAACTGGGCCACACCCCTGCAAGCCCCGGGGTCGGGGGTGGGGTTGGGGGGTATTTGGGGGTGGAAACTGTGTGAAGGGCAGCAGAGGTACAGGCTGAAGAGAAATTTTGTCATTCTCTGGCTCAAAGGTCTTTGCTGGCTCTCCACTGCCCTCAGCATCACCCCCAAACTTCACATGCTTAAAAGGCCATTCGCCACGTGGCCACAGGACCTTTCCTGCAGTGAGTGAGGGCTGCCCTGATCTGAGTCCTTGCACGCACTCGGCTGCCCTGTCCACAGGCCTGTGCGCAAGCGACCTCCACCTAGAATTCTCCAGCACGGCGCTGCACGCCCCACCCCAGGTCTGCCCGCGGTCGGGCACCACCACTCAACATTCAAGTCTCACGTGGTGCCACTCTGGAAGTTTTCCTTAAGCACCAGATATTAATAGTTAGAAAAAGTTAAAGTCCCAACAAAGTGATAAACCTTAATACTGCACAGGACAAGCACAGTGACCCTCTCTCAAATAACCTTTTAAAAAATCTGCTACTGCCCCCTCCCCACCCAGCACTGCCCGAGTACTGCCTGTCTCCTCGCCTCCCTTGGGCTGGCCTGAGGCTCCCTTCCAGGGCTGACCACAGGCAATTGTCAGGGACGTGTCATCTAAGCCGGTAACCATGTCTGAAAGAATAATGCTGATGTGGTAAGAAACTGGGGTTCGGGAGTGGCCACGCTGGTGAACCACCCCTTCTTTCCTTTCTACAGCGCAGTTCTTGGTAAACAATATCCTATAAATTTTGAGTGGATAGCTTTTTATTTTGCACACATTCTTGACTTCCATGTCTAGGATAGGTGTTCCTCCAACGTTAGAACAGGTTCCTCCTATACCTTCTAGTACCTTCTCTACGAGCGTGTTCATCACCTACAACATGTTACTGATTTGCTGCACTGTGACCTTCTCCAGATGGGACAATTTGAGGGCAGCGCCCTGGGCCTCCTGTTCATTGCTGGATTCTCAGCTCCTACCCCTGCTGGCTCAGAATGGCTACGTTATCACGGGCTGCAGCAGGGCGCAGGGCCGCTCCCATCCACACTTGGTTCTCTCGATCGTTCTCGAAGATACGGACCAGCACTATTCCAACTGCTACTGCGTGTGGCAACCAGGACCCCCGTCTACAGCCTGACTTCAGAACCGCTGGTAGACCTGCTTTCTCTCTTCCTGAACTGGTATTTCTCATGTGTTCTCTTTCAACTGTGAACACAATGCAGTTTTTCTGCAGACGACGTGTGGGGGGTAGTAGCATGGTAAAGACACCGCTGTGCAAGGACACAGGCTCGGATTTTATTTTTAAAATTCTACCAAAAAAAAAAAAAAAGGCAAGGAGAAAGCCTGAGGAATCGACAGTGATATTGTAAACGTAAGACACTGAAAACATAATGGCCCCTCCCGATCAGACAGCTAAGGTTACGGTCGAGAGTTCAAATCCCCATCCACTACTTACAAGCAAGTATCAACTTTTTAAAGCCCTGCTTTTCTCATCTGTCACTGGGAACCATGACACTGATCTCATGAGGTTGCTTTGAGTGCTGCCTGAGAGAGACTTAATATGAAGCACTTGGGAGAGTCTGTAACACTATGGTTATTTTTATAGCACCTAAAATTAGGTAAGGAGATTAACTTAGCAGAATTTACTAAATTTTACAGAGCCATTATAGTTTAATTAAATACCCCAAATAGAATCTGAGACATTATATGTCTCTAGTAGATAGGTCTCTAGTACACTCACACCTAGTTGAGAACATTTATAATGTTCTAGGTAAAGGAAGAGGATACAATTCAAAGTCTATTCACCTATTTATTCAGGGGGTTCAGCTCCTGAAAGGGCATTTCCTCCACATTTAATTAATTATGTTGATCAAGGACAAAGCTTTGCTGTGATGAGGAGAAACCATGGCAGTTAACACATCCGTACGCTGATCCACATGAAATGCCAAGTAGGATATTAACACGAAACCATCTACCTGCACTAGTTCCGCACTGAGAACAGGAGGCATCTACTACTTTTATAGTATTCTGGATTTCCAGCAGATCACGTTAGTCTTCATATTTCTGTGTTAAACTGCAAACAGAGAGTTATTGCCAGAGACCGTTCCCCAAATCTGATCTCCAGCTAGACCATTTACCTCGATGCTACCAGTCACAGGTACAGAACCAGTTAGAAATGGACACCTAAGCTCCAAGAATCAGCAGGTGTTCACCTCAGACAAACTTCGCCTGGTTAACTAGAGGGGGCTGCAGGGAGGCTGGGTCCTCTCATCCCCACGGTGTCTCCCACCGTGCAAAATCAGAAGGATGGGAGCTCAGAAACCTTTCGTCTAGGCCAGGCCCGTCGTACACTATCAAACAGGACAGCACAATCTGAGGCAGGTCTAAGGGTCTCCTACAGGGACTAAGTTTAAAATTAGTTGAGATTTAACACAACCCATGACCACAGGCTATGTTTGGAGTCGTTTCTTCTCAGGAGCACTGTCCCCTCCTCTGGCACACACAGCTGCCTGAGCTGGGTCACTGCACAATCACCGAGGGTGGGCAAGAAGCTCATCCTATAAATGTGCCCTTTGAGACAGACAAGCCCCTTACGGACTCCAGCGAATGCTTTTCTATTTCCCAGGGAAGCAAATGCTCTCGTGTAAACCCGCTCAGGTGAGGGCCTGGTGCTGTCCCCCACGAGATTATACTGAGTGGCAGCTTGGAGTCCAGATTCTCAATCAGGGAGGAGGGCGTTTTAATCCCATCTGCTGCCACCTTCTCACTCTGGGACCCTGGGTAATATTTAACCTCTCTATGCCATACCTTCCCCATCCATAAAATGGGCAGGATTCCACTTCCCTGACAAAGCTGCTCAGATTTCATGAGCTGAGGTCTCTGAAATGTTAACGTAATGCCTGCACCCCACAATGATTTATAATGACTTCTACTGTTGCCATCATAATGACTGATAACCAGTTCAGCCAACCTAGGTCAGTTTTGTATAAAGTCATCCAGTGATCAGAAACAAAGTTATTTGGAAAAACTGCTTTCACAGTCTGTTCCCTATTTACATTCTCTTGAGAAGTGTTTAAACAAGAGGTTATTGTATTTGCTCTGGTCTTTCTTAGAAAACACTTCTCACGTTTACTCAGCCAGGATGCTCTAATATTGGGCTTTATTGTAAAATGCTCAGTAATACTATGAAACATAAATAACAGTTCCCTACAAACAAACATCGAGTAGAGTCTAGCAAACCAGGTTAGTATAAGAGTCCCTCTTCCCCCAACCTCCCGCCACTGCCATCTTTTTTCCATCTCAGTAACAGCTGGTTATCATCTTGCTGAAAAATGCTAGATCACTCTGTGCTTTTCTAGAGGGGTTCTGAAGGAAACGGTCATTCTCTCTAGTTCTAGGTTCTATCTACCAATTAATTAAAAGCACTGGAGTCGAAAGTTTACTCAGAAACTTCTGGCGCGGTGCCACAGCCATGGCAAGATCAGACACCCAAAACTTCCCATTTAAGGGCTTATAATTATTCTCCACAGAAGAAAGAGTTAAAAAGCCAACTGCTTTAGGGCATTTGGGAGAAGCAGGGATATTTATAGGAAAATATTAACATGCCAAGTCAATGCCCTCAATGAATGATTTCAAATAAAAAGTTTTATGATTTTGGTGAATTATATAGGGTATTATGTATTAATTTCTTACTATGAACTCAAGGGAAAAAAGCTAACTTAATTATCTTTTAGTTCCAGAAAGTCTAGTAAATAACTCTGTAATTCATAATTTTCACTAATTAGTCTTGGACAGCTCAGGATTTTTCCACATTAGTACAGTTTTACACTAAAAATAAGTTTGTCCTTCTTAAAGTGAATTTAAGAGGAATTTAAGAGGAATGAAGCATACAATAAAAGAGATGCTATTAAGGTAGTAAGGAGCAAAAAGATAATTTTCTTCTACTATGGGAAAAGCTTAATCATGGAAGGAAATAAGCCCATTTCCTTAGCATTTTCAGGGGCTTAAGGAACGCTCATTCTCCTGGGTCAATGGTCCACAGCACTGGTGCTTCCACAAAGGTTCTGGATTTTGGGGGAGACAAATGACAGTCCTTGAGCTAGGCTTTTGTAGTGTGGTACATTTTCCAGAGTGAAGACCACTCACCAGCTTTCCTCTTTGCTGGGCTGACCTGGTTTCTCGCAGGGTGTACACGTCTCCACAGACAGAGATCTCACGCCAGACCCCAGGCTGGGACTCCTCAGTGAAGCCCCCTCGGGGGTGCATCACTAGGACGCCATTTGTAGTGAGCCCATCCATGTGGCCATCGGGGTTTTTCCACTTTGCTGCCTTTTCCTGGAGAGCATACCACAGAACAGAAAAAGCATGCTAAGATTAAGTTCAAAATGAAGGGATCCCAGAATCTCTTTAAGATACCCAGTATGGGCAGAAGGAAGGAAAGTGATGAATTTTCATTTTCTATTTAAAGCTAATAATCAGAAGGATAAAATATGCAATTATTCTGATAACATGAAAGTGCTAAAATGTATGAATGATTTATCATTGGATATGTATTATATTCATCTTGGGAGCTTTAAAAAAAAAGGAACCTGATGCCTGAGCCCTTCCCTCAGAGATTCTTTTCTATCCAACCCCCTTACCCCTGGGAGATTCCAGGAATCTAGTATGTGTTCTTCAGTTCTATTTGTGCAATCCTTTCGCCTCTTATGTACCAGTGCTTTACATGTAATCATCACCTGGGAAGTATACAGAAGGAAGGGGAAAAAGGAATTTTTACTAAACATACAAAATTTTTAAAAATGTTAGGCTAACAAGTTTTGGCCAGTATGTCTTGATAAATATCAATGTTTATATACTCAAAGATGGAAGGTAAAGACAGCTTGATATAATGGCAGGACAAACACTCTTGGATGCCTGCGCCAGTGATTTCTCTTTCTTGAGGACAGAGCCAGATACTGCTCACATGACTCAGGAGTCAGTTCTGATTAGGATAAGCCCTCTTGCCAGTGACTGAGCTCTGGCCAATGAGACATGAGTGGGTCTTCTAGGAGCCTTCCTGGTAAGGTTCCTTTGCTCTAAAAAGAGAACAGGAAGGGGGGAATGACATCAGCCTCCCAGCGGCATGGGTCATTCCTTTTTCCTTGCCCCTTGGATTTACAACTAATCAGACATCCATAACCAAGCAAGAACATGGCTGCGCAGCATCCAGATCACCTGAGAGAGATCCATACATCCATGCCCCTGAAACTGGGTGCATCACAGAGGAGGCAGCAGAGGGGAGTCACTGGGGAGCCAGAGGTGACAAAGGCAGTGGCCAGTGGGCAGGGGGATAGCACGACCTTTTCTGACAAAGGAGGTGGAGGGTGAAGGAGGTTAAGTGGGGGTCTGCCCCACATATGTTCTATAGCTGGAAGGACCCACTGCTGTCTCTGAGGAAAAACTGCAGTTGAGTGGGGGGAGGGAAGTAGGCAAAGAGAACTTCAGGGAAGGGTCTTCTACTGTCTGCCCCAGGGTTCTGGTCCATGGATTTCTTGGACCACCCCCTCACCCCCCCACCCCAACTTGAAGATTCCCCTACCAGGCTGTGGGCACATCAAAGTCCCAAGAACTGGGCGCCTGGGTGGCTCAGTTGGTTAAGCGACTGCCTTCGGCTCAGGTCATGATCCTGGAGTCCCTGGATCGAGTCCCGCATCGGGCTCCCTGCTCGGCAGGGAGTCTGCTTCTCCCTCTGACCCTCCCCCCTCTCATGTGCTCTCTCTCATTCTCTCTCTCAAATAAATAAATAAAATCTTTAAAAAAAAAAAAAAAAGAATAAAACTACTTTCATTTAAAAAAAAAAAAAAAAGTCCCAAGAACTAAGTACATACCTCCCCCAGCTCTGCTGCACCCTCCCATTCCTTTTCCCTTGGTGCCCACTCCCAACCTCTGAAAAGGCAGCCCCTACCCCTGAAGATAAACCAAAAATTTGTGCTATAGTGCCACCTTCTGGAAAACAAAAGAAAGGCTCCTAACTACCAACATGTTGAACTGTTAGAATCAAAGTAAACAGAAGCTTGCCTAAATAGGGTGTTCCCTACTTCCAATGTGAGGACAGAGGCACTTTTAATCAAACATCAAGAAAAATCAGTCATACAGTATCGCAAAAAGAAAATGACAATTTTCCAGCAACTGAACCCAAAGATATGGAATATTGCAATCTAATGGATACAGAATTCAAAACAGCGGTTATGAAGAAATTTAATGAGCTACAAGGAAACTGAGAATGGCAATACAATGACCTCAGAAATAAAACTGACAAACAGAAGGAATACTTTACCAAAGGCACCAAAATTCTTAAAAAGAACCAAACAAATTCTGGGTCTGAACAACTCAATAAATGACATGAAGAATGCATTAGAAAGCACTGGAAATAGAGCAGATCAGGTGGAAGAGAGAATTAGCAAACTGGAAGACAGAAACATAGAAATGATTCAGATGGAAGAGAGGAGAGAACTAAGATTTAAGAAGTGAAGAAACACTACAAGAGCTAGCAGACTCCATCAGAAAAGCCAACATAAGAATAATGAATTTTCTGGAAGGAGAAGAAAGGGAGAAAAGGACAGACAGCATATTTAAAGAAATAATTCCTGAGAACTTCCAAAACTTGGGGAAAGACCTGGATATACAAAGTCTATGAAGCCAACAGAACATCTTATTATCTCAATGCAAGATCTTCTCCAAGACACATTATATTAACTATTAAAAGTCCATGACAGAATTTTAAAGGCAGCTAGGGAATAAAAAGATAGTAACCTACAAAGGAATCCCCATCAGGCTATCAAATTTCTCAGATAAAAACTACCAGCCAAGAATAGTCTACCCAGCAAAGTTATGCTTCAGATATAAAGGACAAGTAAAGGCTTTCTCAGACAAACAAGAGCTGAGGGAGTTCACCATCTCTAGATCTGCCTTACAAGAAATGCTGAAAGGAGCTCTTCAAGCTGAAATGAAAAGACGGAGGCACACAAAACTCTGATTAAAGTGACAGAATTAGAAACTGCAACTCTTTGTAGTAATATGCTAAACTCTAAACTCCTAATGATAGCATAAAAGGCAAAGAGCATGAAAAATACCTGTAATAAATAAAAACAACTACAGCTACTACAACGTGGTAACAAAATCACAGCATAAAAAGAGATAATTTGTGATATGAAAAATATAAAAGGAAAAGAGTAAAAGGATGGAATTTTCATAGGCAAAAGAAGAGAAATTGCTATCAGCAGAAAAAGGACTATTTTATCTATGAGTTGTTTTATGTAAACTTCATGATAACCACAAAGCAAAAATCTAGAGCAGAGACACAAAACATCAAAAGTGGGGGAAGCTGAGCAAAAAGGACCATGGAAAACCACTAAGGTACAAAGGTAGGTAGAAATGAAAGGAAAAAGAAACAATAGAGAGACAAAATAACTAGAAGGCAAAAGAGAAAATGGCAGTAGTAAGTCCTTACATATCAAGAGTCACACTAAATGTAAATGCACTGAACTCAGCAAAAGGCATAGAGTGGCTGGATGGATTAAAAACAACAAAAGACCCAACTATATGCTGCCCTGCAGGAGATTCATATCAGCTTTAAAGACACACATAGGCTCAAAATGAAAGGATGAAAGATTATATTCCAAGCAAACAGAATCCAAGAGAAGGCTGGTATAGTCATACTTACAATCAGACAAAATAGATTTCAAGCCAAAAAGGGTAATAAGAGACAAAGTCATTACATAATCATAAAAGGGTCAGTACATCAAGAAAACATAATGATTGTAAATATATATGTGCCCAAAATTTGAGTACCAAATTATATGAAGCAAATAATAATAGATCTAATAGAGAAACAGACCACAATATAATAATTGTAGGGGACTTCAATACCCCACTGTCAGCAATGGATGGATTTTTCAGACAGAAAATCAACAAGGAGACATTGGAACTGAACCACACTTTAGAACAAATGGACTCAGTAGACATATATAGAACATTCTATCCAACAGTAGCAGAACATTTTTCTCAAGTGCACTGGAACATTCTCCAGGAGAGATAGGATAGGCCACAAAACAAATTTTAGCAAGTTTAAGAAGACTAAAATCATATCAACTATCTTCCCTGACCACAGTGACATGAACTAGAAAGTGACAATGAAAGGGAAGTGAGAAGATCTACAAATATGTGGAAACTAAACAACTCCCTTCTAAAGAACCATTGAGTCAAAGAAGAAATCAAAAGAGGAAATATTATCTTGAAACAATTGAAAGTGTAAACACAACATATCAAATATTGTGGGATACAACAAAAGCAGTTCTGAGAATCCTATAGCAATAAACATGCATATTAAGAAATTAGAAAAGTCTCAAATAAACAATCTAACTTTACACTTCAAGAAACTAGAAAAAGAAGAATAAAGCAAGCCCAAAGTTAGCAGAAAGAAGAAAATAAGGATCCAAGCAGAAATAAATAAAATAGAGACCAGAAAAACAACAGAAAAGATCAATGAAACTGAGAGCTGTTCTTAAAAAAGATAGATAAAAATCGACAAATCTTTAGCTAAACTAAGAAAAAAAGACGACTCAAAATTAGATATGAAAGAGGAGACATTATACCTGATATTACAGACATACACAGAATCATGAAGGACTGCTAGAATGTAGAAGAAATAGATACATTTCCAGAAACACACATCTACCAAGACTGAATCAAGAAGAATCAGAAAATCTGAACAGCCCAATAATGAGTAAAGAGATCAAATCAGTAATTTAAAAAAAATCCCAAGAAAACCCTAGGACTAGTTGGCTTCAACTAGAAAATTCTACCAAACATTTAAAGAAGAATTAACACCTTTGTGAATGGTGTTAGAGAATGGTCGAGTTTCATTCTTCTGCATGTGGCTGTCCAATTTTCCCAGCACCATTTATTGAAGAGACTGTCTTTTTTCCACTGCATGTTTTTTCCTGCTTTGTCAAAGATTATTTGACCATAGAGTTGAGGGTCCATATCTGGATTCTCTATTCTGTTCCATTGGTCTGTATGTCTGTTTTTGTGCCAGTACCATGCTGTCTTGGTGATCACAGCTTTGTAATATAGCTTGAAATCGGGCAACATGATGCCCCCAGCTTTGTTTTTCTTTTTCAACATTTCCTTGGCGATTCGGGGTCTTTTCTGATTCCATACAAATTTTAGGATTGTTTGTTCCAGCACTTTGAAAAATGTCATTGGAATTTTGATCGGGATGGCACTGAAGGTATAGATTGCTCTGGGTAGCATAGACATTTTAACAATGTTTATTCTTCCAATCCATGAGCATGAAATATTTTTCCATCTTTTTGTGTCTTCTTCAATTTCTTTCATGAGTGTTTTGTAGTTCCTAGAGTATAGATCCTTTACCTCTTTGGTTAGGTTTATTCCAAGGTATCTTATGGTTTTGGGTGCTATTGTAAATGGAATCGTTTCTCTAATTTCTCTTTCTACAGTTGCATTGTTAGTGTATAAGAAAGCAACTGATTTCTGTGCATTGATTTTGTATCCTGCCACATTACTGAATTGCTGTATGAGTTCTAGTAATTTGGGGGTGGAGTCTTTTGGGTTTTCCACATAAAGTATCATGTCATCTGCGAAAAGAGAGAGTTTGACTTCTTCTTTGCCAATTTGAATACCTTTTATTTCTTTTTGTTGTCTGATTGCTGTTGCTAGAACTTCTAGTACTATGTTGAACAATAGTGGCGAGAGTGGGCATCCTTGACGTGTTCCTGATCTTAAGGGAAAGGTTCTCAGCTTTTCCCCATTGAGGATGATATTTGCTGTGGGTTTTTCATAGATGGATTTTATGAACTTGAGGAATGTTCCCTCTTATCCCTATACTCTGAAGTATATCCCTATACTCAGGAAAGGATGTTGTATTTTGTCAAATGTTTTTTCTGCATCAATTGAGAGGACCATATGGTTCTTCTCCCTCCTCTTATTAATGTGTTCTATCACATTGATTGATTTGCGAATGTTGAACCACTCTTGCATCCCGGGGATAAATCCCACTTGGTCGTGGTGGATGATCCTTTTAATGTATTGTTGGATCCTATTAGCTAGGATTTTGTTGAGATTTTGGAATCCACATTCACCAGGGATATCGGTCTGAAATTCTCCTTTTTGATGGGGTCTTTGCCTGGTTTGGGGATTAAGGTAATGCTGGCCACATAGAATGAGTTTGGAAGTTTTCCTTCTGTTTCTATTTTTTGAAACAGCTTCAGTAGAATAGGTGTTATTTCTTCTTTGAATGTTTGGTAGAATTCCCCAGGGAATCCATCAGGCCCTGGACTCTTGTTTTTTGGGAGGTTTTTGATCACTGCTTCAATCTCATTACTGGTTATTGGCCTATTCAGGTTGTCAATTTCTTCCTGTTTCAGTCTTGGCAGCAAAGATAAACTCAAAGTGGATGAAAGACCTCAATGTGAGACAGGAATCCATCAAAATTCTAGAGGAGAACATAGGCAGTAACCTCTTTGACATCACCCACAGCAACTTCTTTCAAGATACATCTCCAAAAGCTAGTGAAACAAAAGCAAAAATGAACTTTTGGGACTTCATCAAGATAAAAAGCTTCTGCACAACAAAGGCAACAGTCAACAAAACAAAGAGGCAACCCACAGAATGGGAGAAGATATTTGCAAATGACACTACAGAAAAAGGGCTGGTATCCAAGATCTATAAAGAACTTCTCAAACTCAACACCCAAAAAACAAATAATCAAGTCAAAAAGTGGGCAGAAGATATGAAAAGACACTTCTCTGAAGAAGACATACAAATGGCTAACAGGCACATGAAAAAATGTTCATCATCATTAGCCATCAGGGAAATCCAAATCAAAACCACATTGAGATACCACCTTACACCAGTTAGAATGGCAAAAATGAACAGGGAAAGAAACAACAAATGTTGGAGAGGTTGTGGAGAAAGGGGAACCCTCTTACACTGTTGGTGGGAATGCAAGTTGGTACAGCCACTTTGGAAAACAGTGTGGAGGTTCCTCAAAAATTTAAAAATAGAGCTACCCTATGACCCAGCAATTGCACTACTGGGTATTTACCCCAAAGACACAGATGTAGTGAAAAGAAGGGCCCTATGCACCCCAGTGTTCATAGCAGCAATGTCCGCAATAGCCCAACTGTGGAAAGAGCCGAGATGCCCTTCAACAGATGAATGGATAAAGAAGATATGGTCCATATATACAATGGAATATTACTCAGCCATCAGAAAGGATGAATACCCAACTTTTACATCAACATGGATGGGACTGGAGGAGATTATGCTAAGTGAAATAAATCAAGCAGAGAAAGTCAATTATCATATGGTTTCACTTATTTGTGGAACATAAGGAATAGCATGGAGGACATTAGGAGAAGGAAGGGAAAAATGGGGGGGGGGAATTGGAGGGAGAGATGAACCATGAGAGACTACGGACTCTGAGAAACAAACAGGGTTTTAGAGGGGAGGGGGGAGGGGGGATGGGTTAGCCCGGTGATGGGTATTAAGGAGGGCACATACTACATGGAGCACTGGGTGTTATACGAAAATAATGGATCGTGGATCACCACATCAAAAACCAATGATGTATTGTATGGTGACTAACATAACATAATAAAATTAAAAAAAGAAAAAAGAAAAAGAAAAGGAATAACACCAATCCTCCTCAAACTCTTCCAAAATATTGAGGAGGAAGGGACATTTCCAAACTCATTCCCTTGATACCAAAACCAGATAAGGATACCACAAGAAAATTATAGACCAATATCCCTGATAAATGTAGATGTAAAAGTTCTCAACAAAATATGAGCAAATCAAATTCAAGAACACATTAAAAGGATTATACACCATGAGCAAGTGGGACTTCCCCTGGGATGCAAGTATGGTTCAACGTATGCAAATCAATAAATGTAATACATCCTATCAATAAAATGAAGGATAATCACGTGATCATCTCAACAGCCACAGAAAAAGCATTTGACAAAACACAACATCCTTTCAGAATATAAACCCTTACCAGATTGGCTACAGAAGGAATATATCTCAACATAATAAAGGGCATATATGCCAAACCTACAGCTAACATCATACTCAATGAAGAAAGACTGCAAGTGTTTCCTCTAAGATCAGAAACAAGACAAGGATGCCCACTCTCACCATTCCTATTCAATATAGTGCTACATGTCCTAGCCAGAGCAATTAGGCAAGATAAAGAAATAAATGGCATATAAATTGGAAAGAAAGAAGTGAAACTATTGCTTAGCCCTATTTGCTAATGATACAATCTTGTATATTGAGAATCCCAAAGAAGCAGTCAAAAAGCTGTTGGAATTAACAATTTCAGTAAAGTGGCAGGACACAAAACCAACATAGAGAAGAAAGTTGCATTCCTTTACACTAATGATGAAGATGAAGCATTTGAAAAAGGCCTAAAGAAAACTATCCCATTTACAACAGCATCAAAAACAGTGAAGTACTTGGGAATAAATTTCACCAAGGAAGTGAAAGATCTATACAATGAAAATTAAACACTTTGCTGAAATTGAAGACACAAATGGAAAGACACCCCATGTTTATGAATCCGAAGATTATTGTTAAAATGGCCATACTACCCAAATCCATCTATAGATTCAACACAATCCCCATCAAAATATTAAAAGAATTCTTCACAGAAATAGAAGAAATAATCCTAAGCTTTATGTGCAACCACAAAAGACCCTAAATAGTCCAAAATTTAAAAACAACTACCATATGATCCAGCATTTCCACTTTAGGGCACATACTCAAAGGAAATGAAAACAGGATTTCAAGGAGATATATGCACTCCCATGTTTATTGCATTATTCCCAACAGCCAATATATGGAAGCCATCCAATGCCCATCAATGAATGAATGGATAAAAAAAGACACTGTACATATTATTTACCCACGAGAAAGGAGGATAGCCTTCCATTTGCAACAACATAGATGGACCTTGAGCACATTATGCTAAACAAGTCAGAGAAAATACGTACTGTATGATATCACTTATATGTGGAATCTTAAAAAGTTAAGCCTACAAAAACAGAGTAAAATGACAGTTACTGGGGATGGGATGGGTGTGGGTGGGGGAAACACAGGGAGAGTGGTAAGACTGATGATGTTTAAAGGTACAAGCTTGTAATCAGCCATAGAGATCTAATGCACCGTGTTATGAATATAGACCATATTATTGTACTATAGTTGCGCGATGTGGTAAATAATCCTATACTGGCAATCATTTTACAACATATAAGTACATCATGGTAACATGGCTGTACACCTTACACTTACACAATGTTACGTGTCAAATTTATTCATTTGCAAAAAGTAAATAAAAAAACAATAAAAAGAGATAAGGAGGAAACAGTGCCTCTGCCGCCTCTTCTTCAGCCGGAAGTGGTCATGTGGCCGGGGATAAATGAAGTGCAGGAGCCGTCTCTCATCCCTAAGGCAGCCTGAGGAAGTGGATTTGCCCGGGGAGGAAGGGGCAAGACAGAACGAACCTGCTTCCCTGGATGACACGGAATCACTGAGTTACCCAACCCTGGAGCTGTCTTCCTTGGCGCTCCTTGTTACATGAAATAATACATTTTTATTATTGTTCAGGCCATTTAAAAAAATATTTTATTTATTTATTTGAGAGCGAGAGTGAGCAAGAGAGAGAGAAAGAGCATGTGTGCCCAGGAGCGGGGGGTGGGAGGGCAGAGGGAGAAGCAGACTCCCCACTGAGCAGGGAGCCCAAGGCGGGGGCGGCGGGGGTTGGGGGGTGTCATCCAGGAACCTGAGATCATGACCTGAGCTGAAGGCAGATGCTTAACTGACTGAGCCACCCAGGCGCCCCTGTTTAGGCCATTTTTAAAGGCCATTTTGAATGTTGTTTTTTTTTTCCCCCTGCAAAAACATCCTGATTTAAAAAAACAAAACAAAACTATATTAAAATTGGATATTCACTAAAACTTCTAGGTTTCATTTACATGGAAGCCTTATGAAGCCAGAAATTTTTAATCTGTTTTGTTCTGTGATATCACACCTATATAACACCTGACATAGAACCCAGCAAACACCCAATGAAAATTTTTTGCATGAATAAATGAATGTCACTTTTTCCTTTGAACTCTATGTAGATTTGACCATTTATTTTTCCCACTGAAATAAACCCCCTTAAATCTACTATAAATACATTAAGTACAATGTTAATATACATTTTTTAAAAAGTAATTACTGTACATATACATAATACAGCAAATGTAACAAGTATCAAGTAATGACTTAATTATTTTTAGATTCTTAATAACAGCCTTTCAGACTCCACATCTGAAAACTAAAATCTCCAAATCTAACTGGAGGCACCATGGAAGGCAGATTTTTGGCCACAATTAAATGTTGTATCTGATGATAATGGGCGTTTTCCTTGAAACAATGTACTTAGTAATAGTACTTACTCCAAGAAATATGTTTTTGGAAGAGTCAAATCCGGCTGCGAATATCCGTGCGGTGTAAGGTTCGTTCCTGTCGCAGACAATCCTGCAGGCAAACCTGGATATGGTGCTCTGTGTAATCTGGGCCTCATCGTTGTTCTGACTGCCAGAAATTGTGTCTGTAACAACGAAGTCGATAGGGCTTTCTGTTGATCTGCCCACCTAAATAAATCAAATGTACTCATGATTCGTTTGAAAAATATGTCACCATATTTTGTTCACATGGAATCAGTGTTCAGGATCCCTTTAACATTAACATTTATTATCTCTGCTTAAGAATTTCATGAAAAAAATTTAGTTCTTTTCCTTTTCTTGTTTAACTAAGGGAGATATTAGAGTAACCAATCATGAGATTTTAAATATTAAGAGAAAAGCTAAATTTTTTATTCTGGAGAAAAACATTAGATAGCGCCCCCCCACCCCGAGATTGTATCTCTTGGATCAGGTGAAAACATTAACAGCAAATTATCCTCTACCCCACCCACCCGCCCCCCTATTTCCAGCTGGAAAAAACCAAGATTTTAAAGAACGCCAACAAACAAAGGAACTCTTGCCCGGCAGCAAGGATTGGTTTTCCCCACTAAGTGAATCCACCAGTAACTCATGGCATAGAGCAAGAATAGCCCTAACCCCGACAGATCAAATGCCTGTTGCCATTATTCAGTGTAAACGAGAATGATGTAAAGGGCAAGACAAGTCAGCCCAAAGTTTGGGATGCAGTCAGATGAAAGGTTCAAAAAGGTGGTCTTAACATTTCAAGTTTGGATTAAAAAAAAAAAAAATCTCTCTTGGGAAAGTCTAAAAAGCTGCCAATAATATTATGTTGACTAACTTTCTTTGGTAAGATTAAATGCTTCCAGAAAGAATATATTTCATTTGGAAGATCTTACAGTTCTAAAAAAAGGTTTTCATATTCAAAAATACCAATAAGATAGGTAACTGCTCTGTCCTGTAAACTGGGAAGAGTTAAGTATTTGTTTACAAATAAAAAAAAATCCTCAAGACAAAATATCAAAACATTTTTGTAATGCTGTTCTATGAATCTCTGACCAGAAAACAGTGATACATGTTATTTATACACCATAGAGACTTTTTAAATTAAAATCATTTATATGTAAACAAATCATTTCTCACTAAGTAGGACGTTAATGTTCTTTCCTAATGCTAGTGACTTTGATTTGGAAGCTGATGAGGGGAGGGACACAGGGAGCTCCCAGACATGTATGCAGAAGACCCCCAAAAGTCAATTTGTCAGGTATCTTTCACCTGATCTCAAAATTCTATCTAAAACATAAGATGTAATATATTTTTCATCCAAAGAAATAAAAGTGAAAAAATACATATTATCTTGCATTATTTAGCTCTGTTTGCTTCCTGGAAAATTATTATTAAGTTTCTTTTATAAATCTCACACATTTTCATGCATAGACTATCTCTATTAAACCAATAGACAACAGACATCTATTTTCTCTCTTTCTTTCTTTCTTTCTTTTTTTTTTACAACCCTTGATTTCTTGTCCTAATGAAATGTGCCTGGAATAAAATAAACCTCTGGATTCACTGAAACTCATCAATGTGAATAGATGCACATTGCCTGAATGTATGCATTTCAGGTTTAGAAAACATAAAACTTGCTAAAAAAAGGCAACATAAAATCTAAATTAAGAGATATTATAAATCTTATATAATTCATCTTTCTAAAGTTGAGAGTCTTCCCTCGGCTAGACTCATTTAAAAGCTGGGTATGTGACTCAGAAGCTCTGATTCAGACTGCTTTTTTTTTTTTAAAGCTATTCTCTTAGCTACTTTGAGGTATACAATACAGTATTATTAACTATAATCACCATGCTGTACATTAGATCCCCAGAACCTATTCATCTTACAGCTGGAAGTTTGTACTCTGTGACCAACACCTCTCTATGCCCCCGCCCCCTCAGCCCCTGGTAACTACCATTCTAGTCTCTGCTTCTATGGTTTTGATTTTTTTTTAACAGATTCCACATGTAAGTGATATACAGTATATGTCTTTGACTTATTTCACTTTAAAATATTTTTTAAACTAGAAAAGTAACAAATATTTATTGTAAAATATTTCACAAATACAGAAAAGAATAAAAAATAACATAAAGGCTACTCTAAACTCAGGAATCAACTTGTCCTGAACCTCTGTTCCAACAAAGCTTAGGAGCGAAATGTGGAAAGTTCTAAAATTGCCTAGAGCTCTCACAAAGACACAGTCTCTGACATAATTTCGTCACCTCCATGGAAGAGGGCAAAGACTCTTCAAGCTCTGTTGTAAGCGCAAAGCTAAAACCATGCTCAAGTAGAATGTCATACAACTGTTACTGTCGACAAAGATTACTCTCTTCGGGAAAGGCCATGTATTAAATTAATGTTTTGATGAGTTAACGGAAATGGACTATAACACATGACATTTTATTCCAACTGGAACATACTGCTAGGATCGATTATTGCAAGTCATGATACCTATCTGACTTGGTCATGTTTGAGTTGTTTTTCAATTCACTTCCACTTAAATCTAACCTGTGGTGCACCAGTATAATTTTATACTTCCGGATACAAACCTCATGGTGCTTTTGCCAGAAAAAAAAAAAAAAAAAAACAAAAAACTAAGCCACTTTTCTACTGAAAGCTCACCTGACGTGCAAAACTTGGAACCCATCCTTTTGGGTATTGGATCAACTCTACATTATCTTTTTTTTTTTTTTTTTTTTTTTTGGCTTTAAAGCATTATTATTTTTATTGTAGGTACCTACATAGAATAAAATTGTGTTTTTAAATCATTTTCCTACATCACTAGTTTTTGATGTAGTGTTCCATGATTCATTGCTTGCGTATAACACCCAGTGCTCCATTCCATACGTGCCCTCTTTAATACCCATCACCAGGCTAACCCATCCCCCCACCCCCCTCCCTTCTAGAACCCTCAGTTTGTTTCTCAGAGTCCATAGTCTCTCATGGTTCGTCTCCCCCTCTGATTTCCCCCCCTTCATTCTTCCCCTCCTGCTATCTTCTTCTTCTTCTGCTTTTTTTTTTTTTTAACATATAATGTATGATTTGTTTCAGAGGTACAGGTCTGTGATTCAACAGTCTTACACAATTCACAGCGCTCACCATGAGGAATTCTTAATCTCAGGAAACAAACTGAGGGTTGCTCAACTCTACATTATCTTAAGGGCAGTCATGTAGACAACCAAGATGGTTCTGAATTCCATCTGGTAATCGTACAGTGCTGATATTCTTATAGTAGCCAGAGGGAGGATTTTACTGACACCACACACACAGCATCACTCAGCATGTGAAATTTTTCATATATGAGAAAAGTTTGGGTTTGTCTGGTTGTCAGTCCAATTCAGTACAGGTAATATGGCACAAAGTGGCTGGAAGGGCCTCCGTCATCTTTCCTGGACCACTGGTACTCCTATCCCTGCATCAGTAACCTTATTTTCTGACTTCCTTCTAATGACAAGGATGGAATATCGCGGCTCCTACCCAAGACCAAACTCTCTCTTGATGCCTGGCGTCTCACTATTCTTCCCTTCCCAAGAATTTTGTTCCTGACGCTGTCCCCTCTCTCTACAGAATCATTCATTTCTCTCTCTAGACTACTAGATCTTATCATCAGCTATCAAACACATTCTGGAGCTTCTCAAACTCCGTGACTCTGTGGGGATAAAAGGGCCAATTTGTTTTTTAAACTTCAACTTGTCACTGATACTTTTTAAAAGTACAATCAGAATGAGTATTAGAAAAACGATCATCTGCTTTAAGGTTTCAGGTACTCTAAAAAGTGCCGTAGGTTTCCAAACTCCTCCTGGAGATTTCATACTCAGCTCATTCTGCCCTGTTAACAGAGACTTGGCTGCTCAGTTGAGCACACTTTGAGTAGCATTTTTCTAGACTAGTCTCTCACCTTTAAAAACATATTCCTTCACTTGTAAGCAGCCCTCAAGCTATAGCCCCATTTCTCTGATTCACTTAGTGGAAATACATCCCGTAAAACCTGTCACTAGTTGTTACCCTCCCATTTCCTTACTCATCCCCTTAACTTCCCTCCTCAGCCCACCCAGCGGGAGTTTCTACCCCAGAGCTGCACTGACACCACTCTTGCAGAGCTTTCCAGGGCTTATAATCCATATCCTGGCATATCTGTACCTGGTATTGGAATAATGAAACTCTTACAGGCTAGTTGGCAAATAGCCCCCTTCCCTGCGCTTTCTGTTCTCTCCCTAGGTAGTCTCGTCAAATTCCATTATTAGCCAAAAAGCCCTGATCTCTACCTAGAGCTTCAGACTCGTATGCCCAATCTCCACTTGGTTGTCTAATAAGCATCTCAAAATGTAAGATGTTCTTAACAGAACCTGGACTCCTCTTCAACCCCTAGATTCCCCAGGTCAATGACTGACATCCAATTTGCTCAAGCTAGAAATCAATACCAAAGAATTATCCTTGATCCTTTATTTCCTCCACACCCACGTTTAACCCTGCCTGTCAACACTCCCTCCGAAGATATCTTTAAGGAATGTAAATCAGATTTTATCTCTCCCGTGCTTAACACCCCGATTTTTTTACTTGGCCTACGGGCCCCACCTCTCCAAGCTCATCTCATTTCACTGACCACCTCCCTCACCCTGCTCCTGCCTGGGGGCCTTGGCATTTGCCTTATTTGTGGTCTGTTTCCCTCCTCCAGAATGCAGGCTCCAGGAGAGGGGCTGCCTACCTCCAGTAACTAGATGACTATCTGATACATAGCAGGTGCTCAAGAAATGAAATTGATGAATGGAGGATTAGGACAGTGACCTTGAACCCTGGGAGAGAGACAGGCATCATGTTTTAAGAAATAACTGTTTAAAAAGTAGATATTCTTTAACATTTTTTCTCACCTAGGTGGGTGCTAATAAAATGTTACCATCTAAAAGTGGTATAAACCAACTAAATTAAAAACCAAACAAACAAAAACCCAAACCGTAAGGTCCAGCAGCACCCAGGATCGAAGACCATGAAACCGAGCAATGTTTGAGGCCTCTGGTTTCCTTACCCCAAGGATCAGGATGCATTTGGCATCACACCTCCCTTTAGGGGTCTTGTAAAACATTTTGTCACTTCCTGTGACAAACGACTCTTTATATTTTACTTTCTCAAAAGCTACACTCTTTTTTTCTGTCCTTTATTTACACCTATTCTAGAAAATAACTACTATGAAATTGTTGCTATACTAACTCAGACTTTCTCACCCTTAACCCATCTCTTAAATTCAGATCAAATTGATACTTTTTTCCCTAGGCAATAATATTTCTGAGTTCTGAGCTACTACCTGTTTTCCAGGGAAAGGCAGCACAAGGCCCTTCTTTGGCTTGGTTTGGTGTTCTGCTTTTAAATGCTCAATTAACCTAGAAATCATTTTAAAGAATAATGGCTACAATGAACAGCCCTCAACACCAAGGTCCATGCTTGAGAAATAGGAATGGTACAGTGCTTTTTGCTCGGTAACCTTTATCAGTGGTGGGCTGGGGACATAAAAATGTGTAAGAGGAAGAAAAAAAAATTAAAACAAGCTTGATTTTTCAGGACCTTCTAAGAGTTTGCTTAATTCTACTCTGCTTAGAGTGATCTGATATTAATCC
Source organism: Halichoerus grypus (assembly GCF_964656455.1). Classification (NCBI taxonomy): domain Eukaryota; kingdom Metazoa; phylum Chordata; class Mammalia; order Carnivora; family Phocidae; genus Halichoerus; species Halichoerus grypus. Next base: position 109,751,529 of record NC_135719.1, on the reverse strand, counting down.
TCCAATATGTCTAGTTATTTTGCAAGTGGAATCAGATTATTTTAGTAAAAACGACAAATGTGTTCTGTTTTCTTAGTAAATCTATAAATGCTTGTTGAATTACCATGCTTCATATAAAGAGGTCGAGGTGGTACCACGTAGGAGTGTAGAACTCAGGAGACATGAAACTGACTTCTACCACTAACGCTTTCTCTGCCCTTAGTAGCTAGTCACTGTTCCTTTCGAAGACCCAGATTTCTCAGCTATGAAATGCAAGAGGTTAGTATAGTATAATTCGGTATTTCTTAGTGTGGTCTATGAACCTCTGAGGGTCCCCGAGACCTTTTCTAAGGATCAGGTCCATGAAGCCAAAATTGCCTTCATAATAATACAAACACGCCATTTGCCTTTTCCACTGTGCTGTTTATTCTAATGGTGCTAAGGCAATCATGTGCTTTGGTGGAAATCAAACCAGTGGCACCAAACTGTATTATTAATGGCCACTGTATTCTTCATGGCCATGCACTTGCAGTTAAAAATAATGCCAGTTTCACTTAAGTATGCTTTTGATGAAGTAGCAAAAAATTACTTTTATTAAATATTGAGGCTTTCAAATATTCTATATGATGAAATGGGAAGTATGAAAAAAAGCATTTAGAAGTTTATAACAGTATGGAGGTTCCCTAAAATATTAAAAATCAAACTACCATGTGATTCAGCAATCCTGTTTCTGGATATTTATCCAAAAAAAAAAAAAAAAACCCCAAAACCCCGAAATCAGGATCTCAAAGAGAGATCTGCTCCCCATGTTCACGGTAGCGTTATTTACAATAGCCAAGATATAGAAACAACCTGAAAGTCCACCAGTGGGTGAATGGATTAAAAAAAAAATGTGGTAAAAACATCCAGTGGGATATTATTCAGCCTTTAAAACAAGGAAATCCTGCCACACGCAACAACATGGATGAACCTAGGGGACATTACAAACACTGCAGGATTCCAATTACGTGAGGTACCTAAAACAGTCAAACAGGGACTGTAGCATGGTGGTTGCCAGAGGCTGGTGGTGGAGGGAAGTGGGAATCATTGTTCAACAGCTCCAAAGTTTCAGTGCCACAAGATGAAGAAGTTCCAGAGATGTGCTGTCTAATGCTGTGCCTATGGTAAAAATACTGCATGTGCGTTCGTCGAGAGGATGGATCTCATGTTAAGAGTCTCATGAATCTTTCACTCACCCTGCACTTGCAGAGATGAGAAGGAAGAAAGTGAGCCATGGGAGTGGAATGTGCACGACAGTGAAGAGTACGCGATCTCTGTCACAACACGTCCCTACAGGACAGTGATGAAATTACAGGTGCCTCTGCAGTGTCGGGTTGATTTTAAAGTAGTAAAAAATGTACCACCACAACTGTAAAAATTTTCTTGATGTGCTTTTTTTGGTGTTGAGAATCTGCTATTCTCTAGGGTAAAATGTGTGTAAAAAAACTTCCTATGTAAAAAAAAATCTTGTCAGTAGAAGATTTATAATTTTGGAAAGTTATTAAAAAATTATTATGAAGTCCCATAAAATTAGCAGGGAAGTGTATGCAATACGTATTTAGGAAAGGATTTTCTCTGGTAGAATGAGAAGAAAAAATATTTAGAATATTATAAAATGGAATTGTATGAGGAGTAAAACCATTGTTAATATTTTGTCTAAATATGATAAATCTTACTTTTGAGGCACTTTAATAATTGTGTCTACATCTATGACTATGACTCTAGGACTGTTTAAGTTTATTTTTTTAAATTTTTTAAAAAGATTTTATTTATTTATTTGAGAGACAGTGCACACACGGGAGAGGGACAGAGGGAGAGGGAGAAGCGGGCTCCCTGCTCAGCCCGTTTAGTTTTTTTAAAAAATAGCTAACACATTCACATGTTTCAAAAATCATAGTGTGAGGGGCGCCTGGGTGGCTCAGTTGGTTAACTGTCTGCCTTCGGCTCAGGTCCTGATCTCGGGGTCCTGGGATGGGGTCCCTCGTTGGGCTCTCTGCTCAACAGGGAGTCTGTTTCTCCCTCTCACTCTCCCTCTGTGCTCTCTTCCTCTCTCAAATAAATAAATAAAATCTTAAGAAAAAAATCATAGTGTGCAATACCTCTCTGTGTACCACCTGCCCAATCCTCTTCCCCACAAAGGCAACTGCTTTAATAATAATGTCTTATTTATCCTCTTGGAACTTTTTAGTGCATGTAAGCATTATTTAAATCATTTAACTATGCTAATATTTAATAATTAATATACTACTTAATATTTAATATATTTAATAACTTAAATTTATTAACATTGAAGATTAAGTAATCTTAATTGAATACATTATCAATGGCTCAATATAATAATATTAATATTTAATTCATTAAATAAGTTTGGAGCTCTTCCCATGTCCATACATAGAGCTTTTTCTTGTTCTGTTTCATAGCCTTGGAGGCCTCCCTCAACTATATGGCTGTACCTGAATTTACTGAAAGGGTCCCCTACTGAATGACATTTACATTGTTTGCAATCTTTTGCTATTATTATTATTTTTTTTTAATTTAAATTCACTTAGCAATCTTTTGCTATTAAACCATGCTTTGAGCAATGACTTGGTAAAAATGTCATTCTGCATGAATGTAGGGGTATCTCTGGGGTAAATCTCTAGAAACAGAAGAGCTTTAGAAAGAGAAGAGCTGAGTCAAAGTGTAAGCATTTTTCATTTTTCACAAGCACTTCCAAATCACCGCCCCGCAGAGGTCATACCAATTTATAGGACTAGGAGAGCGTTTCCCCACATCTCTGACAAAACTGCTCGGATTTTTGTCAATCTAGTAAGTGAAAAATAAGATCTCTGGGTGATTTGAATTCACATTTCTCCTTTTTTTTTTAAGTCAGGTTGAGCATATTTTATTTTTCAGAGCTCCCTATTTCCCCTTTTTGATAATATCTAGGATACTGTTTGACACCTGTTTCAATATCATTTATTTAATAATTTAACGTTCCACATAGAAATGCAAAGTCTCATGGTTCCCAATTTGAGTTTGCTTTTTTCCTCATTAGCCTTAATTCTAACTTTCTATTGTTTTAAAGTACCAAATCTTAGATATATTATTAATTCTCTTCTTAAATTCATGAATTTTTTTACCATTATTATTTCCTTCCTTCTGCTTTCTTTTGATGTATTTCTGGACTTTCTATTATATACCACTAAAGCTAGTCACGAACCTGTTCTGTATTTTCTTACTGTCATTTTTTAAAGAGAACTCTTGGAGACCAATGTTTAGTTCCTTGTTCCCTCCTTCCTTGTATAATGAAAGCACTTCAGATTTTTTTTTTTACATTTTCTTCTGAGTATGAGGTCAGTCACATCTCATGAGTTTCGCTACATAATGTTCCCATAGTAACTTTTTAAAAGGCCTAATAACTGCAGTATCGATGTCCTTTCTGATTCAAGTGTTTAAACACGGCTTTTCAAAGTGGTTGGTTTTTAAAATTTTTATCGTTATTAACGTGTATTTTTATTGCACTGAGACCTAAGAATGTAGCTTTTATAATTTCTGTCTGCAGTTTAGAATGAAGGTTTCCCCCTTAATCTTTCAGAACCCAAACAGGAATTCATTTTTATATTATCCTCACCTCTTTCTCTGAGTACATCACCAAACACTACTGGGCTAGTTCTGATTACATATCGAAATGCAGAACTGAAGGAGAGTGTGCTAAAATTTCCATGAAGAAAAGAAAGGTGTGTCCTGGGGATGTCACATAGAGCATGGTGCCTATAGTAAATACTATTGCACTGTGTCCATGAAAGTAGCTAGGAGTGTGGATCTTAAAAGTTCTCATCCCAAGGAAAAAGCTTTGTAACTCCATGTGGTAGCAACTGTTAATAGGCCTTCTGTGGTGATTACTTTGTAATATGCACAAGTATGGAATCATTACATTGGACACCTGAAACTGATGTCATGTTAATGACACTGCATCCAAAAGAAAAATCAAGATGTTACCTGAAACATATCCGTATCTTTATCATGTGTGTACTCCACCACCACAGTCTGATTCCTTGACAGAGTGTATGATATACTGTGTTGACCTTTGCAGCTGATAGCCTAATAATGAAATAAACACATATAAAAATTCAGTAAAATCTCATTTCAACAACTTAATCACAATTCTTGTAGTTAACAAATATCACTCTACCAGCAAAACCAATACAAGCCAACAGTTTTTCTTTTTTTAAAAAAAGTCAGAGCCTGTCCCTGGGGCACCTGGGTGGCTCAGTTGGTTAAGTGGCCGACTCTTGATTGCAGCTCAGGTCATGATCTCAGGGTCGTGAGATCGAGCCCCACATCTCGGGCTCCGCGGTCAGCCGGGAGTCTGCTTGAGGATTCTCTCTCTTCCTCTCCTTCCGCCCCTCCCCTGCTCACTCTCTCTTTCTCTAAATAAATAAAATCTTAAAAAAAAGAAAGTCAGAACCTGTCCCTGCTGTGCCCTGAATTACAGAGAAGTTAACCGTCACAACTCTGGCTTTACCCAACCCTCTATCTTTGTATGAACAATATTTAAGCCAAATCAAAGTTAATTTACTAGTTTGCAAGATTTAATTTAATCGTATTTCTGAAAAAACATACACTTTCTCCATATTACCTTAACTCAGTGATTGAATTTTTAGATTAATAGGGTTTATTTAAAAATTTAAAGTTTATTTCAACACTACAGCAGTTCAGTCAATGACATTTTGTTATATTTTCCCCATGCAATAGAGATTATAATCTAGTTAAAAAAAGTCAGTGAAAAAAATGTAAGTGTTCTATAAAGATATCTATACATTATTCTAGCCAGTGATCATACATTTATGTAAGATGTATAACGGAGTATAAGTAGTTGCTTAACCCAGACATTTACTAAGTTAATAAAAAAGAAAGCTAAGTTAATTTTATCTTTTCTATTTTTAGACTAAAGCTAATAGCCTTTCTTAAAGAACCTACAAACCAGTAATACAATATTCTTATTTTCTTCATAATGATATATTTGAACGCATCTTAAGCTGTGGTCACACACTTTTAAGACTTCCAAATTAACAAAGTTTATTTAAATTGTACTCCAAATTATTTCAATTACATTTTATCCGTTCCACTTCAACCTAATTTATCTTCACTTCTACTCTTTTACATTAAGTATACTAAATAAAATTTTAATGAGCCTTTCTATTAAACATTTATTGAATAATGACACTGTATGAGGACCAAGAAAGCATTTGGAAGTAGCTGGACATATGAAGCATGTTAATGAAAATGTACTCTGAACATTTATATTTGACTAATATAATTGCTGAGAGCAAAAAGTAGTACAACATTCCAAATCAACTTTGAAGTTAGCTTGGTTACTCTCATGGTTATTTAATCATCTGCCCTGAGGAACTTTGTGACTGAACTGTTTTGTTCCACGTGCTTCATTAAGACAATACAAGTATTAGAAATAATTTAAATATTTAATATGGCCAGAAATCTACAAAAGACTTCTTAGACTAACAAAAAACGTCACTAACAAAAATAGTCTTAAATTTTCATTGGTTTGAGTTAGATAAATTTAATGGTATTGACATAAGTGACATTTTTTAAAAGCCTAACTAATAGCTATTTTCAAGATAAATGGATGTTTATATTATAGTTAAGTGAAAACACCCACTTTAGGAAAAATAATTTTATTAAACTGAAACTTATAAAACTAACAATTGGGATGATTATTTATAAACTAATTTTGGTTTCCTTAAAAAGTATCTATTGCACTTAAAAGTATCCAATTTACAAATATCTCAACTCAAAACACAAGTTTCATGACACATATATTACATAAAATAAGAAATATCCGCAAAATCAGGAGTTCACAAGTGCCATAACAGAACTCCCTTTTAAAATGTCATACATTTTTGTATGATTGTACCTTCTTAAGTACAGTGTTTCTCGAACAGTTGCTTTAACTGGAAGAAAGCCACCTGAACCTTGGAGACGTGTGGGAGAGCACCCTGCAGTGAAGTTTCTCCTATTATAACATTTTACCTGAAAATTATTGTAATTTTTTATTCTCCTCCTATGCTGACGGTTTTAACATTTAAACATTTCCAAACTTGCTGGGAAACTAATGCCCCGGGAGGTCTCGCTGTGCTCACCCCATTACCTGGCACAGTCCTGGGCATGGGACCCCACAGACACTTCCGCGCCCCTCCAGGAAACACCAGAAATAGCCATTTTACAGGCCCTACGTCGCTGGTTCACCCAATTCTTCTGACATGTTTTACTCAAACTATTCTTGTGGCTCAGGTTAATATAAGCCCCCACAGCACATGAAAGAAGCTACTGATAGAGAAGCCATACCCAGAGACTGCTCACAGTACAGGGGAGCACAAAACCTAGGCTGACCCCTGCCTGGCCACCCCCAAACAGGGGAGAAAGCACAGGGACTCGGAAGCCTTGTATGCCTGATCCAGGACACCTTGAATGGTGAGCCCCCTTAAAACTTACAACTTCAAACTTCTGCCCGCTTTTTATGCAGGCAGATGCAGCTCAGTGTGAATGACCAGGGTTAGGAAAGGTGAGCACTTTCGGGTTAGGGAAATGCTTTTTCTGAGACTTTTTTTTTTTTTTTTTAAGATTTTATTTATTTATTTGACAGAGAGAGACAGCTAGAGAGGGAACACAAGCAGGGGGAGTGGGAGAGGGAGAAGCAGGCTTCCCACTGAGCAGGGAGCCCGATGCGGGGCTCGATCCCAGGACCCTGGGATCATGACCTGAGCTGAAGGCAGACGCTTAACAACTGAGCCACCCAGGCGCCCCTTTTTCTGAGACTTTTTGATTAAGAAAGTACCACGGGCAGGCCATGTTCCGGAAGCTTCTGGATATAGGGAAGATGGAGAAGTGGGAAAAGAGATTCTGCAGGGAGAAACTGAACGGCTCTGAACCAACAGGTAATACACTCAATACACTCCCCTGTGGGAGGGATGGCCACGGAACTTCAGAATTGGAGTGACAGCAACCTCTCCATTGTTTCCAGTTCTCGTAGTGATTTCCCTCTGTTAGGGCCAAGCCAGGAGAGTGGGCCTGCCAGGACAGGGTCCTGAGAGCTGGCGGCATGTCAGGCTGCACCCACGGGGAGGAGAGGCATGGTGGGGAGCTGGCCCTCAGAAGACTGGGTATTAAGCCAGGACTGGGATTTGGAGCAAAAGGTGGCAGTCCAAACCAGGCCCCCTGAGGCCATCGGTGGCATCCTCAGAAACAAATGGAGAGATGCAGACAGCCCTTGATGACACAAATTGGGCTCACATGATCTTGTGTTCATATTAAAGCCAAGAGTGGGGCCAAATTTGGTCAGTGGGGGGGGGAATCAGAAGAGAGTTTAAGCTTGAAGTCTGTTTTTGCTTTCTTTCTGGCAAGTATCTAAGGCATCATTACACTCTTCTCTGGTTAGAAGTACCAGTTTTTTCAATAACACTTCTAACATTTAAAATAGGACTTTTGGAAATTCAGCTTCTAGTAAATTACAGATTTACTGACTTGAGTCAATCATTGCAGGTATTTTGGAAACACAAATTTCCCCAAGGTAACAAGTGGCTTTGAAACCTATTTCTGAAATATCATGCAGGAAGGTAGGTAAGGCCTTCTCCTGGCACTCACTGTAAGGTAGTTCAAACACAATTACTGTAACATAATGTAATTTTTATTATACCAACTCAAACTTGGAAACAAGACACTTTAAAATTGTAAGGAAAACCAGCCCAACTAGCTTGCCTGGTGGATTGTGCTGATCTCCCGTATCTGCTTTTCTACTGTGCTGGGGGGGCAGGGCAGGGATGTAGTGTCTCTCTCTCTCTCTCTCCCCCTCGCTCTCAGCACTGTGAGTACCTTTATCTGTTCTTCCATCCCCAGCACTGAGGGCGTGGTCGGCTTTCAACCAATGTCAGAGGACTAAATGAACTGCTATAGACAGAAGATGAGATTTAGAGCTTCCTTCTTCATGTCTCCCTACCCCTCCCCCCTCCTTTTCATTCACAAAGGTACCCACAGTGACACCTCAGCTTAAATTTATGGCATGTGATTTTTATGGGGTGAAAAATCACATTTGTGCAATTACAGATTAGACAATTACAATTACAGAATAAAGGATCCACAGAATAAAGGATTCCAGCTTCACCCAGCTTAGATAGTCAATCATTGCAGATATTCTGGATATAATGTACAAGTGTGTGTATACGCATTACCCTGCAATCCCAGTTGCCCAAGCTCAGCCCCTTCTGAGCCAAGACAGTTTCTTCCTTTCTTAGCTTTACTTGTGTCACAGGGTCTGCTCAGCTCAGCCTGCCTCCGCTACCCAGGGGAGCTAGAATTGGTTGTCCCGGTTCAACTCAGACTAAATGTCAGGGACTTTTCTGAGCCCCCAGACTGTAAAACAAACATGGCTCATAATGTCTACAGAATTTTCTTGCTCCCCTAAGGGGGTAGGTACATATCTAAAAGCACATACAGAGATATCAAATATGTAATGATACTGGAAAGGCAATCCTGCAGATGCATAACAGGATGGATACATGTCTTCATGACAGCCACAGAGCTTTCATGCAAATTGTGGAAGAGGAAAATAATCAAATCATTCATTTGTTATGAAGCAGTGGGATCAGCTCTCAGTCACAGAGCAGAAGGGAAAAGCCCACTGAGAAACTAACTGGCTTCTAGAAAATACTAATTTATTACAGTTAGGACTTAGCCTATCTAATTCAAGCTCTGTAAGGCTGCTAAGTGAGCCTTTATCAACTGTGTAGGGAGAGAAAATGGAATTCATCATTGTGACAGACATCGTTGGTTACCTACCTAATGACTTTCTCCCTTCTAGCTGAGCTGGCTTCCCGTGAAAAAGCCTGAAAATGCCAATACCAGCTCTCTAGGCTCTGAAGCTAGCATGTGGACATGTGACCCAACCCTGACCAGTGGGACTTTGGAGAACTCTGGTGTGGGCCGCTTGAGGCTGGGAGCCGTCAGGAGAGATTCTTTCCTTTCTCTGTTACTACCACAGTACCGTGATACTTGGAGTGGAGGTGGTCATCTAGCACCATGACAGGAAGCCAAGAGACTCTCAGCGAAGCGGACCGAGCCCTGACATCTGTGAGTTGAAGCACGTCTGGAGCTACGTGCTCCAGACTACTTCTGAGAGAAAAAGGAGGGTTTTAAGGCTGCTTTTAGTTGGGTATTTTGTTCCTTGTGGTGTAAAAGCATCACTATACTGTTTGGCCCTAACTTTTTCTCCTCCTGGGTTTCCTATTTCAGTCAATGGTACAATCATATTTCCAGCCACCCCTACTTAAAACAGCCCTCTCTTGCCACCGTTGTCCATGCACAATTAGCATTATCATCAGGATTAAAGCCAGGAGCATTGATTTTGCTGCATTAAGGCAAAAATCAAATACAAATAGAAAAACAATGTGTTACATTTCAGGCTTTCTCCTCGAATACAAAACAGTTGTTGTGCAAAACTGATTTATTCCCCAAAGGAGTTTTACAACCAGCTCTTTTACAGACCAGAGCTTTCTGCTCTGGAGATGACTAGGCATCATCTAATTTGTCTTTATTGAATCTGGGTTGCCCTTAGGAACTAGCTTGACCTACAGAATGCACAAGAAGCGACATATGGGACTACTTCCAAGGCTGGATCAGAAGAAGACTGACAGCTTCTCCTTAGCACCCTGGAACACTTGCTCTTGGAGTCCCGAGCCCCCACAGAAGAAGCTTAACTACCCAGAGGCCACCATACTACAAGGTGAGGCCCTGTGGCCCAAAATGCCATGTGGAGAGAGGGAAGCCACAGAGCACCAAGACCCAGATATAGAAGTCTTCGAAGAAGCCTCCTTGGGAGTGGATCCTCTGGTTCCAACTGCCCCAAAATTCACCATGTGGATCAGAGACAAATGACCCATGTGTGCCCTGCCCCAAATTCCCGATTCACAGAATTATGAACAAAATCGAATGGGTTTTGCTAAGCTACTAATTTACCACACAGCAAAAGGCAACTGGGCCAGTCAGTTTTCAAAGCCTACTGGTGTCCGAGCATTTTGTCTGTCTCATGTAACTCATCACTTAAGACGTTATGGCTATCTGTGTATTCCCCTTACCCCTGCCCAAGGGTATGGGATTAGGTGTGTGGCCAGAGCGGGTAGCCCGGAGCCTCCACACAGAGCAGGGGTTAGGCTGCCCACGGCAGCGTCCTATGCTCCTGAATGCAGGCTAAGAGGCGGCTGTCTGTGGTTTGAGCAAATATGTATTTTTACTGTGATATCCTTCAGTTGCTGGATGAGATGTAAACAAAGCTTTATATCAGTATTTAAAATTAATATTTATAGATTAACACATAAAAAGAATCTGGAAGGCATTCGAAGCATTCTCAGGGGGAGGCAAAGCTACCGAGCACGTCACGTGGGCAATTTTCAGTCCTTACGCATTGGCATCAGGAATAGAAGGGATACTAGACTAGAAGGAGAAAAAAATCACTAGTTACGTTAGATACTACGAAGCCAAACTTCGGCAAACCACAAATATCATGTACACCAGTGGGGGCATGCCTTACTAGAGTCCACCTCATTTAAGGGAATACAGTGTTTGTTGTGTAAGTGTGTGAACCTGAGTTTCAAATGAAATGTAACCATATTCTTCTTCAAATCCACATCTAATTTTTCTATTAATGTGTTTTAGAACCAAATGACTCAAGAGTTTAATAATCTTCCTTGTCTAGACATCCCGGATGTCAACTCTGATAGGACGGCAGTCCCTGCTCCGGGGCCACACAGAGTCTGACTACATCAAATGACCGTGGTTTTGGAAACAGCAGTACCCTGCAGAGTCTCCTCCATGAGTAGATATAATTAGGGTTGGGTTTGCCTTTCCAAAGAGGGGGCCAGACACCTGGTGTGGCTTACACACCAAAGGAACCTTTTCCAAATACATCTCAAATGTTCACGGAGCTGCTCTGAAGAGCTTTGCATCACGTGTCCAAAGATAGTGATATTCTGTGAGGCTGTTCGCGGCACCCCCTCCCCTTCAGTTTCCAACAAAACATCTCAGGAAGAAGTCGAAGGTGATCTAACAGCCTACCCAACGGGAACAGTCCTAGGAAATGTCCTGCACACTCGACTCGGGAAGCCAGTGATGCCTTTGTCTTCTGGGTCCTGCCAAGAAACCTATGAGCTTGTATCCCCAACAGCCTTCTAAATGATGTCCACAACTCAGCACTCTTTACTGAGGCAGCGTAGAGAAGTATAGGCTCCCTGGCCAATTTTTCTGCATGTTTATGGCAAGTTTATTTTCTGCCACTTTACCTGCTAGTTCTAATTTGCAAGTTAATATTTTAGTCCATCCCATGATTTAAATAGCTATGCAAAAATGATTACTGCACAAAGACCTAATAAAAATGGATAAATAACAACACTGACCTCTCACAGCCATTCTGGTTACTAAACACAAGTATTCTACGACAGGGTCTATCACTGTGGAAACATCTTAATTGGTATGGAAAAACGTAATGGAAACCGTTTTGGGGTAGGACTGAATAGGGCCAATGAACTGAACCTTTTCTGTCCATCCAACCAATTGTTGGATTGTTGGATGTCCAGAACCAACTTCCGACATTTATGTTTATGGCAGAGGCGGGCCCACGTAGGAGCATATGAATGAGTTTGCCGTGAACTGTGCAGCAGCTTGGAAAGAGCAGAATGATTTCACCATCCAGAGCAGCATGTCCGCGAGGATGCCGGGGCCGTGCGGCAGGGCGCATGACCGCTGTCCTGGGAGGTCCCCAGCTCTGCATCACCTCACTGCAATGACCATCGATAACCCAGCACACGCCTGGGCACTGGGCAGAAGCAGCCATTCCCGCTAGACGGTTGCCTCGTTGGACTGCCTGGCTTATCCTGCTGACTTCGAAGTTCACGTGTGCTTTAGGAAAGGGGAATAAGACCACGTGTGGACACTGCAGAGATCAACTTGGTCAGTAGATTCTGATGCTGGGAAAACCACACACTGGACCCCACGTTTGAGTCCTGGTCCAGTCACTCACCAATGACAGCCAAATTCCATGAGCTCTTTAGTTATCTTTATCATTCATCGGCAGTGGGAGTTAGTGCCAGGGCACGGATTTCACTGTATTCAAAGCCGAGGGAACGAGGTACAACATGGCATTTCCTCTTCTCAAATACAAACCTGCTCTTAGAGCACTGCTTTGTGACCCAAAGGGGTTTACCATCAGTTCATTGTAGTCCAGGAACATATGCTTTGGAGATTACCATTCTGTTCGGCTTTAAATATATGTTCGATATTGACTGTATTAATTAGAGATAATCCCAGTATGACAAACATGTTTTTCCAGAACTAATGACTTTTATGTCAGGCTGACAAGTATAATTAGGCAATAAATCCTCAATCAGTCTGGCTCAAATTGCTACAGGGAAGATGAGGTCTCTGCCATCCTTGTCAATTTATGTATAAAATATGTATGAGTGCTATTTCTAAAGAGAAGAGGTGGCTAAAGGAATTCATAATTTATTTTGCATGAACACACACTTTAAAATATTCTCTTTTCAAAGAGCCATATTTCAAACAAGCATCTGAACCATGGGTACGATTAGAAAGTCGCAAGGTGCTAACTTGGATTTCATCAAAATCAACAGTGTTTCATGGAATAAATAAATAAATAAGATAAGCCTGTTTGTTAGAGGCAATGACTTTGAACTTGGCACTGGGCCACTCCCACACCTGCCTAGGATCGGCTCACTGAGCTATGTGATGAACCCTGGCAGAGAACTTACTGCATGCACAGTCTGGACATGGGCTGGGTGGGTGGGTGAGGGGGAACGTGGTCCATCAATCCAGCAGACACAGATGCCAGAGAAGATACGAACCTTTGAGGGGAACCTGTTTCTAATTTGGAGTCACTCCTAATTATAAGGAAGCTGGATGTGGTCAGTGGGACAAGTCACAAGAGAGGACCTCAGACAGAGTTCAGAAAATATGAACCGTCAAGGGCTGCAGCTGGAGAGGTAGGCAAGAACACACTCACATGCCTTGGGGAGACCTGTCCCGAAGGGATTCTACTACTTACATTGGATGAAAAGCTCCTCAAGTGCAAGAACTCCTATCTTTCCAAATCAGCCTTCATTCAGGCAGTATCCTGCAAGGTTAACAGCACGGGTCAAGATGAATCCCCACGTGCCATCTGGACAAGATATTTAAGGGCTCTGTGCCTCAGTTTTATCATCTTACAAGTGTTGGTCCTCTGCCCAGGAAGGTCAACGTTGTCTCAGCAAGGTCATTGCTTCAGTTACATTTTATCACAAAGTACAGAACAAGTGAACGGTCAGCTTCCAGTCTGCATCGATTATTTCACATAATAGGTACCTTTAGAACCTACTAAGCTGCCTAATATGCAATCTCCTTTTCTATTAGTTATCTTATCTCCTCTCTTTTGGGAAATAGGGCTGAAGTGCAGTTTTCCCACACAGGAACGTGGTGGCTAGGTCACACATTAGTATACATAACATGCACACATTACCAAGCCCATTCTGGGCACTAGTCACCATAAGTGACAGCGTATTTCTTATGGTGACTTTCAAAGTGCACACTTTACTGCAAACATCTTTCCATACGGATTAAGAAGCAGCTCCCGCACAGAAGGAGAGGATGCAGGAGGGATACAGTCCCGCAGGGGCCAGGCAACTCTGGAGTTTCACCGGTCTCCACGCACACAGCACATGTCAGAACCGCTGGTACCCAGAGTCAACCCCACAGCAAGGACCACCCCATCCACGGTAACCTGAAGAGTGGGGGCCACACTTGGAGAAACTGACCTCCAACAAAGTCATTCTTCAAAAAAGCAGTACTTTTGCTTTTGAACAGTTTATGGTTCTAGATGCGAACAAGAAGGAGCATGGGAAGAAATGAAGATATTTCAGTGAAAATTAAAACAAAGATGGGATTTCTTACTGCCATATACCTTAAGCCAGACTGCGAAGCCTAACCGCAGTCTCACGTAAGAACAGGAGCTGGTAAGCTTTATGGAGAGATACTTAACCAGTCAGTGGACAACACTCTAAAGGAGGCATATGCAATCTGTCTGCTGCAACATATGTTTACTTATCTGAGTAAGTATCTGCAGACACAGGGAGCTACTTGCCATAGGAAACAAAGCTAATTGAAAGAATGAGCCTGAATAAATATGACTTACAAGGAAAAACAAAGCATCTTGCAAATGACTAAGCTGAAAAAGATACATTGTTCAGTAATTCCATTTACATACTTCTTGTTAAGTAATGCATTTACTGGGTAAAACAAGGTATACCTTCATTTGTATATCATTCCACAACACGTGTAAGTCAAATCATTATGCTGTACCCCTTAAATTTATACAATGCTGTATATCAATTATATCTCAATAAAACTGGAAAAAACTCCAGGGTATATCTTGTTTCTAAAGAGCACTGGATAAAAAATACATAGGTATCCACCACAAACCATGTGTTACAGTGAGTCAGTAGTAAACGCAAGCCCTAATTTGTTGCCTTGAGCAGGCAAACTTCCAGATGCTATAAACTGAATCTGATATGAAGCGACTTTATATTAAGATACACAAAGATGTATTTTAATATGTAGGCCAGTTTATCAACAGTCAAAATGATCCCTTGAGTAGTGAAGACTAAAAAGGCTGAAATTTACCCTTGCTCAAAATACCAAACCTTATTGATTATAGTGATAGAAGCAAAAGTCCTCATTTAAAAGATGTTAGGTTAAAAGGGGGAGGGGTAACATTTCAAATTTTTCCCCTCATTTTACTTTGATTTTTATTTTTATGGCTTGGCCTAGATTTAAAATTCAATAAGGCCACATCATAGTTATACAGAAACATGACAATATTTACTCTCAAAAGACGACATTTATCTTGGCAGCTGGTATTTTCAAGATGTGTAGCCTGCTGGAATCATACAAGTTCCAATCCTAATCCACAAAATTTTGAGTAAGACGATGGCTGTCTTTCCTTGGAAGTATAAGAAAACATAATGTACCTGACATGTGTACCTACGAGCACACACACAAGCCATCCATAAATGCTTTTGGGAGAAGTTTGGATGTCTATTTGGATGTTACTTCTCAATCCTAATTCAACTGAACTTCTTAAAAGGGCCCTTATTATCTGCGTGTCCTTAGGCCATATTCTGAATCTATTTCTTTACCTGTAAAGTACTGCAACTACCTTAAAGAGTTGTTGGAAAAACTCAGATGTTTGTAAAGGACCCAGAATACAGTGCCCAACATGTAATAATTATTATATTCAGCTATTTTTTATTACTAAAACATTCAAAATCTTTATTGGATAATTTAATTGTATAGGGTCTTCCAGGTTCTCGATTGATTTGTAAGGCAAAGGATATTTTTCATTGGTAATATGTGCACAAAGTACCAAATGTTACAGTAAATTAGTATGTTCCTTCCAATTCCAGGCCTCAAGCATAGGGAGAGGCATTATTACCAATTTCCTGTGTATCCTTTCAGGGAAAATCTATGGCTATACTAACATAGTAGATATATTAAAAAATGATAGCATATTACACAGTGCCTAGCTACTAGTGTTGACTCATTCTTTTTGATGTACAAATGCAGACTGACTTTTCTAATAAATTAATAAATTTTTTCCCTATTTATTTATTCATTTTGCATATAGGGAGATAGAGCTATAGGATAAATTCCTAGAAATAAGATTACTGGATTAAATGGTATATAAAAAGTTATTGTCAAATTACTTTTCATAGAAGTTAAGCCAATTTGAATTCTTACCAGATAGGAGTGTGTTTTCCCCTTCCTCACCAACATAGGGAGTAATTGTTACGGTCTCCACTATCGGATATGTGAAAAATGATGTCATTGTGCTTTCACTAAGCATTTCTACTATTATAAGTGAAGCTAAACATGTTTTAAAATGCTTAAAAGTCATCCCTTTTTCTTTACTATGAACCATTTACATCCTTTGCCCATTACGCTTTTGGAATATTAGTCTTTTTCTTATTGATTTGTAGGCACTCTTTATATATTAAAGAGATTACCCTCATTGTTGGCTATATGAATTCCAAATTTCCCTACTCATTTGAGTTTTTACTTTACCTAAGATTTTCTTTTTGCCATGTAGATTTTTTTTTTTACAAGTTTATACAGTGAAACTTTTTAAATTTGTTTTTATGGTTTCCAGAGTTTACTTCATAATTAGAAAGGCTTTCCTCACTCTCAGATAAAGCAAAGAATTTTCTATTTTTCTTTAGCACATTTATGATTTTACTTTTAAGGTTTAAAAATATTACTTAAACAACTTGTCCGAATAGTCAGTGTTTATAAAGAAGACAGTTTCTGTTTTCAGTGTAAAGGTCATATTATACACATATCACATAAAATTTGTTTTTTTCTATGCACTGTCTATATGTTTTGAGGAAATTAGGTTATTTAATATATAATAATCATAACTCTTAGACTTCATTGGGTTGTACCCCTTTTCATTATATAGAACCCTTCTTTGACTTAATACTTTTACCATTAATTTATTCTAAAAGATTGTAAGTTCTGAATTCTTTGAATTTCATCGGTATGTTCTTCTCCATAATTTACCCTCAATCTAAACCACTTTTAGATGTATCTTATACACAGCCTGTAATTGTATTTTTTTCTATGTGATCCAATTCTTTTAATATGTAGGTTTAGAACATTAATGTTTATTGGTAAGTACAAGATAAATGCTATATTTTCTGCTTGTATTGCTACTAGTCTTACTAAAAACAGCTTTACTGAGGTATAATTGAGACACAATAAATTGCATCTACTTAAAATGTATAATTTAATAAGTTTTGACATGTTTATATACCTATAAAACCACCATCATAATCAAAATAATGTACATTTCCCTAAACCACAGAAGTGGTTGCACCATGCTCCTCTATAATTCAATCTTCCCTTCCAGCCCCTTCCTCATGCCCAGGCAGCCAATTAACTGTTTTCTGCCACTACAGACTAGTTTGCATTTTCTAGAATTAAAGAAATGGAATCTTAAATTATGTACTTCTTTGGGGGTCTGGCTTCTTTTAGCGTCATTATTTTGAGATTCCTTCACGTTGCTGTTTGTATCAACAGTTTATTACCTCTTACTGGGTAGTAGTCTTCCCTTTAAAGGATATACTACAATTTGTTCATACAATTCATCTGTTGATGGACATCAAGTTAGTTCTAGTTTTGGGCTACTGCAAACCAAGCTGTTATGAACATTTATGTAGATGTGTTTGTATAAACATATAGTTTAATTTCTCTTGGGTAAATACCTATGAGTAGAATAGCTGGACACATGGTGGCATAACTTTTTATTTTTGCTCTTAAAATAAAATTTATTAATTTAAAAAAGTTATCAGGAAAGAACACCTACAGGTCAGATATGATTAATAACTACTGTCAACACTGTATTGTTAACAAAGGATACAATATTATTATTTATAAGGTACTCATAAATAAAGAACAATTAATAATATACATCTTTTTTTAAGGACTCATCTGAGAGAGGGAGGGAGGGAGAGAGAGCATGCATGAGTAGGGGGAGGGGCAGACGGAGAAGGAGAGACTCCTCAAGTAGACTCCCCACTGAATGCAGAGCCCAACACAGCTGATTCCAGGACCCTGAGATCATGACCTGAGCCGAAACCAAGAGTTGGATGCTCAACTGACTGAGCCACCCAGGCGCCCCAGTATATGTTTAACTATTTCAGAAACTGCCAAATCATTTTTCAAATTGATTGTAGCATTCTGCATTCCAATCAGCAATGAATGGGAGCTCCAGGGGCTCCACATCGTGCCAATCCTTGGTATGGTCATCTTTCCATTTTAGTCATCCTATGAGTCTGTAGTGAGACCTCATTGTGGTTTTAATTATATTTCCCTAATGACACTGAGAAGGTTTTCATGTGCTAATTGCCATCTCTATCTTCTTTGGAAGGTTTTCAAATCTCTTGCTGATTTTTATTTTATTTTATTTATTTATTTATTTATTTATTTTTAAAGATTTTATTTATTCATTTGAGACACAGAGATACAGAGAGAGAGAGCATGAGCAGTGGGAGAGGCAGAGGGAGAGGGAGAAGCAGACTCCCGGCTGAGCCAGGAGCCCGATGTGGGGCTCGATCCCAGGACCCTGGGATCATGACCTGAGCTGAAGGCAGATGCTTAACCATCTGAGCCACCCAGGCCCCCTCTTGCTGATTTTTAAAAATTAGGTTTTCTTATTGAGTTTTGAGGAATCTATATATTCTGAATACAAATCCTTTACCAGATGTATGATTTGCAAGTATATCCCCCGCACTCTATAGCTCATCTTTCATGCTCTGAACAGTTTCTTCGAAAGAGTAGAAGTTCTTAATTTTTACATCTAATTATTTTGTTCTTTTATAAATCATGCTTTTGAATCTAAGAAATCTTTGTCTAATCCAAAATCAGAAAAGTTTTCTATGTTTCCTTTTAGAAGTTTTAGATTTAAGTCTATCATCCATTTTGATCTAATGTTTGATCTGGTAAAAGGTATGGATCAAAAAACCACATTTTGCATATGGATATCCAAATGTTCCAGCACCATCTGTGTAAAAGGCTATCTTTTTGCAACTGATTGCCTTTGCACCTTTCTTGAAAATCAACATATATATCTGGGTCAATTTATGGACTCTATTCTGTTGATCTATTTACAAGAATCAATACCACACTGTCTTGATTCTTGCAGCTTAAAAAAAAAAAAGTCTTGAAGTTAGCATGAGTGTTCCAATCCTGTTCTTTTTCAAAACTATTTTTGTTTTTAGGTTTCTGCACTTTCAAATGAATTTTAGAATCAGCTTGTCAATTTCTAAAAAAAAAAAAAAAACTACTGGAATTTTGATTGGGATTGTATTGAATTTACAAGTAATTTGGGGAAGAATTGACACAATACTGAGTTTTCTGATCTACAAATATGTTATATCTCTCCACATATTTAGAGATATGATACATCTCTCAGCAAGGTGTTTTAGTTTTCAGTGTAGAAATATTGCACATCTTTTGTTAGATTCAACCCTTAGTACAGTCGATTCTCATTAGTGGTAGTTACATTCTATAAAGTTGTTTCCAGCAATGAATTAGTGAATACGCAGGAAAATGCAGGTTCTTGTGAGCCTCTGGTCACATTTTTGTCAATCAATCAATATATAACCTTGTTTTATATGTTTCTGTTTAAAAACACCTTGGTTAATACATATTTCTTAGAAATAATTGTTTACAATATGAGAGCTGAAATTAAAAGGCAGATTGAAACCTTTTTCAACCTCAGCTTGCAACTCAAATTTTTCACCAGGCTGCTCATGCCTACAAATAACGGAAAGTGCTACACATATGGATTTTGAGGTTACAAATAAATTTTACTACGTAAATTTACAAATATGGCATCTGCGAATAATGAGGATCAACTGTATTTTACATTTTTACATGCTATTATAAATGACTTTTTAAAAAATTTCACTTTCTCAGCTTCTGCAGTGTCATTTAAAAAAGAATCTTTCACATTATGGTCTTTGCTTTTTGCTTTATGTTCTTTATTTTATATGATTACTTAGGAAGGTTCTATTCTTGTGGTTACTTTATGTATAACTACATAAACATGGTTGTACTAACGCTAATATCAGCAATGATAAACGAGAATATTTGAATTACCTCTCTACCATCCTCCCACACTTTTGATTTTACAATGTTTATTGCTTTTTTTAACCATTAAATATACTTATAGCTTTGTTTTGATAGTTTTTGTCTCCCAGCAATAAAATCTGAAGATATTAGCATGCATACACTACACCTCTCACCTTTTCTACTCTTCCTCTCACCTAGTCATTATTTCTACATTGTCAGAATTTATGACATTGACATTCTGTGGCAATCACTTCCTCTTCTCAGGCTTACACAGCACACTGAATCTGATGCTGTGATGCCATAGTCTCTTTGCCAAAGATTCTCCACTTACCTCCCTGTTTTGGCTGAAATCTGTCTTTTGATAATTTCTTTAGTAAGGGCTTTTAAAAATTCTGTATCTTAAATTCTTGCATGTTCATCAATATTTGTCTGTTGGCTGTATACTTAAAAGAAGTCTGGGATAAGTGAAGAAGTCTTGAGTCACTAGATTATGAAACCCTTCAGCAAAGGAATCAAAGCATCTGGAGTCGTGCAGGGACCTACAGAACAACCGCAGATGAATGGGTCACTACCGAAAATAGATACAAGGTATTGTATACAAAAATGCTGTGCTCTGTGCATAGTCTATCCTAAAACTTTTACATCCTGGTGATATTTGTTGAGAATATCATCCAAAGAAATCAGGGATATTATGTAACACAAGAATCAGGTTGTGATGACAACAGCAGTAGGACAAAATGGGACAGCAGAAAGAATGTCAGATGAGGAGTGACACACTTAGGGTGAGGCTTAGCCCCACCACAACGAACAGAATTCTTGGGCACATTACTAAAAACCTAACAAATCTGGTCAAAGAGGAAAGAAGTAGCACAGATTTTAAATGCCATTTTCCATCGTAATATAGTCTATGTATGGAGAAGAATTATCTTTATCAACCCCTCCCCCAACTTCAGCTATTTATTCAAATTAGTTTACATTCCTTGAGAAATTAAGGGCTGAAAGATAAGAATGGGGGTAAGGGACATCTCAATGAAAATGGTCTGATGTGAAAAATCTACAGATAATATATTTACGCACAATCAAACAATCAACGGGAAAGTAAAGCGGCTGGACATGGGAGTATGGTGGGATTTCAGATCTGATTTGGTTATTAAGTCATTAAGATGATTACTATCGATTACAAGGTCTATCCATGCAGTAGATAACACAGTGTTTATTCCTTGGGCAATGCTGTGGAACAGAACTCCGAGAACTGCTGCTAAAATGACCAGGGTCAATGCTGCGTTCTTATACTTGCTATCTAGCTAAAGGAAGGCACATGAAAGAACAGATCTGCCTTAGGACTCTGCCTGTAGATTGCTGCTTAAAATAAACCTGCCCTGCCTCTAGTAGTTTTTGGAAAGAGAGAGAATATACATAAGTTTGACAAACAAATGTGTTGCTATCTAGTGGTTGGAACCTGCGCTGAATGGTAAGCCCTAAAGCTGTCACCTATCAAAGAAACTTCAAGAGTAGAACTCTAGGAGACCAGAGCAGACAAGTCTCATTGACGGTACTTGGGAAGTTAGCACTCTTCGGCCACATGTTTATATGTTAAGTTAGTTCAGTGAGTAATCTGCATGCACACAATACTCTGCTTGGATGCAAGTGTAACTAAAAAGAAACTCAAAACAGATTTATAAAATAAGGTAATCTGTACCTTCATAGCCAAATTAGCAATAATTTCTGCATTGATAGTGCTTTTTCAAGGCAGAACATTTGCATGTATGTTATTTCACTTAATCATCTGATCCATACAACAGCTATGATGTAGATATAATTATCCCCATTTTGTAGAATAAGGAAATGGACTTGGAGAGGATAAGCAATTTCCTTAGCAAATGGGTGGGTCTACAACTGCATTGCATCCTCTCTTCATTATACTTTTTTTTAAAAATTTTTTATTTAAATTCAATTTAGTTAACATAGTGCACTATTAGTTTCAGGGGTAGAACGTAGTGATTCATCACTTGCATACAACACCCAGTGCTCATCATATCACGTGCCCTCCTTAATGTCCATCACCCAATTACCCCATTCCCTACCACCTTCCCTCCAGCAACCCTGTTTGATCCCTATAGTTAAGAGTCTCTTATGGTTTGCCTCCCTGTTTTTATCGTACTTTTCCTTCCCTTTTCCTATATTCATCAGTTTTATTTATTAAATTCCACATGTGAGTGAAATCATATCATATTTGTCTTTCTCCGGCTGATTTATGTTTGTTTTTTGTCTTACAAAAGAATTTCCAAATTTGGGGGGCGGGGAAGAGACTCAGATAACCTTTCACAATCACTTGTAATTTATGAGATCATTGCTTTGCAAATCCCCCTGACAGTGATGTAGTTGTCACCTATCAAACCCCCTTTCTGTCATTAGAAAGGAAGGACTGTTAAGTGAAGTGAGAGAGAACCAGGAAAGGATGGTATCATGGAAGTTGAATCTGTAAGAATGAATTACAAAAGCAAGCCATAATCCAAATTGTAGCTGGGGCAGAGGGATTAAGCAGGAGAGATCAGGAAGGCCAGTGAATTTAGGTCACTTGTGCAATCACTGTACCCAATTAAAATTTAAGTATTAACACAAGTTGAAATTGAGGCACATTCTTCAGAAGTTTCTAGAATCTCAACAGCACACCATTCTTGTCAATACAATCCAGTCTGAAAAACTTCCCAAACTGAATAGCCTGAGAAGCTCTGTGGTAGGTAGAAACCTATCTTTCTGTAGCCAGAACATTCAGGGGGAAAAAAATCCAATCCCTTCCCATACAAGAGTCCTTCAAATACCTGGAGACAATAGTTTGGACCTCACCTCCAATATTTCCTTCTCTTGGTGAAACATCTCCCATTCCTTCCAATTTTTTTCAAAACTCCTGGCTCCAAATCCCTTTATTCTCTTGGGGGTTATCCTACTCTGAACACAGAATGAGCCAACAATTCTGCTTGTATCACTTAAGCATAAGATTGTATTAGCTTCTTGAGGTACTCATCATACTATTTACTCACACAACCATCATCAGACCTCAAATTTGGTTTATGAAAATCTGTTTTGCATACTTTAAAAATCAGCTTTCAGGATAATTTACATTTACTAAAATTCACCAATTTTAAGTGCACAGTTTGAGGACTTTGACAAATGAACAGTCACATACGTAGCCATTTCTTCAAGATTTAGAACCGTTCCATCATCCCAAATGGTGCCTTCATGACTCTGCAGGCAATCCCCTTCCCCACTTTCCCAACAACCACTCATCTGCTTTCTGTTGGTACAGAACTAGGTCTTTTCTAAAATTTCATGCAAATAAAAACTTAGTCTTCTGTATTTAGCTTCTCTAAATTACCGACCCCTTTTGAGATCTACCTCTGTTGCTGTGTGTATACATAATTTGTTCCTTTTTCTTTTAAAAGTATGTATGTATATATGTATGTATGTATGTATTCACTCATTCATTTATTTATTTATGATACAGAGAGAGCATAGAGGGAGAAGCAGGTTCCCTGCTGAGCAGGGAGCCCAATGTGGGACTCAATCCCAAGACCTTGAGATCATGACCTGAGCTGAAGGCAGACGCTAAACCGAATAAGCCACCCAGGTGTCCCTGTTCCTTTTTCTTTTATAGCTGTATTCCATTGTATGAATACACTATAATTTGCTCATCCATTCGTCAGTTGATAGATATTTACATTATTTCCAGTTTTGTGCTATCATGAAGAAGGCTATGGATGTATGTTTTCACTTCTTCTGGGTAAACTCCTAGGAATGGAAGGCTGGGTCATATGGGGAGCAGAAAGAAAACTATTATTATTTCTTTGTTCGCACAACATGTCAGACATTCAACGTGTGAGTTTTTCACACCATGCCCTTCTGACACTAACTGTCTGGAGTTAGCACAGACCCCACAGGTCGAAGGTTCAGTCCCACAAGATTGCCCCCACTTCAGACATCAATCACAAGTAGTAGGTCCCTAGGTTATTCAAACTTTTGTCCAACTTGGCTACAAATCGATGGTTTCCATGACCCCCACCTTGGGTTTGATGATTTGCTTCAGCAGCTCACAGAACCCAGGAAAAGTTTCCTTACTGTTACTGACTTATTGCAAAGGACATTCTAAAGGATTCAAATGAACAGCCAGATGAAGAAGTACATAAGAAGAGGTCTGGAGGGGTCTTGAAGGCAGGAGTTTCTGTTCCCTTGGGGTATGCCACCCTCTTGGCACATGGCTGTGTTCACCAACACAGAAACTCTCCAAACCCCAAACTTTTTGTGGAGGCTTCATTATGTAGGCTTATGATGAATTATTAACTTAATTTCCAGGCCCTCTCCCCTATTTGGACAATGGTGGGGGGGGAGGCTGAAAGTTCCAAGCTTCTAATCAAGATGTGGTCTTTCTAGTGACCAACTCCCATTCAGGAGTCCACCAAGGGTCATCTCATTAGAATAAAAGATAGTCCTTTTACCCGGGACATCCCAGGGGATTCATAAGCTCTGCATCAGACACGCCTACCACTCAGGAGATTACAAGGGTTTTAGGAATCGTGTCAGAAACCAATATATATTTCTTATTTCACATGTATAGGTGTACATTCACTTGGCCCCCCCTTCCAAAAATTCTGGGATTTTGATTGGAATTGTGTTGAATCTATAAATCAATTTTTGGAAAACTGACATCCCAAGTCTTCCAATTCACGTACATGTATCTCCCCATTGCATTTAGGTATTCTCTAGTTTATCTCAAGGTTTTGCAGTTTTCAGTGTATAGTGTTGCATATATTCTATTCACTACTAAGTATTTCATATAGTATTTTCAATGTTTTGCTTTCAAATTTTCCATTATCAACTGCTAAATGCTAGTATAGAAAAACAATGACTTTTATATATTGGTCTTGTATCTTATAAGCCCACTAAATCTATTTATCAGTTTGAGGTTAAAAAAATTTTTTTCTTGTATCCACTGTAGGATTTTCCACATGGATCATCTTATGGTCTGAGAATAAAAACAGTTTCACTTCTCTGCCTGCCCCCAAGGTGTATGCATTTTATTGCTTTTCCTTGCTGTACCATACTGTAAGGCCTCCACTACAATGTTCAATAGAGCTAATGAGGGCAAACATTCTTTCCTGGGTCCCAATTTAGGGGAGAACAGTATTCAGTCTTTCACCATTAATTATAATTACCTGTAAGTTTTTCATAGCTATCCTTTATTGAGTTAGGGCTTTCCTTTTATTCCTAGTTTCCCTGAGAGATTTCATCATGAATTAGTGGTTAGTTTATCAAATGCTGTTTGTGCACCTTTTGAAATGCTCATATGGTTTTCGTTCTTGTCAGCAGATAATGGTGAATGACATTGATTTCTGAATGATGAACCAACATTGCATTCTTGGGATAAACAATGTAAGAATCTTATAATTTCCTCCCTCCTGTCTTTGATGTTACATTCATACTGTCATGTTATGAGCCCCATAACATTAGTATTCATTTTGCTCTAACCAGTTAATCATCTTAGAGAAATCAAAGATAAGAAATGTCTTTTATATTTATCCTCATTTTTACCATGTTTAGGGTACTTTGTGTAAATCCAAATTTCCATCTGGTATTTTTTTTTTTTCTGCTGAAAACCTTTAACATTTCTTGTTGTGCTACTTTGCTGGTGACATTTTCAGCTTTCTTTGAAATAGGTCTTTATTTTCATTTTTTTAAAAAAGATTTATTTATTATTTTAGAGAGAGTGCAGGGAGGAGGAGCAGAGGGAGAGGGAGACTCTCAAGAGGACTCCATGCTGAGCATGAAGCCCAACACGGGCTTGATCTCATGACTCTGAGATCATGACTGAGCGGAAATCAAGAGTGGGACACTTAACCAAATGAGCCACCCCTTTATTTTCATTTTTGAAATACAGAATTCTAGGGTTGAAAGCCTTCCTGTTCTGTTTCTATACCTCCCTTCTGGTACTTTAAAGATGTTGGTCCACTGTCTTCTGTCATGCAACATTTCTGATATGATTTTTTTTTTTTCATCCTTTGTTCTTCTCTGCATATTGCCTCATTTTTCCTCTGGATGCTTTCAAGATTTTATTTTTGTTGTTGGCTTTTGGCCATTTGACTGCAATGTGTCTTACTGTGATGTTCCTTATGTCTCTTCTCTTTGGGGCTAGCTGAGTGTCTTAGATATTGGATTTATCGTTTTCATACTATACCTTGGGTAATTGAAAAAAGAGGGGGCGCCTGGGTGGCTCAGTCGGTTAGGTGTCTGCCTTTGGCTCAGGTCATGATTTCAGAGTCCTGGGATCGAGCCCCACATCGGGCTTCCTGCTTCACAGGGAGTCTGCTTCTTCCTCTGCCTGCCACTCCCCCTGCTTGTTTGTTCTCTCAAATAAATATTAAAACAAACCAAAAAAAGAAAAATCCATTCTAAAAAAGAATATTTGGAAATTTCTTGGCCATTCCTTTCTTTCCTCCTCTACCCCTATTTTTCTAGGACATCAAATACACATATTTGAGACCACCCGTTATTTTTCCACAGTCAACTGTGGTTCTTCATTTTTTTTTCGGTCTTTTCCCCTCTGTCTCATATCAGCCATTTTCTACTATGTCTTCAAACTCACTGACCTTTTCTTCTTCAGTTCCTGATCTGCTTGGACCTCAGGACTTTTCACTTTTCAACCTTTTAGTTGGGTCCTTTTGTACTTTCATTTCTCTCTTCAACATGCTCATGTTTTCTTCTACACTCTGGACCACAGGGAATATAACCACAGCAGTTGTTTTACCCTTGTGTCCATTAATCCCATCTGTAATTTCGGGGTTTGTTTCTACTGATTATTTCCCCCCTCAGTAATAGGTCATATCTTACTCCTTTTTTGCATTTCTGGTAATTTTTGATTGGATGCTAGACACTGTTAATTTTATGGTTTAGGGTACTGGATTTTGTTCAGGGTGTTGGACTTGTTCTGGCAGGCAGTTAAAGTTATTTCAGGCCAGTTTTTCTCTCTCAAGGCTTGCTTTTAAACCTTTATTAGGGCATGGCCAGAGGACACTTTGATCTAGGGATAATTCAGCCTCATTACTTAGGATAGAGCCTACAGAAGAATATCACCTATTTCCCTTGCATTATGAGGTCTTTCTACTCTTCAGGTGGGATCATAAACTAATCCCCAGCCCCTTGTGAGCTACAGAAATCATCTGATCTATGGCTTTCTGGTGGTTCCTTTCCTACCCTAGAGTTTTACCCACACAGGAGCAAAGCAGAAATTAGCCAACAGCTTAAGAGGCATCCTCTGCAGCTATCCAGAGCTCTTTCTCCCTTATCTCTGGTACTCTCCTTCACAAATTCTAGCTGCCTCAACTGTAATCTCTGGCTCAACTCAATGAGATCACAGGGCAGTTTTGTTCCTCATCCCTGTGCTTGAGCTTGGAAACTGCCTTCAGGTAGTAAGATGGGGTGGGGGGACCTGCCTCCTTTATTTACCTTCTCTAAGAGATCACAGCCCTGAGCTGCCTGTTGTCCAGTGTCTGCAAACAGTTATTCAATATATTTTGTCAATGTTCTAGTTGTTTACAGGAGGAAGAAGCAGGGAATTTCTGCAGTAGTTAATTCTTCACAGGTAGAAACAGAACTCTCTCTTGCACACATTTAGAAAATCTCTTGGGGGTGGTAGAGAGAATCTAGTATACTTGAAATGATCATCTGAAACTCAGTTCAACTTCCTGAATTATATCACTCCTAGGGACATTAAATATGAACTCCAATCTAGTTCTAATCCCATTTTATTTTCTTTTGAGCACTTAATAAAAGCTGTCATTTGTTATTTTGTGTACTATCTTCCTCCCAGTCCACATTAGAAAGTAAGGTCTGAGAGGGTAAGAACTTGATGTTGTTCATTGCTTTTATCTCCAGGACCTAGAACAGTTCCTAGCACACACTGAGCACATATCTATCTAATGAGACAACTGTGTATATCTATTCTTTGACTTGGCAGGTACCTCTCTCAGTAAAAAAGATACTTGTTATTAAAGTTAATTTTGGTTAAATAATATTCTATTTGCCCTTGATGTCCACCATATATTATTAAAGATCCCATGTATATATGCAGGCAAATACAAAGAAAAAGATAAACATTCATATTCATATTTTGAAACGAAAAACACTAAATTTACTTTAATGTTTGTCAAAGTAAATAATACATAATAATGCAGGGCATCCTATGTATCTACTACTCAGGCATCTGGCACCTTCGAGCAGCATGCACTATATGAATCTGAGGATGGAAGGCTACCTACAGAGAACAGAATATATGTTCTCAAAGGCTGCCACTTTAAAAGGTATGACCTATATTAATCAGCATATAGGAGGAGGAAAGGGATATCTGTGTGAAATCTACCTGTGATAAAATTTTTTGTTATTTAAGGAGTTATAGGCTAGATTAACTAGTAATTTCATTTATTTTCTATATTAGTTATTTCTCAAGAAGTTCTAAAGTTTTTTTTGCTTTCTAACTATAATTTGTATTAAATATGCAAAAGAGATTCTGCCTCAACATAAAATCTCTGCTAAAAGATCCAAGGACAAATTAAATTTTATGTACATACATATATTCAGTCAAATTTCAATAAATGTTTGCTGATACCCCCTTTCTCCAGAATCATACCTGGCTTCTGACATTTCTAATTAATTTTTATTTTGAAGTGAGATTTTTGGTCTTACCCAGCCCAAACTAACTCCACTATGACCACCAATACACATCTTACAGGTCATATGTTTGTTCACACAAATGTTATAGTTGTATTTTCTAAGATTTCTTTTAAAACTTGACTTGGCAAATGATGGGTCTTGGGTTATAGTACTTTATATACACATTTATTCCAAATATAATGCTCCAATAAATGAACATAATGTTGGAACATCTTTGCTTTTGGAAATCTTACTTTAAAATAAGACTATGAAAAAAAAATAATAAAACAAGACTATGCTACCATTTATTGAAAATAATTTTAAAGGCCTGAACACGCACCTTTTTTTTTTTCAAGTCTGGCTACTGTTCTAGCGTGTTTACCCTGTGCTATGCTGTTTACTCGTCTGTAAATTGTCAGCCCCTTCCTGTCGAGCTAGCACAACGTCTGGTATAGAAAACACTCAAGCGCTTGCCAAATAAATAATTAAATCAGAATACCCCGTCCTCTCAAGCATTCTACATGCCTGAGATATTACCCCGTGTCATCCTCAAATTAATGAAAAATTCTCAAAGTTCTATCTCATGATCCACTTATGCCTTGCTATGAAAAGAAAAAAAACCACCAAGAGAATGATGCTACACAGTGTTTGGAGTCTCAAGCTGTCCTGTCACTCTCTACAGGAAATAAAGATGATTATAAATTGAACTAAAATATCACATATGTGGCCGCTCGTGACGTAGCAAACCCAGAGCTTTAACAACTCCTCCTGGTATGCTATGCTAGCTTTAAACAATTACCACACTTAACATTTGACCTCTGATGGTCTGCCATCATTTATGCCTGGAGGCCTCTTTCCAAGGGTTGTAAGGTGTCACAAACTTGGGTCTTGGTTTTGCTTAACAACTGCAGACGGTGTGGGATATGGTGGGACTAAAGCAGGTGTGGAATCACACTGGCAGGCATCGTCCCAAGGGCACCACGTTCAGCTCTGAGAACACGGCTAAGCCACTCACCCTCCCCGCGTCACCGCTGCTGGGGTGGCAATCCCACCTCACAGAATCTGTGAAAGATGGACACTAAGGTGAAGAAGTGCAAATGTTAGGGGTTTACGAAGAGCCTCCGTCGGTGACCCTCCACAGGGTCCTGTGCACCTGTCGTCCCTGATACGGAGAGTGGGAGCTGCATGGTGGCTACTGAGGGTTCACAACTCTTTTCTAGGCAAGGTCCCTTGGACAGCTTAGTTAAGAAATGTGTGGGAGAGGATGCTTTTCCTCCAAGGGCATCTTGCAGCCCAAGCCCTGGCCTCAAGTGGGGCAACTGCGTGGTCCCACGCTTCAGAGCTCTTGGGGAGCAGGCAGAGGCCAGACTGCAGCTAAAAGCACATTTTCTCAGCTGCTTCCCTGTTATATCTTGGTCCCCATGCTTCTTTACTGGTTTCTCCTGACAGAAATATCCTCAATAAAGCACTTACACAGGCTTTGCTTCTAGAAAACCTAATTTAAGAAACCATGCATATCTTCTGGCTAAAGTTGGACCAACCCTCAGCCAGTGGAAATGTTTCCAGGATGGCCCAGGCTTTCATTTGGGGCCTCCCAGGACATCAGAGCAGTGCTCCACGAGCCCTGCCAATGCTGGTTGCTGCCGGAAATAAGCCAGAAGCCACGTCTGGGCAGAGCACACGGTCTCACAGCAGGGACAGACCATACGCCGGCTTAGAGCGTCCTCAGAAAGGAAAACAGGATTTTCCAAAACCTGCACGTGAAGGGGACTTCTGTCCTTTGGAGAATACTCAGAGAATACCTGCCTCACTCCCTGTATGAAACACCCCTCTAATCCAGTCTGTTGACAGAAACCAAACCAATCTTCTAGAAACGCTTCTTCCACCTCAAAAGCATTTAAATGATATCAAGACTCACATATCCGTAGGTCTCAGAACAGCTGCTGACCGTGGCAGGCACTCTGTGGCCTCTGACTCGGTCCATGTACAGAGGGGACAGAGCAGTGTGAGACACGCTCCCTACCGCTGTTTCCAATCTCTACTTTCTCTGAATTCCTGCAGAAATGAACACACAGGCTACCTATGCTACCCTAAATGCTGGTTAAGTCTTTGGTGTTTACATATTGCCTCCTCAAGAGAACATAAGCACCTTATTTCCTTACAAGACCTACTGGTACAGATTCAAGCCCCAATTTCAGAGCTTGGCATTCAAGACCCCATTGGATTTGGCCTCCTATTACCCTTCTGGTCCAATCTCCCATTATGTGCCGGGCACTGGCCTTCAGCCTACTTTCCAAACCTTCCTGGTTCTTCTGTGCCCGCCCACCTTGGCTCACTGTTCTGCCTAGATGCTGCCCTGCACACTTCACACTCACTCCCATAGCAAAACGTCAAGCCCTGGTTAAGGGCCACCTCTGCCACGAAGATTTCCAGGACTCTCCTGAAAATCAGAAAGAATCACTCCTGGTTGTGGGCAGTTATTTAATTTCTCTGTGCCTCAATTCCTTCAACTAAAAAAAAATAAGAATAATGATCTGTATTCTATCACAGCAGAGTTCTTGAAAGGTGCGAATAAGGTGGTGTCCGTGGTTGTTTTAATCTCCAAAATTTTAAAAAGTTGAAGGATGAATAAAAATGTACACACAAGCTAATGTTCTCACTGTTTACTACGTTCAAATGAAGCCACATATTTAATTGGCTCATATGCCATGTTCATTGCAGAATATTTACCATAGTAGACACTGAAAATTATTTTTGTAGTCTACTTCATATTCATGCAACCACTTTTAATGGCTTAAGTCAATCCAATATTCCGAAAATATATTTTAACCGATTATATTAAATTTCTCCTTGCTAAACAATTTCCCAGTGGAGCATCAACACCAATGCCAGTTATGTGGCAGCTAGCCGAAGGGAATCAAAATAGCACTCATACTGTATGTGTGCAATAACACTGGGCATTTTTAGACACTTCCCAAACTACAGACATCTGTTGTTTATATTTCAAGTTTTCCCAAATATAAAGTATCATCCTTCCAGACTGGGTAGCAAAGACTACTCACTAAATGACTACTTTCTTAACAAGATTCCATGAAGGCACCTGACAAGGTCTGCTGCGATGTTTTTCTACATACAAGAGAAAAACACAGTTAGAAGATAATTACCTTAAGTAGATTTATATCTGGGTGAATAAGATTATACCTAAAATATCACTTTCAGCCTAACAGGATCCCTCTGGTGGAAATTACAGAATTATGTCCTAAACTCTGAATTCAACCTTTTTTTAACCCATGATTTTCAAGATGTCAAGGAGAATAGGTTGATCACAAAAAATGATGTAAAACTAAAGACAGTGAACCTACTGGATGAGGTCAAAATCTATCCAATGATAATCCATTATAAAAAGAGGCCAGATCTAACAAGATAAATATTTTTAAAGAAATAAATGTACATTTCCATGTGCAGGTTCAGACAATCAAGTGTCACGAATAAAGGTATATGTATAAGACTGCTCTCTACACCACTATTTGTGATAGCACATAGACAACCTAAACATCCATTAACAAGGGAATAAACAAACTAACTGGTTATAGTAATACTTTGCAGCTATTAAAAAAACTATATTGGACTGAAATATATGGAAGAATGTCTGTAAGTTTTAGGTGATAAAAAATAGGTAGAAGGTATTCTAGACTGTGGCCCCCCCTTTTTAAAAGGATTCCATATATATGCACATTTTTAAAAAATTCAGAACGTCTAGACCACTGACCTTTCATTCGTTACAGGTATTTATATATAGTTGTGGCTTATTTACCACCTTACTCCTTGTTTTCTATTTGTCCTACCTGTGGTATATTCATTCCTGTTTTAAGTAACCCTTTAAACTTCATTTTTAAAAAATTTTTAAAATTTGTATGTTTACATTAGTTTCAGGTGTACAACACAGGGATTCGGCAAGTTTATGCATTATGCTGTGTTCACAAGTGTAGCTGCCATCTGTCACCATACAGCGCTATCACGGTATTATTGATTGTATTTCCTATGCTGTGTCTTTTAGTCCTGTGGTTTATTCATTCCATAACTGGAAGCCTGTATCTCCCACCGCCCCTCACCCATTGTAAGCTTCATTTTGGGTTAATGAAACTTTTTAAAAATTACTCTATTATTTCTTTTTATTCACCCAATTTTTCAGCATACTGATTTTCTCCCATCTGTCTCTAAACTATTTTTTTTTTGAAAATAGGAAAAATTTCTTAGCCTAGGGTGAGGAAGATCTATTTGTCCCCTTAAGTTTATGAAGATACAATTGACATATAATACTGTGTAAGTGTGAGGTGTACAATGTGATTTGACACACACATATATTATGAACTGATTACCATAAGTCAGTTAACTTATCACCTCAGGTAACTTTTTTTTTAGAATGTTTAAGATCTATTCCCTTATCAATTTTCAAGTATATATCGTTAACTATAGTTATTACCATGGTGTACTTTAGACCCTCACAACTTACTCATCTTATCACTGGAAGTTTGTGCCCTTTGACCAACATCTTTCTTCCAGTTCCCATGCCCCATGATGTGACTACCATTCTACTGTTCCTAGGAGTTTGGTGTTTTGTTTTTTTTTTAAGATTCCACAATAAGGGACATTTCACTTGACATAATACCCTTCAAGCCCATCCATGTTGTTTCATATTGCAGAATTTCCTTTTTAAGGATCTTATTCCATTGCAAGTATGTATATATCACATCATCTTTATCCACTCATCTGTTGATGGACACTTAGGTTGTTTTCATGTCTTGACTAGAGTATTGTAAATAATGCTGCAGCTTTAGATATATAGCCAAAAATGGGACTGCTGGATTACATGGTAGTCCTAAGGAACCTCCATTATTGCTTTCAGTGATTGGCTCCACTAATTGACATTCCCACCAACAATGCACAAGGGTTCCCTTTTCTGAACATCCTTGCCAACATTTGTTATCTCCTGTCTTTTTGATGGTAGGTATTCTAACAGGTGTGAGGTGATATTTCTGTGGTTTTGATTTGCATTTCTGTGATGAATAATAAATTCAATAAAACATTTTAAAATTAGTAAGTGATATTGAGCACCTTTCCATGTGCCTGTTGGCCATGTGTATGTCTTCTTTGGAAAAATGTCTATTCAGGTCCTCTGCCTATTAATTTTTTTATATGCGTTTATTTTTTTCCCCAGGGGTACAGGTCTGTGATTCATCAGTCTTACATAATTCACAGCGCTCATCATAGCACATACCCTCCCCAATGTACATCACCCAGCCACCCCATCCCTCCCACCCCCCTCCATTCCAGCAACCCTCAGTTTGTTTCATGAGATTAAGAGTCTCTTACAGTTTGTCTCCCTCTCTGGTTTTGTCTTGTTTCATTTTTCCTTCCCTTCCCCTATGATCCTCTGTCTTGTTTCTCAAATCCCTCGTATCAGTGGAATCGTCTGATACTTGTCTTTCTCTGTTTGACTTATTTCGCTTAGCATAATACCCTCTAGTTCCATCCACGTTGTTGCAAATGGGAAGATTTCAATTTTTTGATGGCTGCATAATATTCCATTGTATATATGTATATATACACCACATCTTCTTTATCCATTCTTCTGTTGATGGACATCTATCTGCTTATTTTAAAATTGGATTATTAGTCTTTTTGCTCTTGAGTTGTAGGATTTCCATATATACTTTGGAGATTAACCCTTTGATATACAGTTTACAAATACTTCCCTCCTTTTTCATACTTGCCTCTTCATTTCGTTGACTATTTCTCTTGCTGTGCAGAAGTATTACTAGTTTGATGTCGTCTCACCAGTTTGCTTATGTGGCTTGTACTTTTGGTGTCACATCCAAAAAACTGTTGCCTGGTCGACCAACGTCAATGAGCTTTCTCCCTGTTTCCTTCTAGGAGTTTTACAGTTTTGAGTCCTACATTTAAGTTTTTAATTCATTTTGAGTTATTTTTTGTGAGTGGAAATGACAGGGGTCAAATTTCCTTCTTTTGCATGAAGATCCAGTTCTCCAACACCATTTATTGAAAAGACCACCCTTTCCCCATGAAGTATTCTTGGCTTCCTTGTTAAATATAAGCTGACCATATATGTCTTTCTTTTCATATACATATGAATGTGCATGTGTTCGTGTGTTTAAGGGTGTAAGAGCAACTAACATTTGAGCTCTATGTACCAGACACTATTGTACCCATCCTTTGTATCAACTAGTTCAATCTTTACAGGGAAACAGGTACATATCTCCATTTTATGTGGGTTCAGAAGGTATGTGGTAGGACAAGAATGTGAAAAGGCAGTAATATTTCACACTACCAGCAGAGTTACTGGGGTGGGGATGAGTTTTCTTCACATATTCTCTACAGTTTATAAGTTTTCAGAAAGCATGTAATACATTTTTATTCAAAAAAGGAAATGCAGCTCAGGCAGTGTGAGAAAGGGTGTGCAAAATGAGTCAACAGTGCAATGGAATAATAAAAATGAGTAGGAGCTACCACTCTGCTACTTCCTGGGTAAGTTACCTTGAGCAATTCACTTAACATCGGAGTCCCAGTGTCCTTATCAGTGTACTGTCGGTAATCAAGCCCTCTTGAAAAAGTCATATGGGTTTAATAACACGGGACTGTGCCAAGCCTTCCTGACACACAGTTAGCCTGCCTCAGTAAACACTGCTTGGTACGGAACAAACAAGAAATCACTCTAATCCACAGGTAGATCACAACTGTCCTGAGGAGCACTCGAATGCAGAGAGACAGAGGGGTTGGAACCGAGAAGGAGAGGGGAAACCGACATGAAGAAGAGTTCAAATTGCAGCAACTTGCCTTCCAAGTGATATCTTAGTAAAAGATGAGTGGACTCTAAATAATTGAAGGGCTACAGATTTCAAAGAAAAGATTTTCTTCTGTTTGGCTTTGATGGACAGAACCGAAACCAATATATAACAGAGGAAAGAGGAATCCGATTCAGGTACATCTATAAGCCCTATGAGAGTTACAGTGGTTGAAAATGGGAATGGAGTTGCCCAGTCCTGGACCTGCTACCCTTACCTAGTTAGAGCAAGCTTCATGTCCTCTGCTTGCTCCACTAGGGAAGTTCAAAGACAATGCCCCAGGACTGCAGCGGGGGAGATTTGTGTCCACTGAAGAATGGACTAGATACTCTAGTCTATTCCTTTAAGATTTATCAACTCTGTGACATTCAAAGGATCTAGCCAGTTCAAAAAGTCTATCAGTTCAGTATTGATACTTTTACCAGTGAAACTACCTAAATATTCTCATTCTTTTAGATGAAGAAATAGTTTCCAAAGGAAGAAAATGTGCCCATACAGTTTGAATAATATAGACTGAATACCAGGCCAGAATAGCTCTCCAACCTCCAAGGCAGTAGGCTCAAATTTTTCCAGCTATGAGTTCACTCAGTGGGCATATGGTACACATGCAGATAATTAACTGTAATAAAAAATTCATATATTCATATTTTTGAATATCAGTAAAACATTTTAAAATTAGTAAGTCCTTTATATCAGCACATTCTTACATCTGGGTTCAATGACTTATTTAGCTTGAGCAATAGCCCGGTACAAATCTATGATTAATATATTTTAGTTTAAATAACTTAGGAAATTGTAGCTCATTGTGCTCTCCAGACAGCTGGGACTGTGGCAATGTCCTGTTCCACAGGCATTTGCATGTAGGATGAATCCAGACATTATGGAGAAACTTCTCGTCAAACTTCTCGCTGGCATCTACCAGAACCTAAGTCATCCCTAAAAGCCGGGAGATAGAAGGTTTCAACTTGCCGCAGATTTTTACACATGCCCAACATATCACTGCTTTCTTGATGAAAATCAGCATATTCAAGTAAAGAGCCAAATTCTTAGTGAGCAAGTCGTCAGCAGCATCATCTAGTTTTCAAAAATTCTCAGTATCTTATTTCTGTCATGGACCAGAAAGAGACAGATTAAATGAGAAGAGAGAAAAATACTTACGCTAGCTGCTACCTAAGCCAAGTGATAGTACAGAAATGGTTTTTAGTCACACACGGCCATGAAGAAATATTTCATATCTTATTTCGGAAAGATCTCAACAGCCAGCAAAATTCAACATGGAAAAGCTGGGATATTTATTTGCTGACTATTTCCTCATACTGCCCAGTAGAAAATATACATTCAATGATGGAACTTTCATCACCTTCTCGGTGGGAAAAGTGGCGTGTGGATAAGCATTTGCAGAATGACATCTTCCTGGCTGCTTGCTCAGCTGGTGCTCTGTCATTAGGCATGTCAAGGAACCTTTTGATTGACATCAGAACTCACAGAACAAGCAACCAAAAAAAAAAAAAAAAAAAATCAAAAAACAAAAAACCACCAAATCACCTCCCCTTCTGAAGCAAAGGTTTTCAGTGGAAAGTCATTGACTATTTCTCCCTGATCTGTGTTTTCAGACAGGTACTAAAGGCTGACCCATACCCTGAACATCAGTGATTTCAACAAACTATAAAGGAAAATGTTCTTTCACACACCCATGACTGCTCCCCCCCACCATTGCACACCACTGACATTATGTGACAAGCAACAGTAGCTTTTGATAAAGGGATTTTGCCAAAAGCTTGTTCCTCTTTCCCTCTGAGGGATGTTCTCATCAGCTGTGACGTTGATGTTGTGAACTTCTCAGCAAATCCGCCTTTGCTATGACGAATCCAATTTTGAATGATGCCTCTGAGGTTTTGTTCTATTCTGGGCGCTCAGCGCCAAAATTCGTCAATTTCACCCTGGAAAACACGATTTTCTACTTGATCTGGGAAGACTCAACTGGTTTACCAGAAAGGCCACTGTACTTTGCCTGAAAAGGACTCAAAAGTGTTAAGGGTTTCAAGCCATTATTTGACAAAGTTTCGTAACAGAAAAAGCACCGGAGACTATGGACAAATAAATCACATGCCAAGTAAAATCCAATTTTCAGAGAGCCATTGTGGTACTTCCTATTTAAAATTTTTCTTTTTCTGTTACTTGAGTGAAATTACTAACCTGGCAGGTTCACTGGTCCCTGGACATTAAGATTCACATTCTATAATTACACCGGGTTTCTGTTCACTATGTTTATGACGTTATTTTGAGCTGTAGTATTTTATTCCTATTTTTGTCACTCCTTTTATACTTCAGTGAACCACTTCTGAATTACTGATCCATTTTTGTGAACTGAAAACAACATAGTAATTGTGAAAAATGAAAAGGTTAATAAAATAACATACAACGGTATGATTATGTTCAATGTGCTAGCTGAAAGCTATTACATATACTAATTGATTTACTCTTCACAGCCACCTTAAGGAGGAGGTAGTATGACTACCCCCATTTTATAGATGGGGAAACTGAGGTGTGACCTCAGTTGCCCAAGGTCACGAAGAGCCAGAATTTGGGACCAAGCAGTCCAGCTCAAGAGCTTGTATTCTTCCCTCACCGTGCTCCCTCTCAAATAGGTAAAATGAATGCAATGATGCAGTTCTTGTAACACAAGCATATGTCTTAGAAGGAGTATGTTAGAACAAGCTTGCTCTAAAAAGCATAGCTTCCTTCAGAGATCTCACTGCAATAAAGCCATCCCACCTCCCTCAGAGATGGAATCTCATTATAAAAGTCAACAGCCAAGGGGTTGAGAGGCCACTTCCCATCCTGTGCCTTAAGTCACACTGGGCTGGAAATTACACAGAAATCCTTGGCAGGTTAGTTTAGTATTACATGACCTTCTAAATTATTTTTTCTTCATTTTTCAGTTGTTAGTTTTGACTTCTTATTTTACAAGGTAAGCCTTTAGCTTTCTCATGCAGACTCCCTTCCCAATCTTGTAATAAGTAATTTTAGGAATTAAAATAAAATTAAATAATTAAATTCTTTATTAAATGGATGTTCACTGTTTCCATGGTTATGATTATGTATATAATGTTCACAGCGGAGTCTGTAGTACACCATGACATTTCCTTTCTTAATAACTCTGTCTCTCCCGGAATTAATTATAACTTTGTCTAGGCCTGTCTTTATTTTCTATTTTCCTATCACTAAATTCATCCCCAAGCCTTCTAACATGATGGTAAAACTCCTCTCTGCAGAACCCCACCAGGTAATCTACCATGGTTCCTCCTGACCTCCACATGCCTCATACACAGCCATTCCTTTAGAGGCCCCTGCCTACCTGGGCAGGTGGACCTCCAGGACCACTATACAACTGTGTATCCTCTCACCCTCCTGGGAATCCCCTTGGCTTTCTTCTTGTGTGAGAGCTCTTGTTTTCTGGAACACATCTTCCTCTTTCTTCATCTTATTCCTTCGTTCTTGTGGAGCACAAGCCCAGCAGGTAAAGTTTTTAATCTTTGTATATCTAGAAATGTCTTCATTCTACTCTCACTTGATGGTTTGGCTGGGTATAGAACTATAGGCTGGAACTCCTGCCCTCCTAAGTAGCGTATCACTATTATGGAGAAGTTCCACACCACTGAGTCCTGATCTTTTAAGTATAATCTGATTTTCTCCTCCTGGAAAGTTTTACTATCTTCCCTTTAATCCTGGTGTTCTGAAATTTCCCAATGAAGAACCATATGTGAGTCATTTTTCAGTTTTAATGTAATCCCAGTAGAATGTAAACTCCATGATGGCACAGATGTTTATCTGCCTGCCCCCTCTCCTGTGCCTCTAGTGCATGTAACTGTCCGTGCCTAAGAGCAGGTGCCCAGTGAATCTGGGTCAAATGAAAGGATAGGATAAGCCTGGACTTGTTGGGCCTTATGAATCTGGAGGCATTTGTATTTTTCTGAATTACTTCTTTGTAACTTTCTCCCTACTACATTTTCTGGAACTCACATTAGTTGGGTTTTGGATTCTTGAATGGATACCCAAATATTCTCCCCCCCTTCCATTGTTCTACCTTCTGGGAGATTTCTTCCGCTTTTATCTTCCTATCATTGAAGTGGTTTTAACCTTTGGCTAACAAATATTTAGCTTCTCATTCTTTCTTTCTTACAGGACTAACTCTGAGTAATTAAGTGTCCCATATGTTTCACTGAAGGGTCAGAATTTTAAAACTTTGGTGTTTTTAAAGTCTTTTCCTCTAGGTCTAGTTGGTTTCCTCAGAGAAGAATTCTCAAATCTCCCAGCAGACATTATTGATCCAGCTTCTAGGGTCCCAGGAGCCCAGTGAGGGAAGGCAGTTGAAGATCTCACTATTTGGCACATGGATGTTCACTTGTTCCCTGTGTTTTCAATAACTACCACTTTCCTGCTCTCAGCTAACACTCCCAAAAGAGAACACGGATGTGCCCTCAAGCCAGATTTATTCCTCCTCATGAGGATTATGGGCCTTGGTCATGACTCAAGCACACCCCATCATCTTGTCAGAGAGCAAGAGATGGACTTAGTCCCTTCTCTCCCAAGAGGTCCCCAGACTCTCTACAAACAAAATATGTCCACCCCTCCTCCTACAGCCTTCAAACTCTCTGAGAAAAGACTTAATACTCTTCCCTCACCTAATACTGACACACCTGGATTTACATATACCATTAGCCCAAATCACATGCCCAGAAAGAGTGCACGTGCCAAGGGATGGAGCATTTCTTACAATCTTATTTTTGTGCCTCCCCCTCTGCCAGCTGTATGTTTCCTGCTGGTATAAAATACATATGTTTTATATTAATTTTAAAATTAAAAAATTTATAGCTATTTTAAAAAGTAACCCTAAAGCCATCTAATGAGTGGAATATGTTAGAATCTTAAGAATTTTACAGAACAACTGCCTGGTACAAATGATGCTATTATTCATGCTGAGACAGGTCAGCCATAGGAAGTTCTAAGAGGGCAGCTCCCAACCATGAAAGTCAATACTAGCGACTTTGAAAAAAGCCCTGATGGTTTCTACTTTCTTATTATTTTTAAGAAATATGTATTGATTTAAAACTGTAGGTCATGGTAGAATATGGGGAAGAGTAAGAAATTAATAATAAATTATTAATTATAGTAATAACTAATAACAGTAACAGGAATAATAGCAACTGTCTTATTGCTTTAAATGGTCCATTTTGCAGAGAAGGAAACTGGGTCTCATGAGGTAGAGGCAAGATTCAATTCCCAGTAGCCAGACTCTAGGACTTGGGCTCCTCCCCACAACCACATGGCCTCAGAGATGCGAGTCCACCCAAGGCCAGCCATTCTGCTTGAGTGCTAGAAACCTCCTCTTCCTCTATATCAAAATCTCTTTATCCACTAATCCCCTCTTCTGCATCTTCTCCCTATATTTTTTACTGCCTCCTTAGGCTAGCATTCAAACATGCTTATAGCACTCACTCATTTTAAAACCCCCTCTTGGTCCTCATCTCCCTCCACTTATTACACTATATTGTCCCAACACCATGAAGGCCAAACATCTTGAAAGGGTCGTCTTCTTGTATAGTCTCCAATTCATTGCCTCTGTACTCATCCCTTGTCTAGAAAGTGGCATAACTCTAACGAAACTGTTCTTGGCCAACATCACTAAAAGCTTGTCCACACTCTTCAGCATCATCCTGGTCTCTTCCCTCCCCCTGATGCCCCATATCCGGTCACATTTACTGAGAGAGTCAAGACTGCTTCTTATACATCCCTGGAATGTGCCCACCTCTCTCCATCCTCACTGCCAGGCCCCACCATCCTGCCCCCACTGGATTGCTCTAACAGGTCCCCAACCTTGAGTCTTGCGCTCCACACTGCACCCAGAGTGACTTTCCTGAAACAGCAATCTGATCAGTTCACCTCCCTGCTTAAAATACTTCTGTGGCATCTCCCTGCCCTTGAAATAACTTTCCAAATGCTTAAAAAATCTTATAAGGCCTTCATGATCTAACCCAAAGATCTTAACGGATAAAGAACTGGAAGTTTAGAGGTGTACAGAGACTTGCTGCTATTGTCAGTTTGCCGGCAGTGGGAACGGAGTTTGACTCCAGGTCCTCCTGTCCCAATCCCACTCTCTCTGCTACTGATGAAGTATTTCTTTCACTGTCTATTCTACATGGATCATCCTCCATCATTTCTATTAAGAAATGGGACCAGCTAGGGCGCCTGGGTGGCTCAGTCAGTTAAGCATTTGCCTTCGGCTCAGGTCATGATCCCAGGGTCCTGGGATTGAGTCCCACGTCGGGCTCTCTGCTCAGCAGGGAGCCTGCTTCTCCCTCTCCCTCCGTCTGCCACTCCCCCTGCTTGTGCGCTCTCTCTCTGTCAAATAAATAAATAAAATCTTAAAAAAAAAAAAAAAAGGGACCAGCTCACTGCTTTTCTAGAAGGCTTCGTAAAGCACAGGTGCTGAGAAGGGGTAGTTTCTCTCCACGGCTACACAGAGTTGGGGTGGAGGGGGGTGCTCCATGGAACATTCAACTTGGTGTTACAAGACCTGGACTCTAGTGTGGGTCCTCTACTAACTGTGTGAACAGGTTCAAGTCCTTTCACTTGGCTGAGTCTGGTTTCATTTATTAAGTGGAGATCCAGTACTGTCCTCCGTATGTGTGTGTACGGACACACATATAAACAATAAACAATGTTTACTCTGCTTCTCAGAACTCTTGAGGACATCAAGAAACAGGAAAGTACTCTACAAATATGTTTTATTAGTACTAATAAAAGCAGGTTTAAAAGTAAAAGTCTAGAGCATGCTAAACCAAAGAGCATTACAGCACTCCTGTTCACTCTCTAATAAAGTCAGTTCTCTTCTGTCAGATAGGACTACCAAACTCAAAAGATTTAAACTGAATTAAAGTCAAGCTTTCTCCTATAGAATCCATCAAGAATTTTTAAAAGCAGATACTCTAAGATATTCTCCTTTGAGGATTATTTCCCTATTCTCAAATTCAAGAAATAACCTAAGTATCCTCATCTTTCTGGATTATCTAAAACTTAAAAACACAACTGTTTTGCAGGTTTTTTTTTTTTTAAAGATTTTATTTATTTGTCAGGGAGAGAGAGAGAGATAGAGAGAGAGCACAAGCAGGGGGAGCAGGAGAGGGAGAAGCAGGCTCCCTGCTGAGCAGGGAGCCCCATGTGGGACTCCATCCCAGGACCCTGGGATCATGACCTGAGCCGAAGGCAGACGCTTAACCGACTGAGCCACCCAGGCGCCCCTGGTTTGAAACTATACAGACCAAGGCCGGCAGTGAGTATCATCTGTGGTTTAATAACTAATGTTTTCCATGATTTTAGCCCCTTTATTAAGATGGATTTATACTTCAAAATAATATCTCCATGTCACTAATAAATGTTAGCATAAAAAGTCCTCTCCAAAAAATATGTGGTATATTTCACAGTTAATTCATGCTTCCAATCAAAAAGCAACGAAAAATATTTTTAACCACGAACAATAAAGCATGTTTCATTTACTGCTTGAGTTGTTTTAATGACTTCAAGGAAGTTTTCAGCTACCTCCCTAACTTGTTACTCTTCTAATCTCTTTTATGGCCAGGCAAGGATTTTTTTTTTTTTTTTCCTAGTTCACTGATTAAATCCTTTCATGT
This sequence comes from Halichoerus grypus, assembly GCF_964656455.1. NCBI lineage: Eukaryota > Metazoa > Chordata > Mammalia > Carnivora > Phocidae > Halichoerus > Halichoerus grypus. Next base: position 109,708,529 of record NC_135719.1, on the reverse strand, counting down.
GAATAACTTTAACCCACACATCCTCCTGGTTAACATCTTTGTCAAATATGTTCACAGGCACTGAAACTGCTGGCTTTCAGACACATGCTTTATCTCCCTGAACAATTAAATTCAGGAATCATCGTAGTAACTCATTAGAATTTGTCTGAAATTTAGAACAACTCTGTCATAAATGTAATCACAGTAAGTCTACACAAAACTAGTGAGCCCCACAGCCAAAAGTGAGGAATCACAACAGGAGAAAGAAAGATGAAGGTTTTATTTTGAGAAAAGGAGCAAAATGATTGTACGGTTAAGAGCATTGAACACCTCTAACTACACTACCACTGCCAAGACAGCCTTCCAGAAATATTTACAAGAGCCTAAATTATAACTAATAGATCTTTTGATATATTACGTACTACAAGACTGAAATCAGCAGGAAATCTCATTAATGCAGTCAATATAAAATGGCAATTGACATCACACGTTGGATAAAATGGGATTTTAAAAACTTTAATCTCTATCCTTAAATTAAGGATAGTAAATGAAACTCCTCGGTAAAATAGCTTTCAAGAGTCTCTATAACTGCAAGAGGTAGGTTATTAATTCAACAGATTTCATTATTAAGCATAACCGAGTAACTATCAATTTCTGCAGACAGAACTGACTGGCAACATATCAAGTGAAAGTGCTAGGTTTTCAAACTAACAATTTAAGAGTTTGAGATTATAGATGATTTTGTATTGAAGGGAATTATTCTTAAGCAAAGATAAATAGAATCATATTGAGGCTTAATATGTTGGTTCCAAAAGGAATCCGATAAGAGCGCATCATTTACCTTGTGAAAATGCACCATTATCCGTAATTTCAGGATGAGTAAGACCTGGCTTCAAACAGTTGACATGAAGAGCAGGGTTGGGGGTGGGATCAGGAGGGAGTGGGAGGGAAGAACCTATTATTAGCTCCATCAGCTGTAATGAAGCATGTGACAGAGCTGCTAGGGGAAGCCAGGGAGCACAGAAGCATGCAGGCAGTCCACACACTTGGACAGGGTCGGGCCATCTCTGGACTATTTGATGCAGCTCTAAATGTGCAGTACCTGAGGAGCTGACAAACTAGACACCACATAGAGGGAATCGTCAGCAATCCTGGTGTTTGATGATGGAGATTTCAGGTCATGCCACACGGGAAGGGGAGATTTATCAAGAATATCAGACAACCAGGAGAATTAAAGGGAGCTAGAATTTAGTTCCGTGTAAGAAAAAAAGATCTAGAAATCAAAGCTGTCTGCTCTTCAACAAATGGTGTTGGGAAAATTGGACAGCCACATGCAGAAGAATGAAACTGGACCATTTCCTTACACCACACACAAAAATAGACTCCAAATGGTTGAAAGACCTCAATGTGAGACAGGAGTCCATCAAAATCCTAAAGGAGAACACAGGCAGCAACCTCTTCGACCTCAGCCGCAGCAACTTCTTCCTAGAAACATCGCCAAAGGCAAGGGAAGCAAGGGCAAAAATGAACTATTGGGACTTCATCAAGATCAAAAGCTTTTGCAAAGCCAAGGAAACAGTCAACAAAACCAAAAGACAACTGACAGAATGGGAGAAGATATTTGCAAATGACATATCAGATAAAGGGCTAGTATCCAAAATCTATAAAGAACTCATCAAACTCAACACCCAAAGAACAAAGAATCCAATCAAGAAATGGGCAGAAGACATGAACAGACATTTTTCCAAAGAAGACATCCAAATGGCCAACAGACACATGAAAAAGTGTTCAATATCGCTCGGCATCAGGGAAATCCAAATCAAAACCTCAATGAGATACCACCTCACACCAGTCAGAATGGCTAAAATTAACAAGTCAGGAAATGACAGATGTTGGCGGGGATGCGGAGAAAGGGGAACCCTCCTACACTGTTGGTGGGAATGCAAGCTGGTGCAGCCACTCTGGAAAACAGTATGGAGGTTCCTCAAAAAGTTGAAAATAGAGCTACCATATGATCCAGCAATTGCACTCCTGGGTATTTACCCCAAAGATACAAAAGTAGGGACCCGAAAGGCTACGTGCACCCCGATGTTTATAGCAGCAATGTCCACAATAGCCAAACTGTGGAAAGAGCCAAGATGTCCATCAACAGATGAATGGATAAAGAAGATGTGGTATATATATACAATGGAATATTATGCAGCCATCAAAAGGAATAAGATCTTGCCATTTGCAACGACGTGGATGGAACTGGAGGGTATTATGCTGAGCGAAATAAGTCAAACAGAGAAAGACATGTATCATATGACCTCACTGATATGAGGAATTCTTAATCTCAGGAAACAAACTGAGGGTTGCTGGAGTGGGGGGTGGGGTGGGAGGGATGGGGTGACTGGGTGATGGACACTGGGGAGGGTATGTGATCTGGTAAGCGCTGTGAACTGTGCAAGACTGTTGAATCTCAGATCTGTACCTCTGAAACAAATAATGCAATATATGTTAAGAAAGAAAAAAAGAAGAAGAAGAATGTAGCAGGAGGGGAAGAATGAAGGGGGGGAAATCGGAGGGGGAGAAGAACCATGAGAGACGATGGACTCTGAAAAACAAACTGAGGGTTCTAGAGGGGAGGGGGTTGGGAGGATGGGTTAGCCTGGTGATGGGTATTGAGGAGGGCACGTTCTGCATGGAGCACTGGGTGTTATGCACAAACAATGAATCATGGAACACTATATCTAAAACTAATGATGTAATGTAGGGGGATTAACATAACAACAAAAAAATTAAAAAAAAAAAAAAAAAAAAAAAAGAAATCAAAGCTGTCTGACTAGAATGGGATTGTGAACCAGTAATGAGGTGGGGTCTGGATGTCTCTCATCATCCCTTTTAATTCTGTAAAAGGGATGCCAGCCCTTGTGGTGGAAAGTCGGCTAAACAGAGAAAGGTCCAAAGCAGTCTTAAGAACTGAGGACTTCCATTTCTGGGGGTCTGTCCAAGTAGGTACTCTGACCTATCCTCACTGAAAACTAAAAATATTGGCTAAAACATTAAAAATAAATAGCTAGATATGAGCTAGCTTGTTATTAAGGAATATTAGAAGCCAAAAATTAAGTGAAGGCAGAAATCACAAGAGGTAAGCAGGGGAGTCAAAGTGACTTTTGTCTTGAGGGCATTTGTTGCTCTGGGTGGACTTTAGCTTTTGTTCACACAGTCTCTTGGTGGTTACAGGCAGGAAACAAACAAACAAACAAACAACTCAGGGCCCACTGAAAGAGGAACGTCTAAATAGGACATACCCCCAAAGGACCACGCCCTCCGGGTTTGGGAGAACTAGAACTAGACATCTCAGGACTGCAAAGACCATCAGGTGTTCAAATGTTGGTGCTAACTGAAGGGGGAAGATCCCTGCATCCCCAAGATTTCAGAACCACAAGCCAGACCTTATGCAAGTTTGTGGCCAGAAATAACTTAAGTTGAGAGTTGAATTTCCAGGGCTCCCAGGGATAGAAAGTGGTTCCAGTCGTCTGGGAGAAGCGAGAGCAATTCCTCTCTGGGGGAACTCACCTTCAACTTCAGTTGCAGAGAATTCTGCATAAAATCTAAGAAATATGAACTCAGAGTAAAAACAAAACAAAAATATGTACAAAAGCAAGGTACCATGAGTAAGAGCCAGCAAAAACAACAGAGAGCCCAAGACCTGTAAAAGCTTTAGCTACTGCATTTATCAAAACCAGAATGGAGACAGAAGACAGATATAAACATGCATCACACACACAGTATCCAAAGCCGGCTAGGATTCCGGATAAGCTGAAATCTCATTCATTCTTCAGAAGTATCTCACTATCACAGCTGCTATAAAGATTAACACATTAATCATAATTAAACCCTGAGAATAAGTCCCTTCCTGGTATTAGACTACAACTCATCTCTGCACAAAGAGCTGTAGCTAGAACAGTGCTAAGTATTTGTATACACATGCCTATGTAAATGTGTTTTAAGTCAACCCCCAAGTATGCTTATTTTGAAACACAGTTGCATAGGTAAAAGTGGTCATATTTATTAACTCAAAAAATTTAATTCTATCAACCTCACAAAAGAGTTGACTTAAAAAATCTCAATGAACACAAAATTTGTTAAAGTGATACATGGACTCTGCAGCAGGTATTGCCCCTTAGAAAGAGTAATGCTCTACTCTAAATCCATGTGTCTCTTTCACTGCAAAAAGCAATTGAGGAAAAGATGGGAAACAGTCCTAGCAGTATGGGTTCCAAGTCAAAGAGTCTTCAGCTAAATTGAATGTGGGACTAAATCAAAATTAAACACTGGGAAAGTTTCACTACAAAATGGAGTGGTTAACCAAGGTTTAAAATAACCAAGCATCTGTATTCTTTTTTCTTTGACTCTCAGTGGAGTCCAGTGTTCTTTTCTTAGCTTCACACTTTGGTGCTAATGTGCATTTACAGAACATGTGTCAGGCAAAAGCTCAAAGCATGGCATCATTCTTGTTCCACTGGTTCCAAAGACCTCATATAAGAAGGAATCTGATGATGCTAGAAATACAGGACTCGGGATTGCCTAGACGATTCCTTCTCTATAAAGTTTTGTCGTGATCCAAACACTACTACTGCTATTAGTCTCAAAGTTGATGGTAATGAGTCAGAGGTATAAAAAAAAAAGTAGGTTTAGTAGACTCTGTTTGATTCATTACACATGGGAACAAATGTTCAACTAGAACTTCACACCTGTCAAAATGCTCAAGTTTAAAAGGTGATCCAGCTACGGCTCCTAATGCAACCTCTTCCAGTATCCCACTAACTATCTAGAAAGATGCAGAAAAGGAGACGTGAGGGCATGGAATCCCACCAGCACCAAAACAGAAGCAGAACCAAATTCCACACTACTTCCTAAAATTGATTCTTTGTAATTGCAAAGCTAATGAAACCATATCAAAGAAACACACACTGGAGACCTAACCCCACCATCCAGAAGCAGGATATGCCTTTGTGCCTGAATGTAGGCAGAGACTGCCTCTCCCTTCACGGTTTTCCCCACGGTTTACAGGCAGGCATGGGATGAGCCAACAAGGAAACTGGGCAGACAAGTTCTCTTCTGCAGGGGAGGTGCTTATATATTAAAAATGCCAGTAAGAAATAAGAACAGTCATCTTCCATCCTTTCATAAGCCTGTAAGACTTAGATGTGCCATGAACACAACCTTCCACGAACATGTACTGTTTATGCCACCCCTGCTTGAGTGGCCAAGCTTGGACCGCAGGACTCCATGGGGCCAGGCCCTGCACACAGGTGACCACAGCAGGGCTGGCAACTTGAGTCTAGGGCAGTTAGTACACAGGCTGGCTAGTGGCCCTGGGCCTGGCTCTAAAATGTCAGTGAAGGGACACACAGACATGCCAACCTCTTAGTAGAGAGGGGATGAAAGCTGGCAAGGGGACTTGGGGTTACAGAAACCTAGGTGGGTCACATCCGGGCTGAAGGCACAAGAATGGAGACCTCCATGATGTCTTCGTAGCAACTCCTGTCCCCTGCCAACCCCACCTGACCTAGCTCCAGTACCGAGCTTCTTTTTGGCATCAGAAGAATACTAACCACAACACAATAACCATCCCTGGAATCTCCCCGTTTTGTAGCCATCACAAAGACCAAGATCATCATCAAATGATATCCTGATGATATGCAGAGTGTTCCATTCAAGGAAGGAGAAGGGTCCGGATAAACACCTGCAAGGACCCACTAGTATTTACTCAGTGAATGCAGGAAATTAACTGCTGGGAAACAAAAGCAAATATTCATGTCGCCTTTGAGCAAAGGGCAGGTTCCTTTTTGGGAAAAGGCTCCTTCAAACACAGGAGAGGATTATATAAAAATCCTAAAGCAGTAAGCCTTGTCAGAGTCACCATAGTGCCATTTTAGAGAGAGAATCATGTAAATTTAGAGAGCACATTAAGGGTTCTCAGTCTTACTCTAAGAATTTTCAAAGATTTCTGTCAAAGTCCCCAAATATTTGGGGGATATATTCTGATGCTATAATTATCATAATAATATTTTTTTCTTAAGGTCTTGGTATTACTAACTATTCCTGGAGCATGTTAACATTTCACTCATGACAACATGAGGTTTTTTTTGTTTCTTTTTGGTTTTAGTTTTTTTAAGGAAGTTATAGGAAAGGAAAGTTAACTACCAAACTTTGAGGTAGAGATTGTCTTTTTTTTTTTTTCAGGTTTACTTTTTGAAGTCTTGTCTCAATTTTCTTTGACACCCTCAGAAAAGGGAGCAAAGTGGGAAGAAAAAGGTTACGTGGCCACCTATTGGGACAATCCCTCTTCCCCATCCCCGATATCAAACCTGAGTAAGGAGAGGCCCCGGCAAGCACTCCGTAACCGGTCCATCCCGAGGCGGACCCCCATCCAATCCACATGCTCTACACATCCCAAACCACCTCTGTTCTCCATCGCCTGCTTTACCTTAATTCCCCATTTTGCTAGTTGGCAGGAAGTACACTCCCAGGTCTGCCCGGTTTTACTTTTTAAATCTAAACTCATATAAATTTAGTAGATCAAATGCTTTAAGTCCAGTTTTTTAAAAATGTATAATTCTGTATTTTCCCATAATACTTGAAATTACTGAGTATTTTAGTCACTTAGTTACAAAAGCAGGATTCATTGTGAACAAAATAAAAATAAAGGATATTAGGCATGCTTAGAAAAAAATTAGGATTTTTTTTTTTTTAGGTTTACCACATAGGAAGTCTAATTTTTCAGTTGCTTATTAGTCTTTTTCCTTCAAAAATGTATGGATCTACTCTTAGATTCCCAGAGTGGCATTAATAAGTGGTTACATGCTGCCAGAAAGGGAGGGCAGAGACCACAGCAAGGAAAATCACCATGACTAACAAGCGTGAAAGCAGTGTCTCTGTCAAACTTAAAGGCCAATTTCCAATAAAAATGTTATGTTTTACATACTACTCCTGTCATCTCTAGAATTTCTTATAACTGTTTTCCAGGATGGGGGGGTGGTGTTCAGTGAAGACAGGACCTTCAATTCAGAACAAATTATTAAAAAGCTATACTGTATGTATTAGGAGTAAGAAATTATTTTGGACCCTCAGAAGCGATGAGGGAAACTCCCTGCTTTAGTTACGTCCCTAGTAATGACACAGGCTCACTCCGCAGTTTGGATTTGTGTTTCTTTTGAGAGCTTCACTATTTGATTCAATGCTTGCAATGTCCAGACTTGCCAGTCGGACTTCTGAGTCCTTCTGACGTGTGTCTCATTTCTGAGCATTTCCTTACTTTTTTTGCACAACACGATGCTCAGCCTCATCTTGCACTTTCCCTCCCCAGGCCCCAGAATCAGAATCAGGAATTTCTCCAAGGAGCCCTGGTTGCTCTCAGTGGAGACTGGTATTTAGCAGCCAAGATCTGCATGCTGGGTGGGTTCATCGGCCCTGGGGTGTTGCTGCTGCCAGGAAGTCAGTGAACACAGGGAGACAACACTTGACTCGACAGATGCATCCATCCTTGTTTCTGTAGGTCTGTATTCATTGAATTCATGAATTTGTACTGGTATCTCCAATTCCGATCTACCACCACAGTGTTCACTCTAATTTTCTCCCATTCCGTATTTGTAATTCCTTCTTGGAAGTCAAATCTGGCTCCCATTATTCTCAGTGTACTTGTATATTTGATCAATTCCCTTATAGGGATCTAATCTCTCACTGCTGCCATGGAGCTCCCAATCCCACTAGGGCACTCTCTTTACTCTCCCTGGGCTTGAACACTCTGGCTGGGGAATACTGTCACACCCCATCCCCCCCATGCCACCCATCTGACCCCTCTCAGGTTCTGACACCCACATCAGGCTGCCCTCCTCACCCCACACTGGGCCATGGCCAACTCCCCCATGGGTTACCCTCCTAGGAGGACACCCTCCTCACCACAGTTGGACCAGCATGGCCCACACCCCCTTTTCCACACAGATGGCTGCCTTGCCCCATCCTAGCTAATGGCTTCTGGGCTGAACTACTAAGGAAACAGAAGAAAAACATGACAATAATCTTAATATAAAAGAGGAATGGTATGAGACAAATGCCAGATTGGTGCATCTCTGAAATCTTTGCAGGTAAAGTTTGCAAATAAAAATATAGTTAATGACAGGTGGTACATTTTCATTTTTAGAACAGTCGCAATCCTGAAAATTTCCACATTTAAGTTTTTATACAGGAATCACATCTGCGAGCCCGGGGTCTTCTGCTTAAAAGAATACTGTGGCAAGTTATTTCATAAAGCAAAAAGTCATTTTGTTGTGTGAATAATCCCTCTTAATGTATCTGTTCTGTAAAATTTGATTTTCACCAAACATGATCTTTTAAGATGCTAGTACTTTAGTATTTAGTGAACTTTATATCTTAACTCATCAATATACTCTAGGATTTTACAACTTATGCCTAAAACAGGCAAAATGAAACATCATTCATTCCACTGTAATATTGAACCCCAGAGAAGTTTCTGTCCCCCCCAGTAAAATGAATTAAAAGAAACATTTAGGAAGTTAATAGTCATAGAACGTCATCTCAAAATGAGTGTCAGTGCATCTAAGTCTGGAAGGGGGTAGTTAAACTGAGAATTCATAAAGTAATTTTAATGCAAACATGTAATGATTAGAATTTTAGGGATATATAATTACCTGTATATTTACTTAGAAAATATGGTCTGAAATTCATCCAAGTAGGTTAGAAAAAAAGCACAATGCCATCTCCCCTCGCTTTTGTGTTATGAACTGCCATCAGAAAAGAACAAAACACCTTTTTTCTTCAAATGATCTTGGAATCAAGGGAGTCTGGTGGACAGCAGGGATCCATCCAGCAGGTGTAAGGTGGCCACAGTGGGCTGCCCCCAGGCTGATACACAGTGACATGGGCAAGGGTGAAAAACAGAAGGAATGGAGTACTAGCATAGGACTGTGCATGTCTCACCGGAACCTGGGAGCAGGAAGGCTGACCCAGAGAGAGTCAGAGCAAGGATGAGACATGTGGGTCCTACCTACACCAGATAAGCAGAGGAAATGAGAGAGCGTTAACTCAGCGCACCTGACCTTCTTGGCTAGAGGCAGATTTTAAGGCTGAGTCTTCCCCTGGCAACCCTGATTAGGGCAGTCAGTTCCTACACTGGCAAAGGAGTGTAGACTACTGTTATAAGCATAGATCTGGAAATCAGACTGAGTTCAAATCCAGGATTCACAGTGTATTAGCCGAACAACCCTGGGAAAGGTCCATAACCTCTCTGTGCCTCAGCTTCCACGTGACACAGAGATCCTCAACACTGGAATGGGGACGAGGGGAGTCAGGAGGAGCCCCCTCTCCCCCAGGGGAGTGCTGTACCACTGAAAGGCAGGTGTGGGGAAGTGGTGTGGGGGCTGCCCCAAGTCAGAGGGTTTCTCAGGATAGGTTCTCCTCAATGCTCTTTGGTAGCTTCTGCCTCCTCTAGGACAAGAAAAACAGAGTGGTAAAGATCCAAGGCAGGCAAAAGCTCTCCCGAGAAGGTAAGAGTTTGGGACTGTGACCTCAGCAGCTTCTCCTTCTCCCTCCTTCACAGTAGCTTTGCTGCTGCACCTGCTGGAGGATTGCCCAGGCTTCCATCGTTCATACAAGTAGCCCAGAACCTCACTGGAAGCATGTCCAGTTTAGGTCAATTACAGACCTCATTTCACATCATTCAGGGAGTTCGAGGGGAGGCTCAGTGCATCGTGAGCCTCATGCAGCGTCTCGCTCTAACCGCTGGTTCCTCCTCCAGCCCCGGTAGACTTGAGGGCACTGCTGCTTCTTGGAGTTTACCTCCTTCCACACCAGGGCTCGGTTTGAGCTCCCCGATGCCCGGATTTCTGGAGTAACTAGCCCTTCTGCCCTGCTTCAAATACCCAATGCAGCAATGGATCTCTGGAGTCCCCAAGTTCATACAGCTGCTCAGGATTCTTGGATGGGTCTTATTCTGTTTCCCAGGGTCAGATCTCCATTCTCGTTGGTCCCCTTTACCAATTACACTGATCACATATGCACGTGGACATTTCTTCATTCTCCACGTACTAAGCACCCGCTCTGGGCACACGTACACCAAAGCTACAGATATCTGCACATACCAAGACCTTCAGGTTAGAGCATCCAGCGAGATACCAACTAGCAGATCAGCGACTGTAGAGCAACGTGGCTGCCGCTAGACCAGGATTATGTACAGAGCACAAGGAGCCCAGGGAAGGCAGCCGCAGTGAACAGAGAGGAGTATGCATGCGTGGGGGCGCAGGCAAGGCTGTTACCACTTTGACTCAACTGTACTTTATGTATTGACATTTCACCAGTCTCCCAAAGATTACTTTCCTACAGTACAATAATACAACAAGCCCTGCACAAATGTAGCAAAATCTTCCCATTCCATTTATACATATAGAAATTAAGCTATTATGCATAAATATATTTTACACATAAAGTATATTATCTAGATTCTGAGTTGCTTCTGTGGGTTAACTGGAACAAAATTCTGACACACTATAGTGGATGGAACTTGTCTGTGAGCTCGTTTCTACAAGGTGAGAAAGATACAAAACACATGATATTCTATCCCTATCGAACTTGGAACAGATGACCCTTTCTCAAGAGCAACAACTTTACCACCTGTTTCAGAATGAACTATTAATGAGTTTTTTTAAAAGCCACTGGAGGGCAAGATAGCAGTGGGCTTTCTGAGTTAGGAGATTCCAACTTAAAAACCACAGAGCACATCAAGTCATAGTCACCACCTGGTAGGATGAGATTTGGGGTCACTGGGAGGACCAAATGGCCTTACAGATTAAGTAAATGAATGCCAAAGCAGAGAATCTGCTTGACCCTGAGTCTAAATCATCAGGCCTTACACTTGAAAGCAATATTACATCACTTTACTGTATTCCACTAACTGAACATGGGAGCTCTTTACATGAAACCAGTCCATTTAAATGAACGTCTATGACACCCATGTCTTCTTCCGGATACTTCCAAACCTATTGTGAGTTCTGAACCACAACTTTTAGAGGGTATATACACATTCCTCAACCCCCTTTTCTCCTTTTAAAAGCCATGTTCATCTGCATTCCCACATAAGATCAATTTATATTGCCCCATTATTTTGCAGACTATGAAGACGTTTTCTCAGAAATATACTCTAATGTACATTGATCTCACCATCCTCATACATTTACATTTGCCATGGGAGGTGGGTGGAGGAAAACAGGTATTAAAGGATACAAACTGGCAAATTAATCTCTTTCTGGAATTTTAGCAAAGAGCACTCAATTCTTGTGAAATTAGAATGACTTTCAAACATGAAAAAAAAGAATAAAAACCCTACTGTGATTTCTTTCATCCTTCTGCAACTTTGGGAAATTACTACATGTGGTATTAAAATCTGCATCTGGCCCTCAATGAAATCCATAAGTGATCAAATATCTTCTAGTATGAAAAGGAAAATAAGATTTGTATCCAAGGGGCACCTGGGTGGCTCAGTCAGTTAAGTGTCTGACTCTTGATTTCGGCTCAGATCATGATCTCAGGGCTGTGAGATCGAGACCCACGTCGGGCTCCATGCTGGGCATGGAGGCTGCTTAAGATTCTCTCTCTGCCTCCCCCAGCCCTGTCCCCCCCCATATGAGCTCTGTTGCTCTTTAAAAAAAAGTGCATCCAATTTATAAATATCAATAAGCTCCTTTACAATAAGATAGCCCCTTCCCCACATCCAATCCACAACTGCTTCCATATTTTGCTTTCCTATTATTAGGACTGCATCCAACCCACAATTTTGGCCTTTCTCTGCACATCTGCAATCCACAGTAGAACAACCTAATGTGGGAGTAGAGACCAGGCCATTCTTCAAAGACCAAGGGCCAGCTCTCACCACCTTGGGGCTGAAGAAAACTCAGCGACAGGGTATCAGTTAGTTCTGGAGATGCCCACATATTACGAATCAAGGGAGAGACCATCAAGGCTCCAATGCATTTCTCATTATTCCTCCAGTCTAATTCCTTTGCTCCTGAAAGCCTTGGGAGCCTAAGAATAAGCCGCTCCCCTCCCCCCAACAAGTTCTATATTTAAGCTCCGCAGTTAGAGAAATTCAGACCAGAGAAAGGATTTAAAAGGTTAAGGAAGGAAAGGTTCCCTGATGGCAAGGTGGCTGTAAGAGCGGCATGACTTTCCCGGGTTTTGCAGAGCCATCCTTTGGGTTTTAGCCATAGGCTCTAAAGACAAATGGGGCCACATGAGCCACAAGCATCACTGGGAGGACCAAACTACCTTACATGCCTCAAGCAGAGGTGGGCTACAGCCATTCTCCTCCACCCCCATTCTGAAATAATTCTTTTGATTGTTGACCGGTTTCACAATCCATTTTCACCTGGACCTGTTCTCTCCTACATTTGTTCTCTGCCTTTTCTCCATCAACATCCCAGCTCCCTCCCAGGCCCCTCCCCAAAGACACACGGGCAGAGTTAGGCCAGGTTGTGCAATGCACCAGGGAGCACCAGGGGCTGAAATCCAGCCTGCACTGTTCCCTGAGCCACACGCCCTGGTGATGGGCTGTGTCCACCCAAGAAAGGGAGGCCTTTCTCTATTTTGCACAGAAGCACCATCCTCACCAAGCTTGTACCGCAGGGACAGCATCTGCTCAGCAAGGGCACCACTTTCTGTTGTATGGACTGGGGCCAGCTCTGCTTCCTGCCCCCTATGCCATCATTGTCAACTAAAAAGCGTTCTTCCATCAAAACTAATGCTTTTTGAGTCATCGATAAAAATATTTCTTTTTAAAGCATAATATTACATTAGTATATCTTTTCCCCTGGACAAAGAGTTTCTCTTTATGTCCAATAGCACAGTTTTAACTGAAGTAAATGAATAAAGGGTTTCGAAGAGTGCCTGGCACATAGTCACATGGCGAGCTCCAACTATCAGATGTTTTTATTCTTACCTTTTAAAATTATGTCATTCAATGCTGGTTTTACCCAGCAACTCAAATACTTTTAATAGTGATGGGAGGGAAATCTACCTTAGATTAAGAGAATGAAGTGTACCTGCTTCTGATCCATATCTGGCAAAACGATTGTTGAAAATTGAAAAAAAAAATCACACCTGCAAAATGTCTTTAATTAAGCCATACATATGCAAACCAATGAAAAGGACATCTTGCTAAGAGGATAAAACGAGGTGACATACATAAACGCTTCTAGCATAATAATAGCGGGAGCTCAATAAACATTTTTTAAAAAGTTTAGGTAAAGGAAGTAGAAAAATTCAAAAGCAGTCCAAAACTAAAAAAGGAGAGCAGCCTAGGATCATCATGCACAGAAGAAATAGACCTTGGTACAAAATAACCGTTATTGCAGCCAATGAATTCCTGCTCTGTATTCACTTTGTGGGAGGCATGCAAGAGGGACTTTGAGTTCCTCTGGAGGCACCGCATGTTGTCAGGATATGTTAAGCTCTTCACAATTTATCAGCTGAGCATGGTTACCCTTCTTTTATGTAGGGGGAAAAAAAAAAGGAAGCAAGAATGCCTGGCCTCAAGGGAAGACATAACCACCCAAAAGGCGGTTAAAATAAAATGTGAATGGTTACACCATCAGCTCTTTATAAAACTCATCTATGTGGAATCCCCCATCCACGGATCATTTCAGATAGCTGAAGCCTTCCTCCAGTGGTTTCCTCTGGTCTTCTGAACAAAAGGAAAAGGAGGGGGAACTCAAAACTAGGGCCTGGGGCAGCCATGGGTTTGCATTTCAGACTCATTCCTCTAGTCCTTAAAGGCCTTGACATCTGGGCAGTTAGAGACGTTTCAGATGGAACAGACATTCCTTCCCAATTTAGTATCTGGCAAACAAAAGTCTTCCATAATTTGCTTTATAAAATGAAATGACCATCCCCTAGCACTGTGGGTAGGTGGGGATCAGGGCACTGGAAACACGTGTGTGTCTGTTTCCATATTCCCCACGTGACCGTCTGGTGGCCTCACCTGACTCTGCACGGTCCTGCTTTATGCAGGTCACCTGAGCTGCTCCTTTTAAGGTCTCTGAGCCTGATTCTCCCCAAGTGGGCCTTTCCTCTCCTTCTCAGTTGCTGAAATTCAGTGTCCCACATGGCGTTTGCTCTTTGTAGGAGCAGGTATTAGGAGTCTCAGGGGTGGCCGGGGAAGGCAGCCTGGGCTTCCTGGAGGGCGTGGCCAGCCTGGAGCATGGGCCTGGTCTGAGGTGGGCTTCCACTGTCCAGGTCACAGACCCGCCCTGGGCCCGACTGTCGGCCTGATTCATCAACTGGCTTACGTAGACCTCATCTCCAGCATGGCTGCCTTATCAGCTCAGAATTCTGCGATTCTGCAAACTCTGAATAAGTGTATCAGCTGTGTAACTTGAACGATGCAGCTGTATATATTCTCCAGAAACCTTTACTGGATTCTGGGCTCGAATCGCCAAGGTTGGCACCACTGGGTGACGTTTCACTGTCGTCTTCAGCTCCTCCTCACCCTGGTGGTGGCTCTCTACCAACTATTTATGTGGAGCCCTGGATTTTCAAGCTCTGCTACACCACCCTGTCCTCTCCTATCATGGGGCAGATTTCTCCCTCCCTCCTTTTCCTTTGCATTGCCATATTCTTAAAAAAAAAAAATTCAAACCAGAAGAGCAAATGTACTGACTGTTTCATCTCATGGTTTTGGCAAAATCAGCAAGTAGTGTTGGAATCCTACAGTACTGTCCTTTCATACCAACTATTATATACATGCCAAAACGCGGGGTGGGTACGGCTTGGTTTCTGGCTGTTTTTTGCGGGGTGAAAATTCTGACTTTCTTTCAGGAGAAAACCGTAGACACACGCTGTGTCTTATAACTATGTTGCTTCAAAACTATCATTTTGTTTTTAGTTATTTTTCCCCCAAATACTAGCTTCCAGCCAGATTGTTATCTGTGCGTCAAACGGCACACCACTCCCCTGCCCGTGCGCCTTTGCACAAATGGGATTCAACTGCTTGTAAAGCCGCAGCATTAAACCATTATTCCCGTGGGGTGGCCCACCGCAGGTGTCCCGGCCCTGGTGAGCGTGCTCTGTCCCAGGGTGTCAGCAGCTGGGACTCAGCTGCGGCGTGCCTCTTGTTCAGTGTCTTCAGAAGAGAGCAGAAGCAAGGAACAAGCTACAGCTAGATGTCTGCAGCTTGCAGATAAGAAACATGTTTGGTGACATAGGAAAGTTCTCAGTGCCTGTTGTCTGCTTACTGTTTACCTGGACAGCATGTGATAGGATTCCCATGGCAAGCATTACGAGAGCAATAAAAAAGTGTGCGCAGAACACTTAAGTTTTCTGTTCTGTGGCGAGTTTTTTTCAATCCGGAGCTTTCTTTAAGGAGCCTCCATCCATTAGAGGTGTAACAAGGGACTCTTTTCTGTAAGGATGTCAGCAGTCTCAAATCCTTCGTGGAACGGGGCAAGTTATAAACATGGGGAAGTAAATGAGCCTCGCTGAATAAAATGAATGTATGTCATGTCACTTTTTTAGTTTACCAACCTCAGTGCAATTTTCCCCATCTAATTTTCTGCTCTTAAGTTGGCTATAGACATGGAAATGGAATAATCAGTCAGTTAAGAATGGTCTACAAACAACAAATGAGCCCTGGGAGCAGGGCGGAGGAGCCTCAGGTTGGGAGTGGCCGCTCAGAAAGCCCGCGTCGCCTTCCCTCCTGACCCCGACCGCCTGGGCCTGTGCGAGACTGATGGAGGGGGCACTGCGGCAGGAGAGATCCGGCCGCCCTCGCTGGGTGCTGAGCCGCAAATCCAACCATCTTGCAGTTCCTGGGAGACCGAAGGACAGCAGAGCGGTAGGGACTGAACAGTAACGGCAACTAGAACGCTAAGAGTTGAAAACCATTAACTCTAGGCAAGTCGACATCAGTGAGAAAAGAAACCTGAGAATTAACAGACAAGGACACTCAACATGGCTTGGGTGTGAGGACACCCTCACTTTGTAGGAAAAGGTGAAGGAAGAGAAGAAGAAATCGATCATGGCCAAGAAAGCCTGAGGACGGGGCCCTGCATGAAGGCCGGGCGCGAGCAGAGCCAGGATGTCGCCCATGGCTTCCCTCTGCATGTGGCGTCGCAGGCCCACGCCCTCCGTGATCACAGTCTTGGAGAACTCTTGTCACATTTCATGTTGACCAAAACTTCTGGTCTGTGAACCACAGTGCTCCCTACAGACCTGCAATAACGCTCTGTAGCTTTAGTCCGTAATCTCCTTGCCAAATCAAATCCTCTCCCCCCTCTCCTCCTCCTCCCCACCACATTCTTGTCCCCCCAACACACACACCCCCCCTCTCCCAGTGTCTGGGATCTGATTTTCTAAATGTATTACCCACAAAGACAAAGCAGAATAACATTTCCATCTCTCGGGAATAATAAAGGAGAACATCTGGGAGTTGGAAGAGTAGGCAGCAATAAATTAGCCTTAAAATTTGGCACAAAACATTAACTTCTATGCAACAGAAGGTTTCTACACAGTCCTCGAATATGTCCAAAATGGCAACAATTAAAGAAGTAGCAATGTTGGTTTCCACACCAATTATTTATATTATCCCAAGATCCACCTGGAGTGACTGCTCTGTTCTACCATCAGAGAAGTGAGAAAGTGAACTTCTTCCCTTAAACACTAGACTAATTTTGCTTGATTGAATATCAGAACAGAGAAACAAGCTTCAAATCTTTTAAGTGCAAAAGCTACTCAGCTATTAAACACACACACACACACACACACACACACACACACTCCAAAAAACTGCCTCCATTCTCTGAAAGGCGATGTTCCAGGAAATGAGGGGCACAGCTCCCGAAACCGCCAAAGGTAAGGGACAGAACCAGTGTGTGGACGCAGAAGGCCACCGGCCGCAGAGTGCAACACACAGGCTCCCCCCCGCCCCCCCATCTTTGTCACTTCTCACCTGTGACACAGGCCTGGCTAGCGCAGCACGGGGAGGGGATCTGGGAGGAATTCCAGGAGATACCGTGCGAAGTGTGCTCGGCACAGCGCTTGCCTGGCAAATGACCCTTAGCCAGCGGTCGTCCGTACCCGCTAGCCGAGCAGGAGGCCGAGCCCACAGACCGTGTTTCCCAACAGACACGCGCGATGGTGATAAGCCCTGGGAAAGGGCAGGCCACGGGGGAGGCAAGCCAGCCACGGGGAAGTAATGCCACATCGGATCAAAGTACCGACAACAGAAGGGAACCGAGGTCTGACAAAAAGTTAACGTCTCAAAGGTTAGACAATGATAAAAATAAGGGACCTTTTTCTAGTACATGCGTTTTGGGGTTTTTTTGTTTGTTTGTTTCCTGAGATAAAGTACGGGTCTAGTTTTCAGTGTGGAGAAGAAGAGGGTATCAAATGTTTTGTTTCATACAAGTGTCAAAAATGGCCCATTTGAAAGGCTCCCTGAGGCAGTGACGTAGGGGAGAGAATGAGGCCTCCCTCGGTGTCGTTCACAAAGGGGCAGCCAGGGGCCTCTGGCCACACGGGCTGCCCTCCCTTCAAAGCTCCTCCGACGGCCACCCACACTGACCTCGTGGGTCAGGCTCGCCCGCAACGCTGACGAGCTGTGCGGACCTGAGCAAACCCCTGCCTTCCCAAGGCCTCAGTTTCTTTATCTGTGAAAAGGGGAGACACGCCGCTCCGCTTCGGCCTCACGGGACTGTTATGACCATCAAATGAGATGTGTGTGAAGCTATAAAGCAGCACAAGAAAGTAAGGAATTCTATTATTAGAAAAACAACCTATCTGGAAACACTTTCCTTATATTTCACACACTCGTGCCCACAGCGAATGCTTAAAAAAACAAAAAAACAACCTTCCAGAACTGAACTGAGATGCTGACAAAGGACTAAACAACTTAGGACATGTTTGGAAATGATTAAATTCTTAAATTATTATATAGGTAAGCAAAATTATTCTTAGGGACCTGGTAACAATGCATGCTAATCAGCCTCCGGAGAAGCAGTAATTGTCAACCGCTCTTGGCAAAGAGCCAGCTGTCTGCCGGGTGAGTAAATGCCTCAAGAAACCGAATTAGCTTTTTCAGAGGAGCCAGAAAACTGAGCCCTGATGACACGAATCCCGATAGTGAGGGAGCTCTGAGCACGGCCCCTGCCTGCAAGGTTTTGCTCCCTTCTTCCCTCTGAATGAGATTAAAATGAATGCAATCGCAACTGGTTTATAACTGCCTACCAGTGTTCACCGAAAAACTACCATCAAATGTATGAAAACTCAAGACACTGCCACTAAGAGAATTATACATTTGAAAAAAAGGGAGACCAGTTATGTGAACTACCTGCCTTTAAGAGCTACTACGTTGGTGGCACGAAACTGCCTAAGTGGGTCTCCCTGGGTAGGAATTTGTACTTTACGGAATAACAGCCCTGCCTGAATATCCAACAATACCAGCTCACACTTGGCTGAACAAGTAGTTCAATATACTCTTATTATAAACTTGGAAATTGTCAATTATCATATGGTTTCACTTATTTGTGGAACATAAGGAATAGCATGGAGGACATTAGGAGAAGGAAGGGAAAAATGAAGGGGGGGAAATCAGAGGGGGAGACGAACCATGAGAGATTGTGGAGCCTGAGAAACAAACTGAGGGTTCTAGAGGGGAGGGGAGAGGGGGATGGGTTAGCCTGGTGATGGGTATTAAGGAGGGCACGTTCTGCATGGAGCACTGGGTGTTATACGAAAACAATGGATCATGGATCACATCAAAAACCAATGATGTATGGTGACTAACATAATATAATAAAATTTAAAAAAAAAAACTTGGAAATGAATCTGGAGAAGGAGACTGAGCGTAGCATAACTCCACGACTGGCTCAGAAGGCAGAAGACAAAATAGAAAGGAGCCTTAGCAAAGCACACTACAGCCAAGCAAGTGCGACTGAGTGCCATTCCAAGCCCGCAGACACTCTCCACCCCGTGTCCCCCCCATCAAGAACCTCCACAAGCCAAATAACAGGTGAATTATTTCAGATGCACGTTAAAGCAACCGCATGCAGTTTTGTTTTGATTTTTCCATAATGCTGATCAAACAAAGAAGCAACATTAAATGCTATCCTGGAAGCTTAGAGGGGACAGTTTTGCAAAAAATGTAAGGCAGATGAAGCAAGTTCCCAAGTAGTGTTGACATGTATTCCTCATATAAAAAATATAATTGCAACATTAGCGTTAGCGTGATATAGATTCTAAAGCATCGTCACCACATTAAATGGGACTACACAAGGAGGCTGTAAGATTTCTATAAGCCACTGCAGTGCCTTGACTTTGCAGCCACATTATGTATGTTTTAAGCTACTGACAGATGCTCACGAACATGAGCTACCCAAATTCCACACCACTGGTGATAGTGACAAGACCTGACAGGTGTAATTCAGCAACCGTGAGTTCAATTAAAAATTTTATTTGCAAAACTGGCTACATTTCAAGACTCTGATTCTTTCTTAAGACTCAGTTAATTTTGAAAATTCAATGCTCCTTAACTCGTGCGTTCTGCTACCAAAATGGAGACTTTAGTTAAAATTATTATTACAGTTGAACACCAAACAGGAATTTTCAACCACTGACTTATTTTGTTTCTAATTCTTTTAGTCTTGGTTCATGAACTTATGTTCTTCAAAAGTTATAAATAAGTCTTAAATCTAGAAAACAAGTATTGTTTCCTTCCACCCGCCTATTTGAGGAAACCCAAAATCTGTGTGAAAAGAACACCCAAAGTGTATTCCCTAACAATGCAATCAGCTACAGTTCCCTTCAGTTGGTTTTTCTGTGTGCTGTTTTGCTACAGCAACAGTATGGGAGGTTTCTATCCTCAGATGCCCTCTCCTGAAAACCCTTTATGCTCCATGAAAAGGGTTTAGCCTGCACGACATATCAAAGTCTATCACTATAGATTTACTATTGACTAAATATTCTTCTGAGGTTAAGAACAATTACAATTGCTGAGTCTCAAAATAAACAAAACTGATGAAGATCTATTTTAGCATCATCTAGATCACCAAGCGAGATTATTACATAGATAATCACAATTATGCCATTCATGAAGGAGATGTGCGGGCATCATGAAGCAAAGCGAACAGCACATATTAATTACTAATACCTCCTTTGCTCAAATTACTCATCAAATGTGAGACGTGTAACTTGAAAATTTCAAAACAGAGGTTTAAGTAAAACAACTACTAAAATACCCAGCGTCTCAAAAAAAAAAAGAAAAGGAAAGAAAAAGAAAATCAGGAAAAGGAAGATATCCAAGAAAAGCACTAATCCCACGCCATCATTTTCAGTCAAAGCAGGTAATACAGCACCACATTGGTCATCTCCTTGACTACTTCTCCCCGAGCTGTGAAGCCGGAGGGTCACATTGTCTTGGCCCATGTACCCCAGCACCTCACCCAGCTCCCTGATACACTACAGGTGGGAGGAGAGGTCTGAGAGAGCCCCTCTGTGTGGCATTCATCACATTCTCAAGGTTCCCCCCGACCCTGCCCCCACCAAGTCTATCCTCCCAACTTTCTCTCCCACTGATCAAATACTGAACTTCAAAATGCCATTTCTGTGTCCCTCAAAGTCTGAATATATATTAAGTGTTCCACCAAAAAAAGGTGCATATCCATCTTCAGAACTCCAAAGGTTGCCTTGCCCACCAGCCCCCTCCAAAGCTGCCCCTGATAGTAACTGCAACTGACTCCAAGTTCAGTTCCTTTCAGGACACATAGACCTGAACCCTCTTCCTACCAAGAGGACAAACCAAGAAGAAACTGCTTGATCAAATTCATCCTATTGGACGAGGAGAACTGGGAAGAGAAACTGAAAATAAGGAGAGTCTGCAAAAAGCAGTGCACATGGGCATATTATCATGTGTGAATATTTAAAAAAAATACTCCCCAAACCCAGTCAATCCAACTGGTGAGTTCCATCAACATCCAAAAATGAATTCAGAGGAAAAAAAAAACAAAACAAAACAGCATCACTTCTTGTCCCAAACTCATCCCTGGCACCTGTCAAAGTCACAGCATCTGGCTTAATACCTTCTAGCACCGCCCCCCTCCCCTACCCCCCCCCCCCCGAGCTCCATGCCTTACGGTGACAGACTCCCATCTCAGCTGGCTGGCTTCCCTAGTCCCTGAGCTAAGGTGAGAAAGCAAGACAAATGTTCTGGCTCTGCATCCCAATTAATTTAAGAACTTACTTCCCTGTGGATCCTAATTTGGGATCTATGAGTTTCAATGAATTACATCATAGTGACATTAGGACAAGCCTTATAAAGGAGTTATTAAACATTACTGCTGCATGAGGTCCCTATTGGTCATTCAGAAGATTGATACGTCCCTCAAGAGAAAAATGAAATAAACCTAAGCTTTTTGCTGGCATCCTATTCATTATCCATAATGCTCACTCTGAGCCCTGCTCTTGGTACTTCAATCCCCCTTCTCTACCACTGGCTTATTAACTTCACCCCGGAACACATTTTTGCCCCCTCTATCCTAAAACCACCACCAGTCTTCCCTTCATCAAAGTGCCAAACTTCTTAGGGACCATAGTCCATCTGCTGCTTCAATCCCAGCTCTTTCTCACTTACTCTCTGCAAGCTCTTCCAGGGACCGGCCCGAAGCTGCCTAGTGGGCTCGCCCCCAGCCTTCCCACACTAACCCGACCCTGCCCAGCCTGCAAGTGTGCTGCTCCCGGCACCTGCAACAAGCTAATTCCTTTCTGGATCTCCTTCTGCCTCTACTGTGCAAAGCCCTTGCCTGGGCCCGAAAGGTAGGACACAGAAGAGAAATACAGGTAATTCCTAATGATACAAACTGTAACTTCATGTGCATGTGTTAGAAAAGATATCCTTACCTAGTCGGTTTCTCTACTTCCTGAGGAAGTGATAAGGATGTCTCCCAAGGCGACTCCCAAGGAGTTCCTGTTCTTTATAATCTGATACTCTAGGCAGTCTGCCTGGAGAATCACTTTTTGACTTTAGAAATAATTCTAAAGATGAACCTGAGTCAGCAAGAAGAGTGAAGGGCAATGAGTAGCAAGCTACAGGTCGGGGTAGAGAACCCTGCCATCCACTTCCAAGCCAGGCTCCCCAGAAAGGCACCCACGGCACACACAGACCCCAAACCTCCTGACTCTAACTCCCGACCCAGCTTTCATCCCCAGCACCTCTGCTGCGTCTGGCCATTGGCCTCAGCTTGACTTTGTAGTCACGGCTCCTGCCTCCCCTCCCCGCAGGGCAGGTGTGTGCTCAGCCCAAGTGCATGCCCAGACCGGCTACTGCAACAGGGGTCCCTGTCCCTTCCAGCCTCCAGAACACTCGCAGGTAAGAGGAGGGGTTATGGTGAATTGTACTGTTCTCCGCAACGGCATCAGATGTTGACGACATGAGCTTGGCCGTGGAGCTGCCACCTGCGGGACTATGACAGAACCCTTCAAAGTCAGAATCCTCTTCCTCCAAAAGCAGATCAATAAGGCAGCATCGAGAAGCTTCAGTTGTCCGCAGAAAGCCTGTCACGGGCTACCCCTTCCTCATCTCATAGGTCATGTCTTTCGATTCCCCTGGGGGAGCTCAGCTAAACCTGTGTGGGGTCAGGGTTCCAGACACAGAGGCTCTCCCTGGGAGGCCAGGGGCCCAACCTGCCGGGAGGAGAACAGGGCAAGCCTGAGGCCAACGATGTCTGCTATCTGCCTGCAGATCATTGATTTCAATGTTCCACAGAACCGCACTTCCACTCCCAGGGAGAGCCAACCTGTATGAATTTGCAAGGATTATGAGTTTTGGTAGAAAGGATTTTTCTATTTAAAACAAGGAAAAGAAATGACTTAGCTGGATCTGTGGGGGTTGGGGGTGGGAATTAAAGAGTCTTTTTAATAGTATCCATACCTGACCCCTGACTTGGAATTCAGTCATTTGACAACTTCACCAGCTAGAAGTAGTAAACACAAAATACGTTTAATATTTTTATTATTATTATTGTCATTGTTATTATTAAGTAGGCTCCATGTGCAGCATGGAGCCCGATGTGGGGCTTGAACTCACAACCCTGAGGTCAAGACCTGAGCTGAGATCAAGAGTCAGATGCTTAACCAAATGAGCCACCCAGGTGCCCCCATTTAATATTTTTATAACAAAATTTCTCTAGAACTTTAACATCAAATACCTATCTTATTTCTAGTCACCAATCCATCTATCCCAAATATATTTATTTCTCACCACATGCCAGGTATTATGTTTAGAGCTGAAGAAACACACATTAGGATATGTTGTGTACTCTAACAAGGTTGGAAAACTTATCTGAAAATGTGTACAATACAAAATACAAGGTGGTCTGTAAGAGGCACACCCGAAGTATGATGTGAGCATTCGATGCAGCCTGTGGATGTCAGCGAGAGGACATGGCAATGTGATGGCATGCTTCATAGGGATGACAGCTATGGCGATACTAGGACATCTCAACCCAGAGGTCCACCTCCCAACTGAAAACCACCTCATCGCGTCCTGACGCCATGATAACCTTCCCAGTGGTCAGAGCCAGTCAGGAGCGAGAAAGCAACTGGGGACACATAGAGTAGCAAGCTAGAATTGCTTCAGGGCTGGAAACAGCCTTCCCCATTACCAAGAAGGAGCAGAGGGAATGGGGCAAAGGCTCACAGACTTGAGATTTTTATCTTCTCTTATGTGGCTTCTCAGTTGGTTGTGTTGCAGGATCAAGAGTCACAGTAGCTACGTAGGCTAAAAAGGCTTCTGAGTGGCTTAGAAATCTTGCATACACAATACACTCAGAAAGAGTGGACTGCACCCCAAAATTCCTGGTAGTCCCTTCAGACCAAGGAAATGAGCGATAGCACCAAAAGCAACCATGGTTTATTCCAGTTATTTTTAATTAGAGAGCAAAAGGTTCATTTTTCATTTACATGGAGAGAAAACTCTACAGATGTCCAGCCACAGGTCAGATGGAAGTAGCGGAGTCCTAGCCCCTCAATTGACTGACTATGGGGCTCCAGTCAGAAGACTAACCCCAGGGGCTGTCTGCCTGGTACCCCAAATCCTGCCATTGTTGTAGGCAACTCTCGATGTCCTTGGTCAGATGGAACCTTAGCCTTTCAATTCTTTGATCTTAACAGCAGACTTTCCCTGTATTCATCTGCTCTCAAGGCCATTCTCTGGCCATCATCCCCTCTTTATGTTTGGGAATCTTAAATGTGAACCAATCTGCTTACGAACCCCTATTTCAATTCTGTGACTTGAGAATTCTGCATTATTTGTTTCTGCAATTCATCAAGCCCTTCCTACTGGTCTCTAGCTTTCCCCCTTTTAAAATTTTTATTTAAAATGGATCGTGGATCACCACATCAAAAACCAATGATGTATTGTATGGTGACTAACAAAATAATAAAATGTAAAAAAAAAAAAAAAAAAAAGTACCTGTACATTGTTTAAATCATTCTACAAGGCTTCAAGTGAAACTCAGAGATACCTGCCCCATTCCCCCTTCCTTCCAGGCTGATGTCCCCATCCCAGAGAAAACCACTTCAACTCTTGTGGTGGTTTCTAAACTTCTTCTGTAATGTTAAACAGCATGCTTTCCAATTTCAGACATTATCCGCAGACTGACATTTCCTTCTTCCTTTTCCGCACCCCTCCCCCCTTCATCAATACAACACATTCTTTTCATTCTTCCCATAGGGTTATCTATGATTTTTGGTGAAATAAATATTCACTGTTGGTGTTTTGACTATATTAACACTGTTTAGAGCTGAGCCCTGTAGCGAACTATGGTTAAATTTTTCTTGTTCGATTTTTTATTTTATTTATTTGCTTTATCTTTTGATTTGTGTTGATCATGAATTAATCTCAACTCTCCCATAGAAGTCTAGAACTCTCTCAATGCAGTCATATGTATCATTCATTGGATCCAAGTTTTTTCATGGATATTCTTGCTTATCAATCTTCAGTCTTTTGCTCCCATCTGGATGGAGTATTCTCTAGGCCTGCTCTACAGTTGTCATCCTGGGATTACCTTCTTCAGCCTGGGAGACCCCTTTGCCTTTATCTTCTGCTGGATATTACCTGGATCCCATGCACTCCTTATTTACTCTCTCATCCAGATAGAGCACATCCCTTCTTAGCTTCATGAGAAAGGATACACAGGCAGTTAAATTTTTACATCCTTCCATATTTGAAGATGTCTCCATATCCAGATGATCATTTAACATGAAGTAGAACTTTAGGCTGGGAATCATTTTCACTCACAGTCTTGAAGATACTGCTTCACTGTGTTGTTCATGCAAAGACCCAGGTCATTCTTATTCCTTGACTTTTACAGGTGATGATTTTTCTCTCTGGAAGCGACTAGGATTTATTATCTCTGGCATTCTGCATTTCACAATAATATGCCTTGAAGTGGCTTCTGTTCCACCACAGTGTTGGACCCTTCGTGTGAGTATCCGTTCCATCTGAAGATTCATCATCAGTTCTGGGATCTTTTATCCCATTTTATCCCATTACTCCTTTGGTAACGCCTTTCCTTCTAGTGTGCTTGCTCTCTGTAAGGTTCATACTAATCGAACATTAGATTTCCTAGACTGATCCTCTTTTTTTTTTTTTTAATTTCAATTTCCACTTATTTTTCTGTTCTACATTCTAAAGAGATCCTCTGAACCTTTGATTTATTTTTATCCTGACTCACTTTTCCACAACATTTTGTTTTGAAAAAAATTCAGTTATATAAGTAGTTTTAAAAACTAGTACAAGGGCAGAGCAAGATGGAAGAGATATAGGAGACCTGGATTTTCTGTGGTCCCAGGAATTCAGCTGGATAGGGATCAAACAATTCTGAACACCTACAAACTCAACAGGAGATCGAAGAAAAGAATAGCAGCAACTCTCTGAACAGAAAAGCGACCACTTTCTGGAAGGTAGGATGTGCGGAGAAGTGAATCCGAGGCAGTATTCCGGAGGACAGACGGCGGGGGAGGGGGGCCTCCATTAGCTGCTTCCGGCAAGTGATAGAGCCGTGGAGTACAAAATCGGAACTTTTAGAAGTCGGCTCCGCTGAGGGGTGTCGCTCCAGTGGCTAAGCGGGGGGTGGAACCCTCGCGGGACAGTGTGGTCTCAGGACCCTTGGGGTCACAGAAAGACCGGGGGTGCCTGAGTGTGGCAGAGCTCCCAGGTATCGGAGCCGGGAAGCTGGCTGCAGAGATGGAGCCAAGGTGTGGGCTCTCAGCTTGGGGTTGCCATAAACTGCGATCCGCGGCACAGTCGGGCCACTGCTCCTCCAGCAGGGACCCAACAAGCGGCAGATCCGGGGAGACTCCCCTTCCTCCCCCGGGAGGAGAGGCATGGGAGCGCACCACAGGGATCTGCTGGGTTTGGAGACTCCACACGGGGTCGGGTGCCGGAGATAGAAATGCTCGGTCACAGGCCGGGTGAGCACGGAGTGTGGCCGGAGACCAGGGAGACGGGAGTGATTGACTGCTTTTCTCTGGGGGCTCACTGAGGAACGGGGCCCTGAGTTCTCGGCTCCTCCAGGGCGGAGATTGGGAGGCCGCCATTTTCACTCTCCTCCTCCAAAGCTGTGCAGAAACAAAAGCTCCTGAGAGCAAGCCGGAGCAGATTACTTAGCCCTGCCCGGGCAAGGGCGGGGCAATTCTACCTCCGGCAAAGACATTTGGGAACCACAGCAACAGGCCCCTCCCGCAGAAGATCAGCGAGAACAGCCAGCCAAGACCAAGTTTACCCATCAATGAGAACGGCAGAACTCCAGCACTAGGGGAATACTGCACATAGAATCCATGGCTTTTTTACCATGATTCTTTAGTCTTTCAAAGTTAATTTTTTTTTAACTGTCTTTTCTTTTTTTTTTTGAATTTTTCTTTTTCCCTTTTTCAACCAACATCTTATCAATCCCTGTTTTAAAAAATATTTTTTATTTTTCATTTTTAGAGTCATATTCTATCCCTTCATAGTAGTTGCCCTTATTTCTGGTGTATATATATATATATATATATATATATATATATATATATATATATATATATGTTGTTCTCTCTTTAAAATTTTGAGATACAGTTTCTTCTAACAGATCAAAATATACCCTAAATCTCTAGTGTATGGCTTTGTTCTAGTCTCCTTCCTGATCACATTCTCTCCCCCCGTTTTAAGTCCTCTTCTTTTTTCAACCAACTTATCAATTCCTTTTATAAAGTCTTTTATAATTTTCATCTTTACAGTCATATTCCATCCCTTCATCATATTAACCCTTATTTTTGTACATATGTAAGTTTTTCTTTCTTTAAAATTTTGGGAGGCACTTTCTTCTAACAGACCAAAATACACCCAAAATCTGGTGTGTGGCACTGATCTATGCACCAGCCTGATCATATGTGATCACATTGTTTTTTTTGTTTTGTTTTTGTTTGTTTTTATCTTTTTCTTTCTTTTTTCTTCTTTTTTCTTTCTTTCCCTTTCTTTTCCCCCAGTTTCAGGTCTTTTCTGATTTGTTTAGTGTATATTTT